>NC_141071.1:20682517-21160017 GCF_041138505.1 Cibotium barometz | reverse complement strand
CTTCTTGTATTCTTATCAAACTTATTCCATAAGATGACTTACTAAATGTCTTGAATCCTTTAAAACTTCTATGGGATGATCTATCCCTCTATCTGGAGGTAAACCTTTTGGTAATGTTTCCAGAAAAACATCTTTAAATTCTTCTAATAAATTGTTCAAAGAAGAATTAACTACTTCACAAATACTTGAATCAAACTTTTCACAAAGGTTTTTAAACTGAGGCATTGCATAATAGAAAAAAATTTGTTCTATTTCATTCTCTTGAAGAACCTTTTGGAGCTCAATATTACATATCAAAGGAGAAGACGGTACATTGTACTCTCCTTGCAATGTAATAAATTTTCCTTTATGCTCAAATGTTAGTGTATTATGCAAATAGCTTCTCAAAAGTGTTTTCCCCAATAAAAATAATTCAAGTGTGCATTCCTTTTGGCTTATCATTATCATTCCCAATAAATTATTGTCCTTTGGGACTTAGGAAAATTCCTTTTATCAAGACAAGAGAAACAAAGTTTTTCTTTAACTGCTCTTTCAAAATCTTACTTTTTTTGAAACTTACTAGGATTAGATTTTTGTTTTTTAAAAGGTTCTTCCTTTTTTAAAGAAAAAACCCTTTCTTTTTTTAAAGCTAAAATTTTCTTCATGAGGCTTATATGAATTTTTTGTATCATTTTCTTTACGATTACCATTACCCATGGTATCGTAAAAAATTATTGCAAATTTTATAGCCTCATCTAAGTTTTTTGGCTCTTTGGAACAAACTTCCTTCTTGTACTCCCTTTTTAGGCATTTGATGAAGTCTCTTACTTTTTGAAAATTTTCTATTCCCTTAAGCTTTAAGATAATTTCTCTATAGCAAGCTATATATTGAGTGAGATTTAAATTCTTTACTTCCATATAGAACAATTATCCCACTCCTCCCAATTTCAGTCTTCTTCATTCTCAGGAAGATATTCCTTTAAGAATAATTCCTTAAATGAATCCCAAGAATCCAATACTTACCTACCTTCTACTAAGCTCATCCACCACTTATAAGCTTTGCCTTGTAAGGATAGGCTAGCTTCAAGGGGTGACCTTATGATCAAGCACATTTATTTTTTATTTATGATTAAATTTAATCCACAATAATATATGCACAAGTGCATATATGTGCATCTTTTTTCTTCACCAATAATACCGGTGAAGTCTAGAGAGACTTACTTGGCCTAATAAAGCCTTGCTAGAGTAAATGGCTTCTCAAGGTGGGAAGGATGAAAATGGGGAGAAGGGGGAAAACCAATATCCTCTTTATGGTAATAACCAGGTAAAGCTTCTGAGTGATCATGACACTCGAGAAGTAAAAAAGAGCAAATAAAGAGTCATTAACTACATACAAGCCTCTGATCAAGGACATATGCAAAGTTGGTGGACATAATCATATTGGTTTGTTGTCATGTGTTTAGCACCAACCAGAACAAAATATTCATCTTAGAAGAAGATGTTAAAGCCAACTGCAATGTTCTAAGGGTAACATAAAGTTCAACACCATATCAGATCTGTATGGTGTAATGACACTTACATGGACAGTAGGTGTTTTTAAAAGAAAAAGATACTCTCTCGTATAAAAAGGAATTTGAAGAACACATGAACGAGGAAGTAAAGTTCCTCTACTAAAGGAAGTATTTTTATAATTGAAGTACTTATAAAAGAGAACTTATTCCAAGTTGAGGAGGCATTTCATAGTAAAAGGGCCATGCCTAGCCATTCAAAGGTCAAGGGGCTGAAGTTGGAAGGTCACGCATCACCTAAGCCTATATAACCATGTGTTTAGGGTCCATTTGGGATATAGTTGGGTGGAAAATCAAAGTTCTAGTCTTACAAGTCCTCAAGCTATTGATGCAAGGAGCATTACATTTCCCTTACTAAACTGACCATTTCACAAGTGATGCATATTATAGCATTGTAAGGGAGAGAAGTAAGGCCATTGGCAGGGAGGCCCATGCCAAAGTCAATGAAGGATTCCTAAGCTGTAAAGCCCTTATGTATTTTGTTGTCTTCTATTGTGCCGAGCCAGGGTAGAGAGCTCTCTGATTATAGCAGTGAAAGCATGTACACAAGAGACCAATCATGGAGACAAGAGGTGGGAGATGTTGTTGAAGGGGATGAAGGAGAGAAACATTAAATGAATTGGTACCTTCTAGGCCATTGGAGCAGTGATCTTTAAGTGGGCTAGTTCTTCTTCCCTTATCAGATGGACGATGGATGGTAGTGTGATCAATGGATAGTGGATGGTAGTCATCTTTTGGTGGTGGCTCAAATAGTAGCCTACATGCACTATTTCAATTAGGCAGACGAGGTATGAGATGATGATATGAATGATATGAGCAATTTGAAAATGAGGTGAGAGTGGTTAGTAATGGAAATAAGGCATCTTAAACACTTGACTACAATCAGTGATTTTTCACCATGAGACGGTTGTAAGCTCAAGAATATTTTGTGACTCATTTGAGTTGAGGGAATGGAGATGGATGAAACTCGAGACGCTAAGGGTTTGAAATTATGGTTGTTCTTATGATGAATTTATGTCTGTGTGGAATGACTTGATTGGAAAAGAATGTATTCATTAAGGGATAAAGAAACTTGTGCAGCATAAGAATAAATAAATGAATCGTATTGTAACTTACATCAGTGAAAACAATGTGCTTAGTAACTTAGGAAGAACCTCATAGAGATGAATAGTTCTAGTCTCACTGGTGGGAAGCGGGTGGTCACGTGGTCTTGATGAGTTGGATGTTTCCTTTTACAAGAGACTAGAAATAAAACCTAATAGATATCACTTATAAATTGGATTGCCCAGAAGAGGCACCGATGAGATAGCTCTTACAATGGGCTAGGATTGATCTAACCGAGTGGGGTGCCTCCCTATCCATGGTGTGACGGGATGGGTGGGTATGTTACAACATTGGAACCCACAACTAGGGGACTCTTAGACTCCATTCTAATCCACAAACATTGGAACTCTCAGACTCCATACTAACCACTATACTACCTCATAGATGAACAGTTCTAGTTGTTGGGAAGTGGGTGGTTGGGTGGTCCCGATGAGTCGGGTGTCTCCTTACAAGAGACTAGAAAATGAAATAAGATCTTTTGACATATTAGGAAGGACCCCCAACTTGTAGAGATTGCTTATAAATCAGATCATCCAGAAGAGACATCAATGAGATAGCTCTTACAATGGGTTAGGATTGATCTTACCAAGTTAGGCGACTCCCTATCCCTAGTGATGATGGGATGGGCAAGTATCTCATAGGTCATATCAAAGCTAGTAAAAGTAGAGGGTGAATTTAATTTTAACAATTGAACTATAGGTACAATCCCATATAAGTATTGATCAAATAGTAGAAATACTCAAATTAACCTTCAACCATTTTGTAGTCATACCAATTGTTGAACGAAAGGCTTGGGCAAAATACTTCTTAGACCATTACCAACCATTGTTGAATGGAATTTTCATTATCCTTGTCTACTTGTTAATGCAAGTAGAATTAGGAACCTAGATGCTAAAATATACATACTTTGAGTTTTAGAAGAAAAAAAATAGGGTTTTGAAATACTTTATATATTTTTGGAGTCCTTGTAGTGGATGAGACCTTAGAGGTATTTGGAAAACCAACCCTGGACTACTTTTCATGTGACATCACTAGGGATCTATAATAGTAATCTTGGCATGGATTGGTTAGAAGCAAATGATTCCAACCTCTGGAAAAGTCTCAAGAAGTAGTAACCTTAGGGAGAATTGGCAAGTCATAATTAATAAAAATTGGTAAATTGTAAAAGTGCCTTAGGAAAAATCAAAGGGTGTTCGTAGTTAAACTTATCAAAGACAATGATGATAATAAAAAGAGGGACCCAAGCTGACAAAAAGAGTTTGAGAATCTATTCCCAGACTGACAAAAAGAGTTTGAGAATCTATTCCTAGCATAGCTTACTCAGATGCCATGCACATCAAGAAATTGACCATGAGATGGGGCTTATTCAAGGAGCATAGCCAGTGGCTAATGTGCATATAAAATGTCGGGTATATTTTTTTGGCATTTTTTAGCGAGCACTTTTTGGTGTTTAGGCGAGCGGTTTCTCTCTCTACACTTCCTTCCCTCTATGGTCTCGCACATTGCGACTCATGGTGACAATAGAGGAGAGAAGTGGATGGATACAAGAGCACTATATACACACTGCAACTCATTTACAACTATTAATGCATATCAAGTTACAACTACCATTGCAACACGTTTACAAAGTCACCATATAATGATCTTAAACTTCCATTTTATATTCCCTAACAAACTTACAAGGCCACAGCATTACATGACAAACACCTACGACAAGACACAATCATTTGTACTTCTTTACAAAGACACCATATGAAAGCATTTTGGGCCTCAACTATCATCTTCGCCTTTTCCATCTACCCTAACTTGCAAATGAAGGTGGCAACTTCAACTCTTAGAGGATCCTCCTTTGCCTCTTCAATGATGCCGAAAGCTCTCCTTATCCCAATGGCTTAAGTTGCTTTCACCTCTAGCATGTTCTTGTCTGCAAGGTCTACCACTTGGCATGTTTTGAGCTTCTTGTAGAGCTCATTTACTTCTGACGTTGTTGTCCATACCTCCAAAACAACATCCGATCTGGGTTTCTTTTCTTTGAGTTGCATGAAAGATTGAAGAGATTTACTTAAGATGGTTGCAAACATAGTAGTATTAGAGGGATTACTAGATGAAGCCATAACCATAGAGTTTACAAGGACTCTGTTTTGCAATATGAAGATATAAGGGGAGAGTGGTGTGGGACGTGTCTAGAAGAAGAGTGTTGGAACATGGCAATCTCTACTGTTTTTATAACTTTAAAAGGAGTAAAAATTTACTTTTTTGAGCACTAGAATTCTTATTTTAAGCATAAGAAACATATACATTAAGCACAATTGTTAGTATTTTAATGTCGCGATCATACACTCTCTCTCTTTCTCTCTCTCTCTCTCTCTCTCTCTCTCTCTCTCTCTCTCTCTCTCTCTCTCTCTCTCTCTCTCTCTCGTGTTGTTGAGATCTCACTCTAATTGCATCATCTCTCTCAAAAATCTATGCCATGAAAGAAGCAAAAAACAAAGCCATTGTCATAATATGAGTGAGCAACAATAATGTCTAAAATCGATATATTTCGGGCATTACAAGCTACTGAAATACATCAGTACGGATGTCGCACTCCCCGGGTGGAAGAAGGGAGATGGTATGGGATAAGGACAGGACCTCTACCAAATGGTGCAAGTGCAGGTGGAAAAAGTGGCCTTACAAGATCAGGCCATGGTACCCATGAGGGAACTGCAAATGAACCTACAGGGGATGACATGTCAATATTGGGGCTCCATTGAAACACCAAGTGGCAACGATGACACGAAGAACTAGACTGTGTTGGGCTCATGGGTACTAGGAGGGCTGGAGGATATGGTGCCCCATGTCCATCTGCTGCTCTCGTCGAACAATCTCACTAACCTCACCACACTGAAAACTGGTTACCCAAATCATCATGCACAGCGGCGGCAAGTGGTCGCGCAGACATGAGCTAAGGCACATCTCGTCACTCTCCATGCTAATGCAATGTCATTG
The DNA here is from genome assembly GCF_041138505.1 of Cibotium barometz. Classification (NCBI taxonomy): domain Eukaryota; kingdom Viridiplantae; phylum Streptophyta; class Polypodiopsida; order Cyatheales; family Cibotiaceae; genus Cibotium; species Cibotium barometz. The sequence continues at coordinate 21,154,378 of NC_141071.1, read as the reverse complement.
TAGTGTCCTGCATGCTCTAGCCATGGACCCAGTACCAGCAAAGCAATCTAGGACTGCACCTCCGTGATCAGTGAAATACATCAGTAAGGATGCCGCACTCCCATGTGGAAGAAGGGAGGTGGTATGGGATAGGGACCTCTACCAAATGGTGCAAGTGCAGGTGGAAAAAGTGGCCTTGCAAGATCAGGCTGTGGTGCCCATGAGGGAACTCCAAATAAACCTACGGGGGATGTATGTGGCATGACATGTCGATATTGGGGCTCATTGGAACACCAGGTGGCCATGACGAAGCACTAGACTATGTTGGGCTCATGGGTATTGGGAGGACTGGAGTTTGTTCATTTCATATACAAAAAAAACATTGTAGAATACACTTGTTGATCATGCACAGCACCAACAAGAACTCCGCCTCCTCTTCCTCAAGGAACTGGACTACAATTCACCTTGGGAATCCTCTCTTTTTCAACTCGATTAGTATTCACCCATTCTTGCCAAGCTTTGAGTCAATGGTTGCCAACCCAAACAATGAACATCTTCCCAACCATGTGTTTCCATCTTTCGGTCTCCTCTAATATCATGTCAAATTCACCTGACAATGATAGGTCATGGCCGGTTGCACTTCGACGATCAAATGGAATGGGGGCTTTACCTAGGAATCCCTCTTAGACAATGAATGTTGCCATTGTTGATTGGTATTTTCGCTCCTCGATGCTTCTAGTTAACCCCTTGATAGAATCCTCGTTCGTGCGGATTGATGGGTTTGCAAGAAGACGACAAAGTGGCACTCTAAGAAGGCGGTTTTGGTTGTCGACCAAGTGGTCCTCCACCCAATTCGTATAGATGTGTGATCAACCACTTGACCAAAACTCTCTTTCAAAGACTCCTCTTCTTCTGCAATCATGGCACTACTGGGCCATACGATAGAACCAACTTCCATAGTCAACTGCAATTGTGAGGTGTTTGTCACCTCGCTTGATGTGGCCACTTGTGATATGCCCACATCTTATGAGAGATTGATCTCATCTTACGATCCGGTGAACCCTTTCAATTGCAAACAAGTGCGTGGAGGCATTTCGTCTTGAATATGCATCTATATAACCATGAATAGTTCTTAAATTAGTCTTTTGTCATTAAGATATGATGTAATTATTTTAAATTAGATTTAGTTATCATTAATTCTTTATTCCAATTACATTAGATTTAATTATCATTAATTCTTTATTCCAATTACATATGATGCACTCTCTTTAAAATTTTAGAAATTTTTATGCTATCCAAATGAATCAAAACAAGCTTACATGGAGAAGTTGGATGATTGAGAACTCTTCCTTTGATATTGAGGGCAAGTGAGGACCGCTATCGCTTGAGGGCATTCCAACCGTTGAGATCGCTTCTTCCAACCATTGACGCGCACTTGTTGGCGAGAGAAAGATAAGTCTTTGTGGGAGAGAGAGAGAGAGAGAGAGAGAGAGAGAGAGAGAGAGAGAGAGAGAGAGAGAGAGAGAGAGAGAGAGGCTCTTTGTGGGAGGGTTGAGAGAGAGAGAGAGAGAGAGAGAGAGAGAGAGAGAGAGAGCCTGTTGAGGGGTTGAGCGAGTGAGAAAGAGAGAGAGGGCAACACGTGAGGGTAGCTTTTGAGAGAGAGAGAGAGAGAGAGAGAGAGAGGGCGGGGCTGTTGAGGGCTTTTAGCGAGAGAAAGGGCGAGGCTATTGAGGGCTCTTTTGTGAGCCCTCAACATTGGTTGTGCAATGGCTTAATAGCCGTTGCATAGCCAGCCACCACGTGGCCACGCAACGTGGCCTGTGGCCTTCGCCGCGTGCCACGCACCCAAGCAAAGGCCACATAGACACTTTAGTCCATGTGGACTTGCTAAGTGTAATGCCCGACATGGGCATTACACGTGACAAGTCCATGTGGCATAGCCATGTGTAATGCCAAGCAGCACGGGCATTACACGTGGTAGTGCCACGTTGATCGAACACCCCACGTGGACTCTTTAGCCCACGTGGCATGGCCACGTGGTTCACCACACGTAGACTACACAGTCTACGTGAAACTGCCACGTGTAATGCTCTACCTTGGGCATTACATGTGGCCATGCCACGTGGACTAAACAATCCACGTGGCATGTCCACGTGGAATGCTAGCCCCACATGGCGAGCTAGTGGCTCGCCACATGGACTAGACATACCACATGGCACGCTATGGTGTGCCACGTGTGGCTGAGAAACACGTGACACCCATGTGGAGTGCACCACCGCGCATAGTCCATGCACTACGCACTACACTTGGTGGCCTCGTGTGACACTCGAGCATCACACGTGGCAGCTACGCGTGGCACAGCCGCATGCCATGCAGCCACGCCACTCATGGCTATGGTGGCATGCATGCAGGTGGTGGGGGCCGGTGGCATGCAGGCCATGTGGCCCACTCCACCTCCTCCTGCCCCCTCCTGAAGCGCCCCCTCCACCCTAAACCTCTCTCAAGTGCCCCCTCCTCAAGCGCCTCCTCCTCCCAAGGGCCCCCTCTGCCTCCTCACAAAGCACCCCTTCCCAAGGACCCCCTCCACCTCCTCCCATGCGCCCTCTCTCCCAAGCGTGCAAACGCACCCTCCTCCTATCGCCCCCCTCTCCTATCACTGCAAATATTTTAGGTCAAATTTCTCTTTTTTCTCCATCAGTGTGCAGATGCCGACTTCGTATAGCCCTCTCAAAGTGCCCCCTCTCCCATAACTTCAAATAATCAAGGTGGAATTTCTCTTTATTCTTCATTAGAGTGCAGACGTTCACTTCTATGTTTTTTACGCATTATGACCACACCATCGTTAGATGAGCTTACCATGGAGTGTATTATCTTACAAGGATACATGGCGCTTGATGAGATGTACAAGAATGACTCAATCAATCCAAACTTATACCAAGCTAGAGAGATTTCGAAGAGTTTATTATTGGAATTGAAGCAAATAATCAAAGGAAAGGAGAATGACCTGGCAACAATAGATATGTTTGAGCTCAGAATATCGAGTGCAATTGTTTATTGGAGGATATACAGAGTCATTTACGATGAGAACGAGCAATTAAGTAGGAATATGGCCCAATCAATGGTTGCACGTCATAGAACCTTATGAGTGTGTTTCCTAAGTATTGAGGTTTGTAGTACTGTTGGCAGTACTTCATAATGCAACTTCTTTGATGTAGAAATAATGTTGGCACTACTTCATAATGCCGACTTCTTTGATGTAGTAATTAATAATGTTGACACTACTTTCATAGTACCAACTTCTTTAATGTATTTGTCTAGTTTTTTAGATGGTTATGTTTTTTTATGTTCATCTTGTAAACCACGATGAAGGAGAGAGAGGAGAGAAATAGGAGAGAGATGATGGAGAGACATGCACGAATGCCAATTTCGAGAAAAAAATATTTAATATATATTTATTTTTTAGATTTTTTTTAAAAAAAATAAATATAATATAATTAAATTATAACGGTCAAATTAAAAACAGCCAACTTTTTAAAGAGTGTAAAATCACCATTCAATACTTGTGTACTTCCTACCGATTGTACCATTCTTCTTTGTTCTTGTGTATTTCATTTTTGCTCCTCTTTAATGAGTTGTACAATCGCATTCCCATCTTCTAAGAAAGAACTAAGTTTCAACAATGGATGGGTTGTGGTGAGTGCAAAGTTTTTACATGAGCAAGTAGCTCCCCACTCATTTTGTGGATTGCAAGCCATAGTAAGTATTGGGACCCAAGTTTTACACATCTCTCTCGAGGCAACCTCTAATCATGAGGGGGAGGAGTTCTACATACTTAAGGACTCTCTATCAGTCAACTACTTATTATCAATAGTTGATTCTTTATTGAAGTCAAACCCATAACCAATATCCATCTTAGACAACCAGCCTAGAGGTCTTCCAACTCTAAAGAATGTGATAGATTTATGCAGTCCCTTTCAAGATAACAAGAATACTGATGCATCAAGCTCATCCAGTGTTACAAGAGCACAAGGTAAGAGAATTTTAGAATACCTTTTCAACATGAAGAAGGGAGACACATTAACAAAGATTTTGTTAAATGTCAAAGACGTTATCAAGGCCGTGGAGTTTCCTAGACAATACAATGGTGATACTGCATTTGAGTTCCCATCGACCATGGTAACACGCTCAGGGATGGACTCCATGGAGCATATGCATGATCCCCACTAGTGGTCAAAGCTACAAACCTCTAACCTTTCCTTCACTGGAGTATGTCAGCGAAGCCATTGCTTAGGTAGTTTGAAGTTTGTTAATTAACTTTGCCCATGTTTAAAGAACCACAAGGTGTCAAATACATCACATTTTACTGGAAGCATACTAAAGGCACCAACCATTGGAGAGGAGTGCACCAATGCATCTGGAAAGCTCCTTTGCCCATTACTACTCAATTCCAACAATGTGCATTGCTACATGTATTACGTGATGCCCTCCGATGAGACGATGAGCAAATTAATGATACACATCGACACCTATCAACATAATATAAGTGCAGCCACATCACAGGCACTAATTGATAGGACCAGGCAAATGGTGTATAGGGTGCTAGGGGTGGATCACAATGCTAGGGGAATGCAATTTCACATGGGAGAGCTCAACCACGCTAGGTAGGAGCAAGAGGGAAGGAGCTATGGAGAGCTCAACCTCTACCTCATGCCAATTGTATGTAAACAAGACAAGGTGGAGAGAAAGAGAGGGGACTAAAGGAGAGAAGGGAGAGCAACACCATTCCTATTCACATACACCAACAATCACAAGCAAGCAAGCATCACAAGAAAGCAAGCCAACATGAGAGAGAGAGAGAGAGAGAGAGAAGGCAAAACTCAATGGAGACAAATGGGATTGTCCCTTTTCATATTTCATAAAATGTCTTATATACATGAGCTCATATTTACAATGTCCGACCGTCCAATTACAAATGGAGACCCAAAACTAGTCTTCCTAGTTTATCTAGCTCTATGTACATCAATTTGGTATGACTGGCATTACACAAGCCGTAAGCTCAGTCATCCCATTTCTCATTTGCAATTGGTGCTTAGCGCGGTTACAAAAAGATGGATTACAAAGAAAGTGTGGTAGCCACGCAAAAGGTCATGTTAACCAGAGTGGTTTTAACACCCACATGCTCCGAGAAAATATTATGATAGCTTTAAGGTTGAGGAGAAGTACCTCCTTAGCTAGAAAGGGATGGCATTGTGCTAGCACATATTCACACCATTGATACAAATGGTGAAATGTGTGTTATGTTGTGGGGTAAGAGAAGTAGACCAAAAAAGAAAGCAATGCAAGTTAGCATGGTTGAAATGTGATCGAACACATGTAAACAAATGGAAAGTAGATATTGAAGAAACCTTTTGGGGGGATTAGAATTGTTGTATCACAATATGGGGAGATTTTGAGGCTACTAGTAGGAGAAGAATAATATTACCTAATGGTGAATCTTCTTACTTTCAAATGATTTGAAGATCTCATTCAACATCATGATAGCATGATAGCATAAGTTTCTATAACACATAGATCTCTTCAGTATAAGAGTTTAGAGTCAAAGCTTTGAAACCGTCGTCTATGCGTAGAGCAACATTGACTATGAGATGTATGTGTAGTCGAACAATGAAGATGAAGATAAAGAACAAGGTTAAGAATATATTTTCTTTTAGATTTTTGTTTAAAAACATTCATAAACATTATATTTTAGTCTTTATTTGTTATTATTGTTTAATCTTTACTTTAATCCAAAGAATTTTGTTTTAATGAGTGATGAATATTATTTCTATATCTTTACTTTTATTTAATTTGTTTAATTCTAGCTTTGTGACGGCTTCTCCTAATGCACCAACTCTAAGCTCCTTAATTACTATATAGTAAAAGAAGCTCAATTTATAAGATACAAATGAATCTATTGGTTAGTTGGTGTAGTAGGAGAAGCCATCATAAATGCTTCTCTGTCGTTGTCCACGATCGTTATTGCATACAATCTATGTCGCCACTTACAAGCTCGTGAATTACGCAGCAAGAAAATTGAAAGTTTGTTGGAAATGAACGCCCATCTAACTATCACCTTCTACATCAATGTAGCCACACTCAAAACAAGTAATCTCTAATCTAATCTGATCTATTCGTCTACCTCGTGTATCTTGCTCTCTATGTGTATCTATGGTGTTCTTCCTCAATCTCTTATGCCCTCCTGGCTCATCCCCTACATTTGATGTAGCAAAAGAAGATCGTGCAGATGCTCGTTATCTTGGGGCACCTCCTATTTATGGCCAACAACAACGTGGAGAAGGTTCTTGGCGAGTGCAAGACATGATGGTGGCCGGTTCAATGGTGAAGGGTCTGATCAACCCTACCATGGCTACAACCCTACCTGGCACCCCTTATTTGCTACATAAGGTTGGTGCAGATGCATTCAATGGCTAAGAATCTCCCCCTCCTCAAGATGTGTCCCTCCTGAATAGTCATGACATCATCGAAATGCGCAAGATCTACTTCTAACTAGCAATCAAGATGGTCCAAAAGCAATGGTACATATTTGATGTATCTCTTCAAGCCGTCCTTTATTGAAGCCCTCAAATTCACACATTTCGTACGTCTGAAATCCCCGCCTTTAACCTAGGAATATTTGACATTATGTATATGGGTCGAGATAGGCAATGGGCACCTACTTAAGTTGGGCGTGGTCGAGCAAAGCCCACTTGTATATATATAACTCTTGATAATATTGAATGGGAGAATCCAATCATTTCTCATGGTGCAAAGCTTTCTCTTGCTTTCTTACCTCTTGCTTGCTTAGTTGTAGGATGCATACTTGTGTGTGTGATTGGAATGTGTTGGTGTTGTGCATGCTAGCTAACTTATGTGAGTGTGCTTGAGTAAGAGTGGAGAGGAGGGTGGTTCAAGCTTTCTAGCTTAATCATTACCTTTTGGAAGGATTACTTAGAAGATTGAGAGTAAAGGAAGGGCTTAAACTTGAGGGATTGACATACCTTTTGGCCTCTTTTTCCTCTCCAATTGGGACTTCCACAATCCAAGACAAGAGGTCTAAGCAATAACACTGGTTCCTTGCTAGAGAGCAAGAATGTTCTTGACATGAACAATTGACGTAGTTATCAGGGATTGAATTGGTGTTCGATAAGGGAAAGAAGTAAAGCTATCATCTACTATAAAAGCTTCTATTTTTCTCTCTTTCTTGCCCTTAGAGACGAATCCTTGGTTGAATGTTAGAGAGATGTGTTCTAGAGTAGAATTTGAGTTGTTTTGAGTGATTGTGTGATTTGTGTACTTAAAATAGACTTTCTTTCTAGCCTTAACCTTTTTTGTGTTTTGGGTTGATTAATTTGTTCTAGTATTTGTCTCACAAGAGTGATAGAATGAACAGTAAGCTCTCCTAGGTGTGATTGAGATAGGTTCTCTCTCCACTTAGTTGATTTCATCGTTTGTATGAGTATTAGCCTTAGATTAATTAGGAAATTAATATACATTCATATTTTTTGTATTTTTGGCCAAGATTAACTTAATCGAGGTATCAATCTTTGTAGTTGTTGTTTTTAGTAAAATTGAGAGCAAACTCATGACATTGGAGTATTGCTAAGCACCCCACCCCTATCATGACCAAAAAACCAAAAAACATTAAGAAAAACCCTCCTGAAAATTCCAAAATCCATTAAAGATTTATGTTTTCTTCTCTATAGAATTTTTGGATTGTCTTGTGACCAAGTTCTAGATCGTTAAATCCACGACCAAATGTTGTCAAGTTACCAATCAAATATTCTTATGTAAGATGATATAAAGTTCAATAACGACCCCAATGAAATCAATGCCATCATCTACCATCATTAATGCACAATTGTATTGTTGATCCCAAACCCCAATCTCGATCCCAATAATGTCAGATTCAGATTGAGATCGTTCCAAATTTTAGATCATTCAAAACTGAATCGCCTCTCTTTTCAAATCATTATCTTTCGAATTGAGTGACTATATAGTCAATCAAATCATGATCTATTCTAGATCACAGATCACCTTGGATCCAAATCACTATCATTACTCAAATCATTGATCCAATCATACAATCGTGGATCATCAAGATATTCAAATCATTGGATTTCTAAATCCCAACTAATTCATATCATTAAATATCTAATATATGCCATCCAGATTGTCCATCAAATATCTAGATCGTTAATTGAAAGCCTTGGATCACTGATCTCATTAGATTCCCACAAAGTAGAAAAACAAGAAAAGATTTAAAAAACATACTTGCATTGTTTATATGTGTCTTGCATGTTCTTTCTTTTCTCATGTGTGTTTACTATTTTTTGTCAAAAAGTCTCCAAAAACACAAAAACATTATAAAAAGATTATATACCTTATTTGTACCTCAATTATGGTTTGCTTAAATGGCTATGGTTAACCACATTAAAGGAAACATGTGTAAACTATTACTTGAGACCGTGAATAGCATCATTGTAAGTTTAAAATAATTTTATTACCAAGTTACGAAGTGATCCCTCAAAAGTTGGAAGTCTCAAAACAATATTTCTCCATGGTCCTTCTAGGTAGTGTAAGTTACCAAGGGTCTTAGTCCGAATTATTTTACTTGCTAACAAACTGAAGATTCTATGGCATATTCAGTAACATACATTTTGCATTCATGGCACAAGAATTGATAATCAAGGGTATCCAATGTTGAAGATGCTCCTATGTCTCCCGTAAGAGAGGAGAATGAGATTCTTGAATGAAGTAAGGCCTAAAAATACACTTTATTCCGTTCAAAAAAAATGATCAAAGGCCCAAAAGCTACTCATCTTTTTAACTTAAGTACCATGCTTGTCCTCAATCTATAGTGACTACTTGTTATGGTATCTTCGTAGGTAACTTTTGGCAAGCTTAAAGTGAAAACTAGAAACAAAGTTGAATTTCGTATCAACTTTTTATCCCAATCAAATGGCATTTCTAAAGCAACCAGCCTTGGAATGATAATCTTCTCAAAGCTTATGTTCATGACCAACAAAAATCATGGGTTGAGTTTCTTACTTGACTTCAGTATGCTTACAACATTCAACATCATTTTACAAGAAAATCTCCTTCTATAGGTTTTTACGGATACTCTTTACCAACTCCAAGTATGAATACTCATGGCAAAGTTATTGCTTTTGATCAATTTAATACAAATCATCAATCGATTCTAACAAAGATCAAGGTAGCTATTGAGAAAGCTCAAAGCAGTAGCACAAGAAACCAATTAATAAAATATTAAATGGCCATGATATTCAAAGGAGGAGAATGGACTCTTCTCATAGTTTCACTTGCAGATATAAGGAAATGGAATGGAAGCTCATGAAAAGATTTCACTAGCAGACATGATGTTCAAAAGAGGAGATTGGACTCTTCTCTAGTTTAACAAGCAAACACTTGGAATGCAATGAAAGCTCAAAAGGTTTTATGAAACTTTTGAAGTTTCTAAATATTAAATGGCCTGATGTTCAAAGAAGGAGATTGGCCTCTTCTCTAGTTTCACTAGCAACATGCACTTGGAAATGCGATGACAGCTCATGAAAAGGTTCTATGAAACTTTTCAAGTTTTTAAATCTATCAATGATCAAGCTTTTTTCTTTGTGGCATATCCATAATGCTTTCCTCAAAAAGAACATGAAGCCTTGCCATTGTGTTTCCCCTTCTTCCTTCATGGATGAAGATTTACTAGAGATGGTGGATAGAGAATTTAAGCAAAATAGTTTATTCATAAGGAGATCAAGAACCCTGATTGGAACCATCTAAAATTCAAGAGATACCCGTCTATTAATGCCCAATGGAAATAATAGCTTTTGTAGAAGACTTTCCATTGAGACCAACTACTTTGAACGATGAAGGAAACGTTACAAATCATGTTAACTTAATACTTACTACTTAGTAATGAAAGTGTTTTTACCATGCAAACATACAATTCACATTTTCAAGTTATAGTTTACTAATGTAATTAACCAAAGCTATTAAGCAAACCATGGTTTAGTTATAAATAAGCTAGCCTCTAGCTTCATGCTTGAAATGGCTAACATATTTGTACTTGCGAGTCTTTTATCTTGAGATTTTCATATGGATCCAAATAGAATTTCCAAATAGAGTCAAGGATCATAAATGATTCATAGGGTATTGATCCTCCATTGCACTTTAGTGCACAAGCAATACAAGTGCCCTCTATCAGCATCCAAGAAGCACCTAACTATTGGCAAGGTGCCTGTCAAGGGAATAGTAATTGGTTAATGGGAGTGATCCCCAAGCAGTGTCATATAATTAATGCCTTAAAATGTAATATAAAGCCAACCAAGCAATTGAAAAGAATTACAAACAATCCTATCATGAGGGTCTAGCCATTGGGCTAGGATTTTAACATAGGCCAAAAACAGTACCCCACTTCTGCAAACCTCGTTCAAGGGCATTCTCAATCATAAATAGCCCGACTCCCACCTTGCCACGAGTCTTATTCTTTAGCCTTGATTCAACTATTTTTAGTGTGTTTCAACCCTAAACTTTGAGCTCATTTTAAGCCCTAAACCAAGCCCTTTGCTCTAGTTTCAACCCAACTTTAGCCTCGTTTCTTGAATTAATTTAGAGCCCTAAATCAAGGCCCCTACTTGCTCCACTTGGTAGACATTAGATACCATATCTGCAAGACTATCAGCACTCGCAAACTTCTTGGCGTGTACGATTTATGATTAAAAAGATCGTAACCTATTGCAGCCACCTCCCATGAAAGTGTTCCATGTTAGTTTAAAGCTATAGGAAGGGGAGCAGACACCCTCCCTCCCGCTATAAAAGGGAATCTAAAAATTCCATGGAGCCTTATTTATCCTCTACTTGCATCAGTTGCATCTGCTGCCATGACCTTGCAACAGGCCAACGACATAGCTTCAACATATCATCATTTGATTAGAAAACTTGCAATCTAACTTCATGCACATTAGATAGCAAGCACTGTTGGTTCTTGGGTCACAAATGACCTTAAGCTAGCACCGTTCTGACTGGTCAAAATGGGAGCAGTGCCCTACCTGATAGTAGGGCATGCACTCGGATATTTCCTGGCCTGCATGCATTACTTTCTAAGATAAGTGGCAGGGGTACGGGTGAGTTCATCTACATCCCTTACCATTGGCCTCATTCACAAACACGAGTGTCAAGAAGAGGGATGAGTGCATGAATAGTGCATTTACTGTGTGTGTAATTAGGAGCTAGTAGGGATGACGAGTGTAAAGTATGTCGTTAGCATTACATCTCATCTCATTCATCCTTATCCATCCAATCGTTCACATGTGCAACTACTCACATAGAAACAAAGCAGTAGCAGCTAGTTTATAAGAAATACCTTAATACAAGTTAGTGAAAGGGAAGGTCTTGGTTTCTACATACAATTCTAGATAAACCACGGAAGGTTGGTGTGTTGTGTATTGCCTTGTCATGCCTGCAAATATTTTTTGAACCAAGCTTCAAATCTTGACCAAGCCAGTGCTACTGCAGCATCCTTATGCAAGCCAAACCCGCATTCCTCATTCCGTTTTCGAGCTTCCAGTGAACTGTTCATGAAGGCATGTCCAACATCTTTATATATGTGGACTTCATAGTCCACCCCTGATGCTTTAAGCTTTTCCTCCAATGCCTCTGCAGCCTAAAATTTGCAAAACAAAATAGCATCATCACAAACGATAGCATATGCTCTTCCCACCACAAAACAGCAAAGCTAATTACTAATTGTGCAACCATGCAATTATAGGTGGTTGTTAGTGCAATTATAGGTGAGCCTTAGATAAAGCTCTTGTTGTCTACCGAACATCAAAGGAAAGTTCAACATATTTCCTGCACTAAAAAGCAAAAAGACACAGGCAACCAACTCCCATAGACAACCTAAAGAAGACCCACGGAAGGTTTCACCTACCTGATCAACCACGCCATCCATAATGACAAATTCCAAGGATGCCATGGAGCCATTTTATGGGGAGAACACATTTTTGCTGGGGCTTGCCTCTGATGGTGTCACGTGCACAGTGTGTATCTACCGTGTGCTACACGCACGCAAGACTAGCTTTGAGGTTTGGGAAAGTTTGGAGCTAGGCAGGTTGATTGGCGAGCTGAGTTAGGGATAGACTACTGGGCGGGCACCCAAGTATGGACGAGCGGGCGCCCAAGTGTGGACGCCCAATGACCGGCCAAGAGCCTATAAAAGGGTGGCCAAGGTTAGTCATTAGTCATATAGAGTCTCGCGTGATTTGTGAGAGCTCTATGGTCTGGAGCCTGGATCTAGTGCAGACGTGCACCTGCTTTACGCAACCGAGGCCGGCAGCAATCTCGAGGCCCGCGAGGGTAGCTTCATGGCGGTATGGGACGTCGCGAGGTGGAGATTGGTCGGTACGTCAACCTAGTTAGCTCAGCTCGTGGCTCGGTGGGGACAGCCAAGACTGTGGGCTCGCCCACGGCTGTCATGGTTGGGAGGTGAGTCGGGCCTGCACTCCCTTGTTGTTTGTTTGTTTGGTTTCAAGTCTCGTACCAAGAGCGTTCCACGAGGAGATCCTTTGGGGTTTTGACAGATGGCCCCATGGATCCTAACGGCTAGCGCATATATTTGAGTGCCTGGGGCAATCCTAGCCGGGGAACACGTGAGGTATAATGACTTATGGGCACAAGATGGTGTGAAAGCCGTGCTTTGTGCTATTATTGGAACCCCAGGTCTATATAAGTGAGTTGAGGGCTCATAAGTGACAGGGGATCATGACCCATGTGAGGCCTTGACCTTGGTCTAAGCTATCAACACAAAGGGGTGGGCTGCAATGGTACAAGACACCATAGTCAGGTGTTGGCATATAGTCCTGGTGTTGAAAAACTCTTGGCTCGGGGATGCTCCGTAGGAGCTATGGCTGTGGTGTGTGTCTTGTTCTTGCACCAATGCTCGGGAGATCCAGTGGCAGTTTCCTTGGTATTAGAGCCACTCCGTGCAAACAAGCTTCATCTTGGGTAATCCTAGTATGTATGTTGTTCTTGCTTTTGCTCCATTTGGGTAGTAGAATAATACTTTTAGCTTGATCGAAAGTTGTTCTATGTTGAGGGAAAGAAGGAATTGCTTTTTACACAGTAAAGAAGAAAATGTTCTTTGTGCGTGTGCTTTTTTTTCAGAAAGGAGACTCCTATTAAGTAAAATAAAATCGATCCTGTTATACTTGTCTATAGGGGCATAGCTCAGAGATGTTTGCTTCAGGATATCCCCCCGTCACAATACACACCACACCACCTAGGAGATTATTGCTAGTGTTACGGCATGGCTCCTTCAGGAAGGCCTGATGCTTAGAGGCCTTCCAGGGTATTCAGGTTTATAACACCCGATATATTTGCAGTATATGGAGTGACAACTTTTGGCCACCTGGGCCCATATACAGGGATCTTCTAGAGCTGCGCACACAGAGCGCAACAGATTTATGAGAGTGGAACTATGGTATTTTCTTCTCCTCCACTCCTATGGGGCCTTTATGGCAGCAGCAGTGTGTCCAATATGTTGAGATCTCCCTAGCTTTTGGTTTGAGATCTCCCTTCAAAAAGCAGCTGTGGGCCAGACTAAGTCAACCATGCAATAGCACTGAAGTAATATAGACAGGATCACTCCTCAATCGGCCCAAGGGATGTGCTGCTCCTTTGCACTCCCATAAGCAAAGATATACTGTCTCGGATGGAACTGGGCATCTAGGACAAGACGGGTCCACACCAAAAATAGATCTCCACTAGTTGGTGTGCAACCTACCGTGTAGAAACAGCCAGAGGAAGTAGCATACCTGACTCCTCCTATACAAGTGCTAGAGTCTCAGATGGAGCTGAACATCTAGGACAAGAGGGGTCCGCGCCAAAAATAGATCTCCACTAGTTGGTGTGCAACCCACCGTCTAGAAACAGCCAGAAGAAGTAGCATACTTGGCTCCTCCTCTATGAGTGCCAGAGTCACTGCCAGAATCTCCTCCAAATGGAGGATGTAATGTCATACACCTCCCAACGAGGGCTAAGAGTGGGAACTCTGTGGGTCTATCCAAGCATGAGAAACCTAGTGTTACTCGTAGGGTAGCTAAAGAAGTGTTGGGTGCTTTTTACAAGCATGAAGGGGACTGCTTTGTTCGTGACATGCAAGCCTTACACGCACACAGTTGGAGTCCATGCTGTGGATTATGGTTAAGGCATCCACTGTGTAATAAGCTGTGGGCAAGGGAGTATGGAAACTGTTGGGATTCAGGGTCTCGTGTGTACCGTCTATGTGTGTATACCACCTCTTAGTATGTGCTAAGTGTGTTTACACATGTAAACAGCCAGATATAACTAGATACTATGTGTGAATGTAAGAAGCAATGATGTCAGACTATAAAAGCAGTGTACTCATTGAAGTTTTAATCACATCAATCATAATCTTTGATTCGTGCAAAGTCATTGGCTTTGTACTCTCTCACCCTTTCCACCTACACAATTCTCTCTCTCCTTTCTACAGTCATGGCCACCTATCTGTTAGGAGAAGCTCTGCACACAGACACACAAGCACACACAGCTTGAACAGAGAAAAACGTGAGAGAGTGAGAGTGCTGGAAATGTACTTTGATAATGATGATAAAAAATGTGAAGTACAAAGTACTATATATCTAGGTCTAAAAGACCAACACACAATAAGTGTGTTCACACCGGAAAATACCCATGTCCACCCATGGTAAAAAGTGCCCATAAGTAGACTAGTTCACACATGAACTTCTACGAGGAGAAATGGCTAACAAACCCCCTGAAGTGAATGATGTGAACGTAAATAGGGTGTACCAGACTACCCTGGTGGAGGATGTACCCTGAAGGAGAAATGGCTAACAAACCCCCTGAAGTGAATGATGTGAACGTAAATAGGGTGTACCAGACTACCCTGGTGGAGGATGTACGATTCAAGCTTTGCGAAAAGCTTCAAACTTCTCTCTAGAAAGAGGCTTTGTAAATCCATCTGCCACATAAATCAAGTCAATCTCTCTAGCATGGAGCCTCTCCCTAACATAATAATGGTAATGTACCTTGATATGCTTTGTCCGAGCATGAAATACCGGATTTCGAGCAACGGCCAAAGCACTTTGACTGTCAATGTAAATGGTGGTAGAAGACGGATGTCTAATACCAAGATCAGCTAATAGACGTCATAGCCAAACACGTTCCACACTAGCTGTAAAGGCTCAACTGTATTCAGCTTCACACCTGGAAGTGGCCTCTGTAGGCTGCTTCTTGTTGAGCCATGAAATGCATGAACCACCAAGAAGAAAACACTTTCCACTCGTAGACACATGCATGTCATAGCATCCTGCCTAGTCACTATCTGTAAAAGCAATCAAGCACAATGTAGACAAGCTGCCATAAGGATTATTGCTTTAAAAAGGTTTTTACCAAAGTTCGTTGCTTTTTGAATCAAAGTAGATATATATCTTTGAGATTTTTGCTTTTGGAATGTTTAAGATAAGTTTCACAAAAATGGGAAGCTTAGAAGCCCATTTTTTGTTTAGATCATTTTAGCTAGTAGTTGTTATTTATCATTGCTTCTAGTCTTGCTTAATCATTGCTTTAATAGGAAAGTGATTTGTTCTAGTTGTAAGTGCTAGCCTTCATCATGGATGAGTATGCCCTTCACCTTCGGAGAAGTGATAGAAACTCAGCTCGTTGGTCTCTATATAAAAATTGTGTCCTCTTGGTTGGGACAAAATTTTTATATGTAAACCTGCACCTACTCTCGAGCACTGATGACGTGAGTAGGGATGTCGTAGCACCTGGTCCATGCTATGCATGATAAAGTTGATGATCTTATACTTCATGATTGGACAATCTTTGAGATAAAGTTCGCACTTTTTGTATTCTTGTCTTTACTTGTTTTGTTTTAGTGAATTAGTCATTTAAAGTTTGTTTTTGCTAATTAGTTATTAAATTGTTAGAGATTCTTTTGTTGTGGTTCAAAAAGGAATTTCTTTGTGTGTATGTGGACATGTGGTTTAGTTATGTATTTGTCTATTTTTGCAAGTTATTATTACTATTTTTTTTCCTCGGGTGTCTCTATTTTAATTTAACTTATTATATTTTATTTTTATTTTTTTAAAATTGTTTATTTTGGTGATTCTCTTCTTTCTTTTGAAATTATTCGTAAGTTTAGATTCATCTGGCCTTATGATGGTATATATATATATATATATATATATATATATATATATATATATATATATATATATATATATATATATATATATATATAGCCTCTTTTTATAGTAAAGTTCTTTCCCCCATAGAAAGAGATGGTTTCTAAAAGTGCATCTCCCTCTTGAAAATAGAAAGAGATGGTCACAACTCTAATTAATGAGTGTGCATGAGAAACTTTCTTAATAGCTCCCTCCTCAAAATAGAAAGAGATGCTCTAATCTTCTTTTTTAAAATAGAAAGAGATGGTGATCCTCTCTCTCACTTAAAAATAGATAGAAACTCATGGCTCTTCACAAGTAACTTTTCCCCTTCAAGGAATAGAGAGAGAACTAAACTTCTAAAATAAGTTTGCATGTTCAGCTGAAGGGAAAGTTGTTGAGGCGGCATGGACGAGCAGATTTGTCCATGTCATCAGTTTTTTTTTCCTAAGGAGATTTTCGACCGTTCTGATTCTGATTTCGACCTCCGTTTTTCCAAAAGATGAAGGGAAAGCCATTAAATCAGATTTCGATCCTAAAAGTTAATATATCTTTAAAATTTGTTAAAATGGAAAGTTTTTTTTTTCCGAGAAAAGATCCTTTCATTAGTTATGTAAAAAAACGCCCGTAGGGCTACAAAAGAGATCTCTCCTGCTCCTAACAGAGAGAAGAGCAGTGAATACATCATGGCAGCCCGGGAGACTCTCCCTAGGTGCTGCAAAATACAAGCATCAGTCTAAAGGACTGAGCGGCTAAATCATACAATGGGGGGGGGGAAGAGCCAAACAGGTGGCCTGTAGTGCCAACGGGGGGATCCCGTGTGTAGGGTGTAGAACGGGCCGCAGCGCCAAGTGGTATGAAAGGCCTGGCGCCGTAAAATCGCCTCATCCGAGTCTCCCCGGATGCGGTCGTACTGTCCTCGCAGGGTGTGGATCAACTCCTGCCAAATCCCCCGAACAGTCTCTGCTGGTGGCTCTAATCTCCCCTCAAAGGCCGTGAAGCACCGGGCCCTCCAGGTGAACCAGATGGTGAGGCTGCTGAGGAGCTCCCATCGTAAATCCCTCTCCTGTGTCCAGCTGTCGGACGAGAAATCCGGTGCCGGAACCAGGCGAGGCTGGCCCCTAATAAATCTGATGGCCTGACTGCCCTGCTCCATCTCATAGCCCATAGCAGGCCCTGACGAAGTCGACCAAGCAGCGGCACCCCACGTAAACATACCCTCTGGAGAGAGGGGGGCTAGAATACGCAGCATCCGCAGCCAAATCTGCTGTGCCTGAGGGCAGTCCCAAAGGCAATGTCTCTGTGTCTCCATAGGGTGGCCGCATCGGACGCAGGCCGCCGGAAGACCGCTATAAACAAGCCAAGTGCCAACTGCTGAGCCCCTGTGGGCGACCAGCCACTGAAAAGCCGAGATCCTGCGGGCCTGTCGACTAGCCCAGAGTCGAGCCCAGAAATCCTCCAGGAACTCCTGTGATAGTCCCTGCAATCGCCAATGCCCCGCTGCCGCTGGAGAAACCGTCCTCCTCGCCGTCAAAATATGCCGTCCCAGCCGAACAGTATACTGGAAAAATGTGATCTCTGTGGCCTCAAGGGATGCATAAGGATCATGCCACTCGTACTCTCCGGGGTCCCACTGTAGCCGGGCCAAGGGGCGCGCTGCATATGCCCATATACGCCAATCCGGGAGCACGTCAGCAGGGTCGGGGTCAATATGCCACTTCCGAGAAGCGGCAGCCACTACCCGAATCCTCTGAAAGGTGCACTCTGCAACCAAAGGCGACTCCACCTCCACTCTCTGGAGTCGGCCCTCATCCTGAATCTCATAATAGAGGCATCTGCCATCCTCAGTGCTAGCTCTGACAGCAATCAGGATCTCCAACTGTGTGAAGGCACCCATCCACCGTGGGGCCACTGGCTCGAGAGGTGTGAACCACTCCTCTGAAAGTGCCTCCTGAATATCAGCCCTCATAATCAACCCCCCTCTGAAGTGACTCAGCCTCTCCACCTGGGTCTCCTCTGGTAGACTGCAGAAAGCCTGCCAGTCTCCAAAACTACGAGCTGGGCCTGCCGCTAAAGGTCCCCAGGCTAGACGAGGCCGAGAACCCAGCATATGACCCTGCTCTGTACGAACCGCTGGGCTCCAGATGAGCGGCTGCCTGGCCCGCTCCTCAACACAAGACGGAGGCCGCTGAGAGAGCCCCGGTCTCAGCAGCTCCCAAGCTCTCAGGATACTCAAAGCAAATCTGTCCTCCCATCCTCTACTGAGGCCTGTCCTCCTCATCTCTATGAATATCCAGCGAATCTCTAGTGCCCAAGTACCCCCTGCAGGAGGCGCCCGGGCCTGCAATCGCTGCAAGAGGAGCTCTTTCCAAGGCTCAGCGCCTGGAAGCAACCCCCGAACAATAAGCTTCCCCAATAAGGCTCTACTCTGATCGACTGGATCTATAATGCCCAAACCGCCCTGAGCCAGCGGGAGTGTAATAACTGCCCATGCAACCTTTGCCCGAGCTGGCTGACCGTCCCGCCCAGACCACAGAAAGTTCCTGATCAGCCTCTGTACCTGGCTGATGCAAGAGCTCGAAAAAATCCAGCAAGACGTAATGTACCACATAGTCGCTAACAGCACCTGATTTGCCACCACCACCCTCCCAGCCAAGGATAGTCGAGCTGTACTCCAATACAATAGCTTCTTCCGAATGCTCAGAAGAAGCGGGGCAATCTGCTGCTCAGGTGACAAATCGAGGCCAATCTGGCATCCCAAATACCGCACTGCTGTGCCGGGAGGAATCCATCTAAAACCGGGGTCCGGACTCCATGCCGGAGTGGGAGCACTACTGATCCAAAAGGCCACTGTCTTGCGCCAATTGATCAATGCTCCCGAAGCTGCACTAAAAACCTGGAGCGACTGCTCTGCCCGAATAAGATTGGCCTCTTGGCCATGCAAAAATAAGCCCGTGTCGTCTGCAAACTCAGCATCAAGCAAATCCTCCCCCCGGACTGGGAGCTGAAGTCCTCTCAAACCAACCTCCTCTGCCGTCAAATACATACTCATAGCCTCCGCAAAGAAGAGAAAAAGGAAAGGGGCGAGAGGACACCCCTGACGGACTGATCTGGTCAGCTCAAAACTCGGCCCCCGACCTCCTGCAATCAGCACCTGGCTGCGAGCTGTGGAATACAAAGCTGCCACCCCTCTGATCCATCCTGGCTCAAAGCCCAGGCGTAGCATAGTGCCCTCTAAGAATCCCCAATCAACTCTATCGTATGCCTTCTCAAAATCGAGAAGCATCACGACCAAGTCCTCGCCAAGAAACCTAGCTCGGGCCGTCGCCTCCCAGAAAGTAAAGATGTTGTCAAGGATACTGCGCTCCTTGACAAATCCTGTCTGAGTAGCATGAATCAACTCCCCCAGGAAGGGCTGGATCCTCAAACTCAAGGCCTTTGCCAAGACCTTGTATACAGTATTGAGGATCGTAATAGGCCTCCAATGCCGAATGTCATCCGATACTCCCTCCCCCTTGGGGATAAGATAGATCAAGCCCTCTGAAAAGCTCTGCGGCATCACCCCAGTGTCCAAAACATGCTGAAAGCCCCTGCGGAGGCCTGGCCCCAAAAGGTCCCAATAGCGCATAAAAAAGACCGGCGTCAGTCCGTCCTCCCCTGGGCAACTATGTCGCGGCAGGACCCTCAAGGCCTCGGCAAGCTCAATCTCTGACAGAGGCGCACCTAGAACTGTGCGCATATGGTCTGTGACCCTCCTCTGCACATGGGCCCACACAGTCTGTCTGCATACATCTCGATCCTCAGTGGCTGGCTCCGCTGAAAGCAAGTCACGATAAAAAGCAGTGGCAATGGCTCTGATCTCCCCGAGCTCAGTAGCTATCGATCCATCCGGTCTAGCAAGCTGGCGAACCCCTGCTCGCGCATGACGGGGTCTAGTGATCTCAAAAAACTCCCCAGTCACTCTATCACCAAGCTGCGTCCACTGAGAGGCCTGACGACGATAGTAAAACTCATGTCTCTGCTCCTCTGCCTCTCTAACCTCCTGGCGTGCCTGGCTCAGCTGGGACGCCACCCACTCACATGCAGGCTGCTGCTCCTGAAGGCGCTGTAGCGAAGCAAGGCTGCGTCTCAGCCGTTGCTCCCGCTCGCGAATCTCTCCCAGTCGTGTCAAAGCTGCAGCGTGTAGAAAAGAGCTAAGATCAATGAGTCCCTGGGCACACTGGCCCGCTGCATCCTGGTCAGAGCACTGACTATCATGCCAGATCCTCTCAATGTCCTCAGTGAGACTGGGGTCTGCAAGTACCCTCTCTGGGATCCTCAACTGCAAGCTGGGCTCCCGTGTCCCCTCCTCCAAAGTCAGTATAACTGGCGCATGATCTGAAAATGAGGTGCCAGCAAGAATGCCGACGGAGCCCCCTCGCTCCCCCAACCAATCGCCCACATAAAAGCGATCAATCCGAGATAGATTAGTCCCTCCCTGCCGGCGATCCGACCGAGAGAAACTAAGACTGTCCTGAGACCGGGAGAAAGCCCCATGCTGCCATGCATCAGTGATCCTCAGTGTCATACAAAACCGGTCCCAAGCTGCAAGCTCCGTGCCGTGCACTGTAACATGACTGCCTCCCACCCTATCTGCCGGGTCCTCAAGCATGTTGAAGTCTCCCCCAACACACCACTGTGCGGCCTCTGGCAATGCATCTGTAACCTGAGTCCAGAACTCTGCTCTGGCACTAGCATGATTGGGCGCATAGATGTTGAGCACACCCAATAGCTCATCATGCATCCTCAGAATGACATACTGTGCTCTACCAGGCACAATGATCCCTCGGTCCACAATGGCCTGCCGCCATGCATCTGCAATAACCATGCATACTCCTCCCTGTCCACCCAACGGACCAAACCCTGCAGACCAGAAAGTGTCCCATCTACCAGGCATCACCGAACCATATCTCCGGATCCTGCTCTCACCCAAGTGGTGCTCCTGCATCATCAGAATGTCAATGCTGCCACCAACCAGACATCTCTGTAGCTCCTGCCTCAAGCAGCCTCGATAGCGTATAAAGTGTGCTCCGCCAAGGCCCTGTACATTCCATGAGATGATCCTCATGGATGTCCTACTGAGGTGGATGCTGTCTCAGCCGTACGGCGGGCCTTCGCAAGCGGCTTGGATGGAGAGTAGTCCCCATCCGAACGGCTGCGAGTCTGCCCACCCGGTGTACTGCAAGAATCCCGGATCAGGCGCCAGTGGCTGTGACCCATGGCGACTGCCTCCTGCTCTGACATAGTAACCTCGTGAATGCTCACATATCCTGGGTCGCGCGCCAAATCTGCAACTATGCGCACGACCAAATGCCGAATCCCGGATGTATCCACACCCCCGGGATCCAAGACAAAATGAGCCAACTCCCAAAGTCGGCCTAGCACATCTGTAACCTCCAAATCGCTCATGTGATGAGAAAACTCAACTGCCTGAGTCTTCAACGTGCTGAGAGCGAGCTCTAGAGTCCACTCCCGGTCACAAGGTCCACATAGAGGGAACGAGAAGGCCACTGCTGAGTCTAGTGCCTCCTCCCCGCGGGCCGGAGGTATCACTACATGCACTCGGATGGGTGCTGGCTCATGGGGGCCCTCTGCTCCAAAAAGCCGTGTGAAGGTATAATCAAACGCCGCCGAGCGCTGTCGAATGCCGAGGCGACTCAGCCGACTACGAATAGATGAAATCCGTGAGGCCCTAATCGGCATAGGTCTCCTCTGTGATGCTCGAGCGAGGTCAGTGCTCAGCGCCCTCCGGACTGCAGGTGAGCGCCAGGGAGCTGCCAGGACCTCCCGGGAAGGCGAGGCGGGCGGAGGGGGAGGAGGGGGAGGCGAGGGAGGAGGAGAGGGAGCCGCTGCCGAGACCGGAGCGGGGGCGGGAGGAGGCGATGGTGGAAGCGAGGCGGTGGGAGGGGATGGGTGTGGGGGAGGTGAAGGAGGGGGAGCTGGCATCTCCTGGTCCTCGGTCGCTGCAGGGGTCTCCTCCTGAAGGGGAGCAAATCTGTTCCTCACGGGAACCCAGTGAGGCTGAGACTGTGGCTGCTGCTGCAGCGGTACCTGGGCGTGCTGCTGTGGCTGTCTCCCTCGACGGCGCCCCTGTCCAGGCTGCCACTCCGAGGTCTCTGTGGCCTGAGCAGGTGTCCCTGAGGCAGCCTGCCGAGCCGAATCTGTGGGCGGGCCATCCGTGGCCTGCTGCTGTGGTGAGGGCCGAGGTCTCCTGCGAGGGCAGGCCTTGGCCAAATGACCGACCTGCCTGCAAATGAAGCACTGGTTCGGGAGCCCCGAGAACTCCACTCTCTGATCTATCCACCCCCCCCCTATCCTAGGTAGCTGAATGACCTTAGGAAGGGAGGAGATGTCAGATACTAACACTCTAACCGAAGGTAGCCCAGCTGCTCTGGCCACCACTGAAGCTGCTGAGGGGCCCGTCTCAAGAACCGAGCCCACCAGTGCTCCGAGCCTGGAGAGGAGCGGAAGATACTCCCGGCGGAGACCAGGGAAACAAACTGTAATATGGAAGAGGCGCTCTCCCTGCTCCGCCCGCAGCTGGGTCAAATCCATGCTGCCAAGGCCTGAAGAAAGCCCGAGCACCCCTGATATCCAGAGGACTCATGGCAAGGACCTTGGCAACGCTCTGGGCGGCCTCGAACTCGATCTGATAATGTCCCCGGCCCAAGAGCTGTACATCAAGGATCTTGCCCACATCTGCAAGAAGGCGAGCCTGAAGTAGATCCCTGATCTCCCCTCTGCTGGGGCGAGTGCCGACTATACGGCAGATGGTGGAGTGAGCCTGAAGGCGTTCCACCTCTGCGGTGAGGCTCGCTTCCTCTTCCGGCGAAAGAGAAAGCCTGATGGAGAGGACCTCGGTGGCGGGCGAGGGGGCTGCGGAAGAGTCCCTCTGAGACGAGGCGGGAGGAGTCTCCATCAGAGTCTGAAGCTCAAGCGAAGGCGAGGCGAAAGCGGAAAACCTGCAAGAAGCGGGCTGCACACCAAGAGGCGGAAGGACGGAAGACGAAGAGGAAAAAAAACAAAAACCCCCAAGGGGTGAAAAGCAGCACGACAAAGGAGGGAAGGGGGGGGCGGCGAAAAGAGGAGAGGCCCAGAGGGGGGGGGGGGCGGCGACAACGCGAGAAGGAGGGAGGCGGGGCGCTGCTGAATGGAGGCGGCGAGAGCAGGCGGAGAGGCGGGGGGGCGACCAGGCGGCAGCGGGGGGGGGATGACGAACAGGCGGCAGCGGGGGGGGGATGGCGAACAGGCGGCAGCGGGGGGGAACAGGCGGCAGCGGGGGGGGTGATGGCGAACAGGCGGCAGCGGGGGGGGGGTGGCGAAATGGCGAAGAGGGGGGCGCAGCGGCGAGGAAGGAGGGGGGGGCGGCGCAGCAGCGAGGAAGGAGAGGGGGGGCGCAGCGGCGAGCAGAGGGAAGCAAGCGGGGGGCGGAAGGAAAACAGGCGCGAGGAGGGGGGGGGAGCGAGGGTGCGCAGAGCAGGGTGAGGCGGGGAGCTTCAGCGAGCGTGTTTTTTTTTTCTTCTTTTTTTCTTTTTTTCTTCTTTTTTTCTGAAATGGAAAGTTGTTAGGTGATATGAATACTTAACCTCTTGCAAAATACGAGTAGCTAGATCAACAACCAATAGCAAGCAGACATTTGATGCTTAAGGATGAATGCCTACGTGTTCACGCATTCCCAAAACAGCATTCGATGCAAGTTCATCAAGCAACTTAATGTGCATGTGCTTAAGTTGAATACCATCCGTTCAATACACTTTGAAGTTTGTATCCATCTATACTCTCTCCCATATAGGTAAGAGTGCATAGTCCATCATGCTTATGAAGCATGTCTAATCACACTTCCCCACGTAGGGGTGGAAGTATATCCATGGCCAATCATACTTCCCCGCTCAAGGATGGAAGTATGTCCATTCATGGGTTCCACTCATGTCTAATCATGAAGCCTGTCGTGCTAGGTCAGACAACATGTCGAAGTTATATTTATCTTCAAGATTCTTGATACAAGATTCCATGTACATGGTTAGGGTTTCTTATAAACACAGGTGGGTGACATACCTCCCCCTTGTATTGCAGTCGTCCTCAACTGGGAAGCATCCAGAGGGTTCAATACCTCTGGATAATCTTCAAGGTCTTCTGGATCCATCCACTGAGCATCCAAGGGCGGATAGTTCTTGAACTTTACCAACAATTTCCTGATAAGCTTTCCTTTGGGTCCTTTCCTTTCCTTATGATAGACAATTTGTTCAAGTTGTAATACCTCTATAGTCTGCTCATGTACTTCAGATGGATCTTCCATGACTGGAGAAGTAGGCACCTCTCCATGATATGGCTTTAATAAACTTCCATGAAAAGCATTATCAATTTGCCAATGAGAGGACAATTTAAGACGAACAGCTACATCATTAATCATTTGTTTGATTTTGAATGGTCCATAGTACCTATTTGAGAGTTTAATAAATTGGCTCTCTTTCCCTTTCTTCTACTTAAAGTGTGCTTTCTCAAACTTGAGAAGCACCCACTGACCTTCTTTATAATCAGTGTCTCTTCTATGTTTGTTGGCAGCTTTCTTCTGTTTGGCTTGAGATCTCTCTATGGCATGGTGCACTTGAGTGAGCATTTGGTCCATGTCTTCAACAAACTTATCAGCTGCAAAGATCTTCTCTTTGGTTTGCATTATGGGCAGCAAATGCAACCGTCCATAGACTACTTCAAATGGCGCTTTTCTTGTAGAAGAATGTGCATTGTTGTTATATGCAAATTCAACAAGCGGCAAATACTTTTCTCGAGTTGTCTTCTTTTTAGTACAAAAGCATTTCAAAACATCCAAAATCTGTAAGTTGACATTCTTACTTTGCCCATCTCTTCGGGGGTGAGAAGAAGAAGAAAAATCAAGCTTAGTGCCTACATTCTCAAAGAGGGCTCTCCAAAACAAGCTAGTAATCATTGGATCTCTGGTCTTTGAAAGTCCATGGTGTTTGAAAATTTGAGCCAAATAGGTAGTAGCTATCTGTTTAGTTCCCACTATCTTCTTCACTGGAACAAAGTGAGCCATTTTACTAAATTATCCACAATTGTCTTGATGGCATCATTCCCCTTTGGAGTCTTCAGCGATCCTGTGATGAAGTCCATGGCAATACTTTCCCATGGTTTTTCTAGAATAGGCAAAGGTTGTAATAAGCCTTGTGACCTGCCTCAATGTCCTTCTTCCTCATAGAAGACCAATATAAATATCTTTCTAACATCTGTGTGGTAGGAAGAATACCCCTATGTCCACCAAAACGAGGTGCATGGCATTCCTCCATGAACCTTTGCCTTAATTCCTTCATTATGCAAAGCTGACCCTTCATCATTATGAAACCTTCCCTTATTGAGAAAGGCGTCTTATGTTTCCTTGCTATAAACAGTGCCATACCTGGGTAAAATCTGCATCTATACCATATAAGTCACACGTTACCATGAAGTCGGTGTGGTATCCGATAGTGATGGCACCAACTTCAGGTCTTCTAGACAAAGCATCAACCACCAAGTTATCTTTGCCCTTAATGTGTCACAGCATATACCTCTGCGTTTTTGCATATATCACAGCCGGGCTGTGTCCAGTTCACTGCAGCCCTGCGTTTTCAGTTCCACAGCAGTCCTACAGCAGTATACCACCTTCTATGCATCATACATACATGCTCCAGCCATCTAGTGAAGGTAACACAGCATTCATAAGCATTTTCAGCATATTTTCATAGCTTAGAACAGTCCACTACAGTCCCTTCTCAGCCTCAGGTGTGCAGCCCTTCCTCATGCCCTTGGGAAGAGTGCATAGGCTCGAGATCAGTTCATTGTGGTGTTTCTACAGCCATGTACAGTTCAGTCAGGCTTCCGATCCTCCGAGATCTTGCGTTTGGCTTATCTACAGTCCACAGTCATTCTCTCTAAAGTAATAAAGCAAATCCTATCTCGGTAACGGGATAGGGGGCCCTTCAGTGGGTAATTTGGGACCCAATCTGGTGTACAATTCTCATCTCTCTCTTGTGTGACAGGATCCTCCAATACGAAGACTTCCGCTGCATATTACATTGGTTTCAGATTCAGCTTGTCCACACACACCGTATCCTAGCGTGAGGGCATCCTTGGATGGTCAGATTGCGTCCTGGCGCGACCACCAACTTCAGCATCATGTCTACAGAAGAGAGTACTCATTAGCCAGAAGACGTCTCCCCCGAAGGAGACCTTGCTCTTCCGCCTACAGCAAACACCATAGCTCTTCTTCGAGCTCAGAACCAACTGCTCATGGAGCGTCTCCAACACTTGGAGACAACAGTAGCACATCCTCCTCCGCCTCTAGAAGCACCCGACTACATCTCCCTCTTCTTTCAAATGGAACGACAAAGGAGAGAGGATAAGGCTCGAAGGAGAGAAAAAAAAGCAGAAGCAAAAGCAAGAAAACAACAAGAAAAAGCAGAAAGACGGGACTATGAGGAAGCCCAATGCAGGATCGACGAAGACCGGCATTAGGCCAAACTCGCCGCTCGGAGCACCAACGTGAGCTTGATCGAGAATGTATGTTACTCCAGCACCAACGGGAAAAGGAGGCCATACACTTGAGGTATCAACATCTCTCCTCAATATCCCCAGCCATAGGTGCCACCAGCCCGCAGTCCGCAACATTGACTACCGTCATTCGCAATCAACCAAACTTCAGTAAGTATGATGGTAAGTGTGATCATTCAACACTTAATCAATTTATTTATTCATCAGTTTAGAGCTCATTTTCCACTAGCTAGGATCACAAATCCACAAAATAAAGTCCACGTAGCGGCTCCCCACCATCTCACTAGTGAGGCAGTCACTTGGTGACAACATTGGTCTAGTATTCATACAGACCACACCACAGGTGTCATAGCCTTTGACTGGGACATCTTTGTCCGTGACCTGAAGACCAGATTTCTCCTGCCCCAATACATGACCGGTCTGGCAAATGAGTTCTATGGACTCAGACAGAACGGATCCCCAGTGCTTCAGTTTCCCGGAAAGGTTGTTACTTTAGCACAGCAGTTAGGGCTATCTGCGCAGGCCAAGATGGAGCAATTCATTCATGGATTGGATCCTAACATTCGGTTCACAATTCGTAACTTTGAACCCAGTACATATGACCGGGCTTTGACTCTCGCTCAGGATGAAGGAATGAAGATGAACGGAGGCAAGCCCAAGCAGTCATCACAATCCAGTACCAAACCCCAACAGGGATCATCCAGCCCCTTGGAGCTTCTACGTTTGCTTCTCCAGCCCCTTGAGAACCTCCGTTTCTGCTTCAGTCAGCCCTAGCAGTCCAACGTAGCAGTACAGCATCCCTTGTACTCCAACGCAACAGATTCAGCAGTGCCATACAGCATTACGGTCCCGACAGACCATAGGCGCAGCCTTTCAGTACCTCCACAGGCCCCAATTCAGCATATACCTCTGTGTTTCTGCATATATCACAGCCAGCCTATGTCCAGTTCACTGCAGCCCTACGTTTTCAGTTCTACAGCAGTATACCACCTTCTATGCATCATACATACATGCTCCAGCCATCTGGTGAAGGTAACACAACATTCATAAGCATTTTCAGTATATTTTCATAGCTTAGAACAGTCCACTACGGTCCCTTCTCAGCCTAAGGTGTGCAGCCCTTCCTCATGCCCTTGGGAAGAGTGCATAGGCTCGAGATCAGTTCATTGTGGTGTTTCTACAGCCGTGTTCAGTTCAACCAGGCTTTCGATCCTCCGAGATCTTGCGTTTGGCTTATCTACAGTCCACAGTCATTCTCTCTAAAGTAATAAAGCCAAGGTTGATGTGTACGTACTGTACGTAATGTACGGTACGTATTTGTACGTTGTTCCGTACAGATAAAATTTGTGTACGTAAAAATACGTACCATTGTAAAAAATATCAATCTATATGGCATTTCATATCAAAATAAACATAAAAAGATCCAAATACATTTTAAATTGTGAGAGAGACCTACAAGACAATCTAATAAGGTCTTTGCTAATACGCATTTGATTAGTAATCACAAAACCCTTGCCGCATGTTGTAAAACTTGTTACTTCAGAAATCAAACATCAGATACCAAAACCATTTTTCAATCAGATGACAGAGATCAATCTTCAATCACCAATCACCACTCTTAGAAGTTAGCTCTATATAAACTGATGAATCAGTGTTCACACAACAAAAGTCTCGACTCTCATCCATGTCAAAAGATTCAAAACAAACTGAATACAATGCACATACTACATAGCAAGCTGCAACACTACATCATAGAAATGTCCTCAAAAGGCCCATAAGGACTAGTCCAGAGTCTAGACTCCACAATGAAACATGATCTAAGAGTCAAAACTCCTCATCAGATGATGATGATGACGATGCACCAGAAGAGAGCAAGTCCCCATCTGTCAAGACATTGCCCTCGTCGTCATACTCAGGCTCTGCCATCACGGGCACATGTGATGATGTGAAAGATGTATCATGAGATCCATGTGCTACATCATCATCTCCTGGCTCACTCTGAGTATGAATGAGAGTGACAGCCTCATTCGCCCGAGTCCGCTGCGTACGAACAGGCAGCTTCCCCCGACGAATGCTCCTCCGTCTAGCGCTCTCTGAATCTGCAGCCTCCTCACGCAAAGGTATCGCCAAAGCCCGTGCGCGTGACCTTGTGACACGACGATCGATGCTCTCCAACTCTCTATGAAGGAGTCGTATAATATCTGCCTGCTCGTCTCTGACACGCTGCTCCACGTCGCCCTCAGTAGAGGTTGGCACCATCTTCACATGGGTCGGATCTGCCTGTGGAAAAGCAAAATCCGACAAGTCAGAACCACAAGAAATGACTTATATTGAAATGTGTCAAAAGACGTACGACAGTTAAAACTTAAATATACCTGCTTGGGTGTCCCCAAAGCATGATAATCTCGCACGAGCTTCATGTTAGCTCGGCAATACACTAATCGCTCCAGCTGAGCGGTACTAAGTCGATTGCGGATCTTCGTGTGAACCAAGGAGTAGGCACTCCAATTGCGCTCACAAGCACCAGCAGAACAATCCTACGATCACGAATCACGATACGATTTCGGAGTCAAAACCCTTAATGAATCAAACTTTAAAGATGGATGCAATTGTGAAAGAGTCAAGAGTACCTGCGAGAGGATTCGGAGAGCAAGATGAGTCAGCTTTGGAAGACCTTGTCTTCCATAGCTCTGCCACCACGTGAGGGGAAATTTCGTCGCCTCCTCTCTCAAAACCACCGCTCTAGCAAAGGATGGTCCTAGATTGTTCATAAAACTCACCATCTCTGCATCAACCTCAAGTTGCTCATCCTCGTCGTACATTATGTTGATGTACTGGTCTTTCTGCGTGAGCAGAGTGCTCTCACTAAACAGCTCTGGCTTCTTGTAGAAGGGATGAAGCAATGCAGCCATCCCATGAATGGGACGGCTCATAAATGTCCATCGCCGCTCTACAATAGCCAGGATGTCACCACGGCTACAAATTGACAAGCCAACATTCCAAGTTCCAACAGTCATTATATAATATAACTTTAAACATATTGTTCATTGTTGCAATGTGCATATTATTTAATATTAATATAATCAACCAAGAATAATATCCAAGTGTACACTCACTGAGACTCCGTCAATGTCGTACAGGTGGCAATATGGCGCTTCATCTCCATGAAGAGATGATAGACCAGTCCAAGAGTAGAGCCCTCCATATCTGTGATTCGGAGGAGGACATGGATAGGCTGCAATGCCACCGTCAAGCTCTGTACCTCTGTCCAAAAGGCCTCGTCAAGCACTTTCCGCTGAATGTATCTAGTGGCCTCTGTCTGTGCATGGTGCATAAACCTCCATTTCGAGTCCACCACAGTCTGTAGTAGTGGGTCCCGCAATCTAATTGTCTGTCACCACTTGGACCACATTCTCTGGCCCAACATCCAAAATTGCCTGTCTGATGTGGTGATAAATAAACTCAGCACTGATGGATTCTCCTGCCTTTCCTGCATCCACAGCCCGCAAGAAGTATGTGCCAAGACATGAGGACACCAAAATATTGATAATGTGTCGTCTACGCATATCACTCCAGCCATCAGATATGATGGTGCACCCAAAAGACTGCCATCCTGCCTTGACAGGTACCAATGCCTTGTCTATCAAGGCTTTCTGCTCTTCAAGCATCGTGGTACGCATTTTGTTATACTCCACCCCGGACCACGAGTCTGTGTGGCCAACCTCTGCTATGGCCCTCACCATTCTCTTCCATTGATCAGTCCTCAGTACATTGAAGGAGATGTTGCACTCCACAAGAGTGCTTGCAATCTCCATCTCAGCCACTTTTTGTCTCTCTTTCACCCACGAAAGAGATGACACACGTGAAGGCAAAGTACTGTCTCAGCACATGTTGTGATATGCAACGGAAGTCTTTGTATTGGTTGATCCTGTCACACAATATGCTCACACCGTCTTCTGTATCCTGAGTTTCGTGAGTTTAGCAATCCATTCCATTTACTTCAAACTTTAAAGAGATGAGAGAGAGATATGAACACTGTACACCAGATTGGGTCCCGAATTACCCACTGAAGGGCCCCCCATCCCGATAACGAGATAGTATTTGCTTTATTACTTTAGAGAGAATGACTTTGGACTGTAGATAAGCCAAACGCAAGATCTCGGAGGATCGGAGTAGGGCTGATCTGTACACTGCTGTAGAAACACCTCAATGACTTGATCTCGAGCCTATGCACTCCTCCCAAGGGCATGAGGAAGGGCTGCACACCTGAGGCTCACAGAAGAAGAAGGTGGACTGTTCTACACACTGTTAGAATGCTGAAAACACATATGAATGCTGAGTTACCTTCACCAGATGACTGCTGAATGTGCTGATGATGCGGAGAATGCTGGACACTGATGCAAACAACTGTTTCAATGCTGGAAACTGTTGTAAACTGTTGCTTCAAGGCTGGATTCTGCTGTAGACAGAAACGCAGGTGTCTAGGGGTGTTGATGGACTGAAACGCAGACCTGTAGGGCTGCTGGACTGCAAAACACAAGTATCTGGAGCTGCTGGACAGAAACGCAGCACTGCTGCCCTGCTGAATCAGAAAACGCAGGAGAAAACAGGCTGAAATCTGGCATAGAACTCTACTGTACTGTGGGCTGAACTGTGGGCATGAACTGATGCTGAATCTGGGCCTGAATTGAGGCTGAATAAGGGCTGAATGCAAGCACCTAGGGCTGAATGAAGCTAGGGTTTCTCAAGGGCTGGAGAAGCAAGCTTATGGGCTCTAGGGTTGGATTAGTCTTGGGCTGAAAGCAAGAGAGAGGAGAGCTCTTAGCACAATGAAGACTAAATGAGCAAAAGAGGCTCTAGGCAAGCCTATTTATACTAACTGGGGGTTGGTCATTTAATAAACTTAATATTTATAAATGCCCAATAATGCAAATAATGATAAATAAATACTAATAAATATGGGAAAAATACCAGATAAATCCCAGTAAATTCCCTAAGGCTTTGGGGATGTTCTAAATGATGCACAGGCATATGTATGCATATTATGCAAGATGCAGAGTGCTTTCTGATGCAAACCCTAAGGCTTCTACTGACTCTACATGCATGAATGATTCTCTCCAAGTGGGTTAAGGGACTTGACTGACTGACTGACCCGCTATGGCTGAGGAATGACCTACGTAGCTCGTGCCTGACTTATCCTGGACTGAGGATGTACAATGGGGTCACGGCGTACGACAAATATCATCCTACTGGGTTCTAAAACTGTACAACTGTTGCACTTCTGATGATGAGCCATCTTGTCACCATGCACTTAGTGCAGAGTGCATGTGACATTCCCTCCTGATTAGCTTGGCGGCAGGTTCATGGCTTCCAAGTAGTCCGCCAATAACTGGGGGGTACTCCTGGAAGAACTCCTCGTCGAGCCATACGGCTTCGTGGGTGCCTCGATCTCGGAATTTCGTATAGAACTGACGAACACATCGACCGGAACCATGCTTCTATCGATGAAGAAGGATCTGTTCAGGCTCAATAACTTCTGCCTCGTCTACCACGTCTGGCTGCTGTTCATCTGAAACATCAAACACTTCTGGACCAACATATGGTTTTAGCCAAGAAACATGGGAAACATCATGCATTGTCCAACTGGCAGGCAACTTTAACTTCATTGAGACATCACTTATCTTCTTAACTATTGGAAAAGGGCCAAAACTACGGAATGAAAGCTTGGGACAACGTTTGCCCACTTGTTTCAATCTCTGCTTCATGATACGCAAATAGACCCAATCCCCTTCCTTGAAGTGGACATCTCGTCTAGATTTATTTGCCTGTCTGCTATATGCTTCCTGAGCTTTGGTCAAGCGGTCCTTGACTGACTCAATGATCTCGGAAAATGCTTCCGTGGTTTTATTAGCCTCTAAAGATGGAGACACCATTCTCGTCAAAAGAGAAGAAAAACGGCGACCAAAGGCTGCTTCATATGGAGTCCGTCCGACACTAGATGAATGCGTGTCGTTCAAGATAGCTTGGACCAACGGAAGATAGTGCTCCCATTTGGACTGCTGGTCATGACAGTATGACTTGAGGACATCAAAGGCCAACTGATTATATATTTCTGTCTGGCCATCTGTCTGGGGATGGAATGCACTAGACAACTGCAACTTAGTTCCAAAGTTCTCAAATAATGCCCTCCAGAAATGCGAGGTAAACTTGGAATCTCTGTCTGATGTTATGGTGCTAGGCAAACCACAAATTGGATACCAATGCTTGAGAAACAGACGGGCTACGTCCTCGGCTGTGGCCGTATGCTTGCATGGGATAAGCATGCAGAACTTACTAAAGCCATCCACAATGGTAAAACACTGAGTGTTACGGGATCCAGTGGATGCTGGTAGAGGCCCTACAAAGTCCATAGATATGTCGATAAAAGGTCCGTCGGGGATAGGCAAAGGTTGAAGTAAACCTGCCTTCTTTGTATGGGGAACCTTGACTTTTTGACAAATCTTACAGGCTTGTACATGTGCATAGACATCACGCCTCATCTTTGGCCAATAAAAGGACCGTTCTAATTTCTCGAGGGTACTGTTGATACCCCTATGTCCTCCAACTAAGGAGTCATGGGCATCATGGAGAAGAGCAGAACGCTTTTCTCGAGTTACACAGAGACGGTTCTTGTAGAACAACCAACCGTTCTGTACTGAATAGTGGCCAGGCTCAGAAGTGAGGGCCAAACTATACTGAGTACCAAACTCAGGGGAGTCGACATATTGGTCTTTCATACTATCCAAGTCCTTCCCCGTGATTTCGAGAATGGTAGCTTCTTGGACTGCCTGGATGCTGGACTTTCGACTGAGAGCATCTGCTACTGGGTTATGCTTACCAGGGATGTATTCAATCATACCTCCAAACTGTTGGAAGATTTGACTCCACCTGGCCTGTCGATCACTCCACTGGGCACTTGGCATAGTCTGAAACCACTTAAGTGCTTGGTGGTCTGTTTTCACTATGAAAGCCTGTCCATAAAGAAAAGGCTTCCAATGTTTGAGCGTTGTGATCACTCCCAAAAGCTCTTTGTAATATACCGAATAATTCTTTTCGGCGACATCCAACTTTCTGCTGTAATATGCCACGGGTCTATTGTCCTGCTGGAGGACTGCACCTATGGCTACATTGCTGGCATCGGTGATGACCTCGAAAGGTTCGTCCCATGATGCTAACTTTAATACAGGTGCTTCTGAGGCAGCTTTCTGGAGTGCACGGAATGCATCAAGTGCCTTACCTGTAACTGAGACTTTCTGCTTGCGAGTCTTCACCCCCTTGAGCAAGTCGGT
This sequence comes from Cibotium barometz, assembly GCF_041138505.1. Lineage (NCBI taxonomy): Eukaryota > Viridiplantae > Streptophyta > Polypodiopsida > Cyatheales > Cibotiaceae > Cibotium > Cibotium barometz. The sequence goes on along the minus strand of NC_141071.1, from coordinate 21,120,234 downwards.
CAGAGGTGCGGCAAGGTTGGAAAACTGATGGACATGTGTGCTATAGGCCTGACAAAGACCTACGAATGAACGGATTTCTTGGGCGGTCTTAGGAATATCCCAATCTAAGATCTCTTGAACCTTTGAGGGGTCCAGTCCAAGCTCACGTTGGTGTTCCCGAGCGGCGAGTTCAGCCTGACGCCGGTCTTCGTCGATCCTGCGTTGGGCTTCCTCATAGTCCCGTCTTTCTTCTTTTTCTCTTCTCCTTCGGGCCTCGGCCTCTCTCCTTTGTTGTTCCATCTGAAAGAAGAGGGAGATGTAGTCGGGTGCTGCTGGAGGTGTAGAAGGACGTGCTGCTGCTGCCTCCAAGAGTTGGAGACGCTCCATGAGTAGCTGGTTCTGAGCTCTTAGAAGAGCTATGGTGTCTGCTGTAGGCGGAAGAGCAAGGTCTCCTTCGGGGGAGACGTCTTCCGGCTGATGAGTACTCTCTCCTGTAGACATGATGCTGAAGTCGGTGGTCGTGCCGGAACGCAATCTAACCATCCGAGGATGCCCCCACGCTAGGATACGGTGTGTGTGGACTATCTAAATCTGATACCAATGTGATATGCAGCGGAAGTCTTTGTATTGGTTGATCCTGTCACACAATATGCTCACACCGTCTTCTGTATCCTGAGTTTCGTGAGTTTAGCAATCCATTCCATTTACTTCAAACTTTAAAGAGATGAGAGAGAGATATGAACACTGTACACCAGATTGGGTCCCGAATTACCCACTGAAGGGCCCCCCATCCCGATAACGAGATAGTATTTGCTTTATTACTTTAGAGAGAATGACTTTGGACTGTAGATAAGCCAAACGCAAGATCTCGGAGGATCGGAGTAGGGCTGATCTGTACACTGCTGTAGAAACACCTCAATGACTTGATCTCGAGCCTATGCACTCCTCCCAAGGGCATGAGGAAGGGCTGCACACCTGAGGCTCACAGAAGAAGAAGGTGGACTGTTCTACACACTGTTAGAATGCTGAAAACACATATGAATGCTGAGTTACCTTCACCAGATGACTGCTGAATGTGCTGATGATGCGGAGAATGCTGGACACTGATGCAAACAACTGTTTCAATGCTGGAAACTGTTGTAAACTGTTGCTTCAAGGCTGGATTCTGCTGTAGACAGAAACGCAGGTGTCTAGGGGTGTTGATGGACTGAAACGCAGACCTGTAGGGCTGCTGGACTGCAAAACACAAGTATCTGGAGCTGCTGGACAGAAACGCAGCACTGCTGCCCTGCTGAATCAGAAAACGCAGGAGAAAACAGGCTGAAATCTGGCGTAGAACTCTACTGTACTGTGGGCTGAACTATGGGCATGAACTGATGCTGAATCTGGGCCTGAACTGAGGCTGAATCAGGGCTGAATGCAAGCACCTAGGGCTGAATGAAGCTAGGGCTTCTCAAGGGCTGGAGAAGCAAGCTTATGGGCTCTAGGGTTGGATTAGTCTTGGGCTGAAAGCAAGAGAGAGGAGAGCTCTTAGCACAATGAAGACTAAATGAGCAAAAGAGGCTCTAGGCAAGCCTATTTATACTAACTGGGGGTTGGTCATTTAATAAACTTAATATTTATAAATGCCCAATAATGCAAATAATGATAAATAAATACTAATAAATATGGAAAAAATACCAGATAAATCCCAGTAAATTCCCTAAGGCTTTGGGGATGTCCTAAATGATGCACAGGCATATGTATGCATATTATGCAAGATGCAGAGTGCTTTCTGATGCAAACCCTAAGGCTTCTACTGACTCTACATGCATGAATGATTCTCTCCAAGTGGGTTAAGGGACTTGACTGACTGACTGACCCGCTATGGCTGAGGAATGACCTACGTAGCTCGTGCCTGACTTATCCTGGACTGAGGATGTACAATGGGGTCACGGCGTACGACAAATATCATCCTACTGGGTTCTAAAACTGTACAACTGTTGCACTTCTGATGATGAGCCATCTTGTCACCATGCACTTAGTGCAGAGTGCATGTGACACATGTGCATCATCATCCTCATCACCCTCCTGCATGACACGGGCCCTCTTTCTGCCCCCTGTAGACTGGCTATCCTGTGTGGAAGAATCACCCATCTCCCCCACAAGCGCATCATGAAGTGCATCTTGAGTGTGCTGGCTGCCCCTTACCTTCTTTGAACCCTTTGCTGTTGATGAATTCTCAGCAATGAGCTTGTCTCTGATATCCTGCGGCACCTGCTTGCACCCACCACAATTGCCGGTGGTGCCAATACCTGTCAAGTGTATCACGACACGAGAAATTGTGCTCGTGAGCTCGAAGTTGCAATACTTGCACTGCCATCTACGCGTGCCAGAACCAGCTTGGGTCGGCGTATTAATAACACGGATGACATTCGTGTGCTCCTGCCAGTAGGGGTTGCATGGCTTCGGCATATTGGATCCTGGAAGCTCTGTGACACAAACAAAGAGAGAGAGAGAGAGCTTAGAGCAGAGCACATACTCCAAAGGAAGAAAGAGAGAGAGAGAAAGAGAGAGGGAGAGCGTAGAGCATACTCCAAAGGAGGAAAGAGAGAGAGAGAGAGAGGGAGGGAGAGGGACCCCGGACTCGGGAGGGAGTGAGAGAGAGACGAGATTAATCATGTAGTACATTGGCAGAGAGAGAGAGAGAGAGAGAGAGAGAGAGAGAGAGAGAGAGAGAGTACAGTACGAGACAGAGATGCATCATGAGGGACCAAGGCCATGAGCGAGAGAGCGTGTGAATTACCTGGTTGCAATGTGCACAGTGTGCAGAGACGGAGCGAAACAGAGCGCTGTAGGCGAAACAGGCGAAATTCCAAAACAAGGCCAAAATCGCACGGTGAAGGTCAAAAAGGGGGTTTTTTTTAAAAAAAAATAAACGTACGGATGGATCCGTACGCGTACGGATCCGTACAGTACGTTCCGTACGGTACGGATCGATCCGTACGTACGTACGGATGCAACCTTGAATAAAGCAAATACTATCTCGGTAACGGGATAGGGGGCCCTTCAGTGGGTAATTTGGGACCCAATCTGGTGTACAGTTCTCGTATCTCTCTAAAGTTTGAAGTATTAAAGTGGATTGCTAAACTCACGAAACTCAGGTTACAGAAGACGGTGTGAGCATTTGTGTGACAAGATCCTCCAATACGAAGACTTCCGCTGCATATTACATAATGTCTCCATTGTGAAGTGAAACATGGACAAGAAGTTTGTCCATCTCATCTGCATAGGCGACAACTTCTTCTGATAAGAAAGTACTTCAAACTTTGGTGATCAGTCTTGACCACAAAAGTAGTGCCCAAGAGATAATGATTCCAAATGGTCAAGGCATTGACCACTATAAGCAATTCCTTTTGATAGGTGGAGTAGTTCTTCTCACCTTCATGTAACTTCCGGCTTTCATAGGCAACCAGTCTTCCTTCCTGCATCAAAACAACACCTATGCCTCCATCTAAAACATCACAATGTACCACAAAATCTTTATTTAAATCTGGTAGATGCAAAACAATATGTTTGCTGACTTCTCCTTTCATCCTTTAGAAGGTTGCCTCCTCTCTCTGAGTCCAGCTAAAAACAACTCTCTTCTTGCACAAGTCATGCAAAGGTGTAGCAATGTGTGCAAAATAGCGCACATATTGCCGATAGTATGAGCAAAGTCCAAGGAAGCTTCTCACTTCATGCACATCTTTCGGGGTTGAATACTCCACAATGGCCTTGACTTTGGTTGGATCCATCATCCGTACACCTGCTCGGATGATATGCCCCAAGTACTTAATTTCTTGCAAAAAGAACTCTATCTTCTTTGGATTTATGTACAATTTATGTGCTCATAACTCTTGAAATACTACAATTAAATGCTTCTTATGTTCCTCTTCATTTTGTGAAAAGACAATAATGTCATCAAAGAAAGTTCCACAAAATCTTCTATGTTGGTGAAAAATTTGATTCATCATTCAGTTGAAGGTAGCCGGTGCATTGGTCAAACCAAAGGGCATGACCAAAAATTCATAGAGGCCAAAAATGGTACAGAATGTTGTCTTGGAGATATCCTCTGGTGCAATTCGAACTTGATGATACCCACTCTTCAAATCAATCCGGCTGAAAACTGAAGCTCCACTTAGTGTGTCCAAGATATCATCGATTCTTCGAATAGGGCATCGATTCTTCGAATAGGGTATCTATTCTTTATGGTAACCTTATTCAAGGCTTGATAATCCACACACATGCGGAAAGAACTATCCTTCTTTTGCACTAGCAAAACTAGCCATTAGTAAGGAGAGCGACTAGGTCGGACCATGCCCTTCTCTAGCAACTCATTCACTTGATTCACGATCTACTCCCGTTGTGAAGCACTCACATAGTAAGGGGCTTGATTCGGAGTCAAGCTTCCCGGAATGAGATCTACCTTATGATCTTCATGTCTCTCAGGTGGGAGTTCTCCTGGAATAGACTCACTAAGACAATCATTGAATGGCTATAAAAAGTTCATTTGCTCAACATTTACATTATCTTCAGATTTACTTTCTTGTGCAAAGACTAAATAACTACAAATGGAACTTATCAGTGCCTTTTTAATTTGTACATGACCCACAAGAGGAATGGAGTTTCCTCGAACTCCTACTTCTAATACAATATTCTTTCCTTTATGAGTGATCTTGAGTTTGTCTTTAGCTTGGCCGTAGAGAGGTACAACTTTGATCTTGCGCATCCAAGGCATGCCAAGCATCACATCACACCCTTGAGTAGAACCTATGAGAAAGTCCGCATGGTCCAAGTAACTTCCTATGAGAAAGTCCGCATGGTCCAAGTAACTTCCTATGTGAATCCTCAAAGAATCCTTCATAGGAACAACTTGCGCTTATTGCCCAAAAAGTGTGTCAACAATAGTGAACATACCTTTGGTTGGTTTCTAAGCTTACCAAATGCTTTCCATGGTTGCCTTTCTTTGGCGTCGTGACTGCATTCGAGAACTTGCACATCACTGATGGTGCCAACCTTCAGCTTCAATGTCTCTTTTTCTTCGGTCCTCTTTTCAATGTCCTTTTTGTACTCCCATGCAATGTACCCTTTTTGACCACATTGGAAGCATCTTCCTTCTTTCATGCGTTGCTCTAGCTCTTCCTTAGTTAGCTCCTTAAAGATTGGGTAAGGCTTTTTGGCTTGATCTTTAAGATTGGATGATTTGGAGGCTGGGTAAGGCTTCTTTTCTTGCTTCTCTTGGTTCTTCGCCTTCTTTGAGTGCAGCTCCTCCAAAGAAGGCCCTTCCTCTTAACCATCCACTTCATATATCACGAGCTTCCGCATTCAATGCAGACTCCATGAAATTCTTCAAAGTGTCTTTGAGGGAAACATGCATAAGGGGCTGTAAGAGAGGATTCAAGCCTCCCTCAAACTTCGCTATCACTGATGTCAATGTATTAAGCGGCTTTAAGATAAACATCCCAAAACCGATTAATGTACTTTTGCACATTATCTCCTTGCTGATCCAACTTGTCCCACTCTATGCACACCTTCTTCTTGAAGTCCGTGGGCAAGAATTGAGCTTTGAACATCTCCCTAAACTCCTTCCATGTTTTTGGATTGAGGTTCCTGGTAACAAGTGTTAGATACCAATTACTAGCAACTTCTTTGGGATATATAGCTACCTGATGGAGTTTTGATTCTTCAAAATAATTACGATTTTTGAAAGCCAAACCAAGCTCCCTAATGAAGGCTAAGATCTTTGTGATGTCACTGTCCTTCCCATCATAATATGGTAATTTCATGCTTCTATCTCCTAGCTTGCAAGTCTCTTGCTGTCACATGCACTTTGCATTGTAGTGCATGGTGACAAGATAGCTCATCATCATCAATGCAACATTGTACATTATTAGCACCTTTTAGGATGATATTTGTCGTACGTCGTGACTCCATTGTAATCCTCAGTCCACCATAAGTCAAGCACGAGCTACATAGGTCATTCTCAGTCTTAGACAGTCAGTCAATCAGTCCAAGTCCCTTAACCCACTTGAAGAGATGCATTCATACATGTAGAGTCAGTAGAAGCCTTAGGGTTGGCATTAGAAAGCACTTTGCATAATGCATAGCATTCATCCACTGCATATAGACCATTGCAAAAGCCTTCAGATACCATCTAGCATTTATTAGAATTTATTTGGCATTTTTTCCATAATTTCTAGCATGTATTACCATTTATTTATCATGCACCAGTCGTGGAGAATAAATAGCTACCCCAAGTGTGACAGTTTGGCAAAAGTCCTGCTTGTACTTGTGTCTTGCACACTGACCACCATGTTCCACATAGTTGTCTGTGAAACTAGTACCGCTCATGAGGTACGTAAAAACAGGTACGGTACGAAACTATGCAAGCGAAACCGTTTTTTTTTTTAAATGGCCTTTTTTTTTACTTTTTTATGCCTTTTTCTTGCTGTTTTGTTTTACTATTTTTAATGGTTGTTTGGGCAATGGGGGCTTTCTACCTTGCCACCTTCTCTCAACTTTGCATCTCTAAATGTGTACAAATATCTATTTTTCAAGTGTTTTTTAAAGTCGAACGAACCTCTATCGAACTTATTTTTCCGAAATAAAAAGTCCCGTACCGATACCGTTTTTTCGTACCTGACAACTATGATGTTCCAATGCACACTTGCATACTGTCAAGAGAAAAACACAGGGTCATAACATCAGCACCCTCATATGCATCGTTTTGCTACAACCACTTGGTGAAGGTAAAACTCAGTATTCATACATAGTCTAGAACAGTCCCAATCAGCCTCTTCTCTCAACCTTAGATTTGCAGCCTTCCTACATCCATTGGGAATAGTGCATAGGCTCGAGATTGGTATCATTGGTGCTTCTACAGCCGTGTACAGTTCAGCCCGACTCTTGGTCTTCCGAGATCTTGCGTTTGGCTTATCGTTAGTCCACCGTCAGTCTCTTTAAAGAAATAAATCAAATACTATTCTAGTAACGGGATAGGGAGCCCTTCAGTGGGTAATTCGAGACCCCATACGGTGTACTCTCTCTCTCTCTCTCTCTCTCTCTCTCTCTCTCTCTCTCAAATCTCTTAAAGTTTAAAGTCTTAAAGTGGATTGCTAAACTCGCGAAACTCAGGATACAAAAGGCGGTGTGAGCATTTGTGTGACAAGATCCTCAAATTACGAATACTTCCACTGCATTTTACATTTGCTTCTTCTTCTCCTTGATGTCCGGTACAACCGCCTTTTTTACCATCATTGGTAACTCCACTGGTGGTAAACTAGAGGGAGCTAGGATGCATGGCTCCAAGAAAACCACTTGCCCATATGAATCCAGACCAATAACTTGATACCACCGCTTGCACATCCAAATCGGTTAATAAGTCCTCTATTTCTTTGAGTCGACGAAGGAGCGCTGCTTCACCATTGGCATGAGAAGTATACCATGTGCCTTCTCCATGGCTTATTGACCTTGAGGATTGGGGGCCTTCATCATGGATCCTGGCCCCTCAGGGAGAGGACCAGCTCCTCCCACGCTGTGTACTCATTCCTTGTGATAGCTAGTATCCAAGCCTCCTCCCTACTTGTCCTCTAGGTTCTCCAGGATGTTAAAATCTCCACTTATGCACCAAAAATCTGCATGGGGAAGTGCATGTCTCACCTAGGCCCAAAACTCAGTCCACCCCGCCACCCTTGACTATAATCTACTACGCCCTCCCTTGTACAATGATGCCTGAATCCAGCACCGACGGAATTAGTCGTGCACTGACTGAAATACACACCCCTCCTTGGTCCCTCTCACAGCTGAGAGCGGGGGACCAAAAGGTATGGCTGCATCTGGGCAAGATCTTCAAGCATTTGCAGTTATGCCCTATTGAAAGGTGATGTTCCTGCAGAAACAAGCGATTAACTGGCCTCATACACGGGGTCTCTGAAGCTCCTGAAGAAGTACCTTGTCATTTGAAAAAAGTGGCCCCTCACTTCTGTCTAATTGGGACGGTTTTCAGACCGTCTACACATATACAAAATTGTGTGATGTGCAGTGTGGCCCCAAAGCTTCCAACCCCCACCTTCCCCAAATGACTTCCTTAAAGAATCTGAATGACGAATCGTCCACCTAGCATTCATCTTTTCATTTGGCTGACCTTCCATAAGGGTCAATTCACGAATGCCACAAGGGCACAACTGGGTTTCTCTCCCTCCAAGGAAATGTTCATTAGGATTTAGTTTGTGGGTAAAGGTAACCTTGGTGTGTGTGATTTTCCCATCAACACTACAGTTTTAAGATGCATGTGAATAAGGTTAAGCATAAGAATAGGAATCTCTTATTGTGTTGTTGGCTCTATTTCCTCATACAATGAATGATGAATGCTTTTTTTTCACCCAACAGTGCATTGATGCAAACCATGTGCTTGTTGGACAGCATCTTTTTTTCATAAAAGCTGACAAGATGAAGACTCGGAATGCAAAGCAAGAAGATGAACCCTTACTTTCATATCGGAAAAACCTGCAATGTTATCCAGCTCACCAAAGTGTGCCTGCACCGGAACTTTCACCTTCGAAACATCTGCCAGCTGAGGAGATGGTGTACCATAGAATGCCACTGCTGCATCCACTCCAGGAACCAATACAGCACTAGCAAGTGAAAGAGCTCCTCCCATGCAAAAACCAGTCACTCCAACCTTCAACCATACCAGCGTTTAAGTTACAACCAGCTCTAGATTTTGTCCTGTGACATGCCAATACCAAATTACCTAGTTTTCAGATTTAAAAGATGATCAAATTGATTAAAACAGCCGTGTAGAGTTAAACTAAAATGCACCCTAGATGGTATATTACTCATCAAAGTTCTGCTATATGGACAAGTTGAAGATAACTGATTGCTGTAGAGAAGACAGACTGTGTATATATTAGACCTTAATTCTATGTATTGGGCATACCGCAGCAGGTGGCCATTTTTCAATGTAAGGCTTAAACAAAGACAAGCCGTGGTTGGAGCATCTCATCATTGCCTGTAAACCCAAGAAGCAAGGGCCAAACAACCTAATCCCAGCATCAACGAGGACCAATAAGCCTAATCAACCCCCATGTGTGGCATAGCGGAAGCCTTCATGCCTTGATAAAAGCCCTTAAGCACTCTGTAGGAACCTTAATGCAAAATGAATGAGAGAGAGAGAGAGAGAGAGAGAGAGAGAGAGAGAGAGAGAGAATGGTTTTCAGTATATGTATTATGTATTATTTTCTTAAGCACTCTGTAGGAACCTTAATGCAAAATGAATGAAAGAGAGAGAGAGAGAGAGAGAGAGAGAGAGAGAGAGAGAGAGAAAAAAAATGGTTTTCAGTATATGTATTATGTACATGAAAAGGTTACATATATGCTTGGCCAATGGCCTTCAAAATAAGACTATCTAAGACCAATCTCCAAAAGGGAGAGAGATGATCATGAATGAATGCTGGGCTAGCTATATATAGTCTCTCCTTGCCCAAGTCGGCCAGCCTTACTGTTGACCAGCATCTTGGACAAATGAAATGATAGTCAGCTACATCAAATGCTGGTCGGCCATGATAAATGTTGGTCGGCCTGCTGTGAATGCCCATGACTGCTAACACACATATATCATGCTGTAAATGCTTGCCTAAATGAATGCCTAATACTGCTACCAACTGTGAGATTAGATGTGAGGTTAGCCATGTCACACTGCGTGCACTTGACACCATAATTGCAAGGGGAGAGCTTAGCTTTGTAAAAAAGCTCCCCCACTCCACCCCCACCATCTCTATACCCACGGCATTGCAACACCTTTGTATCCTGCACTCCTACATCACCTGTTTTCAAGATGTTCTGCTCTATCCTGTTCAAGACAACAAGATTGCCCATTCTTTTGATTTTTGGGTTTTTTTGGCAAAGGCTATGAGCTACAGCATGTATCTCCCCATCAATGACAGTCGAATTACAGATACAGAGCTTGCGGACTGCAAGTGTGTTTCTAAAAACTATGATGCAGGAGGTTGGGAGGACACCTTAGAAGACCCAGTTCCCTTCAGCCATTTGACAGATTCAGCTATGTCATTGACAGCGCCAGGCCAGTCTAGACCCTCCATCAGATGTTGTGCTTCTGCTGCATCCAGACCTACCTTTCCACGGTACAAGCTGCAGAGGCATTAGATCTTGTTAGGGTAAGCACACTCAAACACAGCACACTAAAAGGATAAAATCCACTTAAAAACATCAAAAAATGTTTTTATGTTTTATTTTATTTGCGTGTCTGGAGGTAAGGGGGTGTGGGGGAAATCAACGAAATTTGCATCTACTAACCAGCTTCTAAAATTCCTACAGATACATACTCAGGAATGAGGGTACGGTAGCCCTTGTCAGCGATTGCGGAAGCATGATTTTTCACTTCATAGTCTACTCCCCACCACTCTTGCAACACTACAATACCTGGAGCAGAATGCTCACCTACAACATATGCATCAAACGACTGCGAACAACCAAACAACACTCATGACGTTTACCAGATTCAATGTGCAAGCTTCAAGAATCAAAACTTTTGTTTCAATAAGAAAAGCAGTCCTCAGAGTTTTCCATCACATATTTTGATGTGAGAATTTTTAAGGTAGTCAAGGCTGTAAGGTCGTGTCTTTTTTTTAGATCCTTTTGTTCACAAAGAAAAATGAAAAAAATAAAAAAACAAAAAAAAAACAAAAAACATGTAAGCGCTGATGTCCTGATGACTGCTGAAGTGAAACGCAGATGTATGCAGCCTGTACCAGCAGCAGCAAACCGGAGAGGAAAACGCTGATGATCAGCCCTGATGTAGGCGACCAATCCAGCAGCAACAGAAAGTGGGTTCCACCTGTCGTAGGCGGCCTGTACCAACAGCAACAGCCAGAGAAGAAAAACGCTGATGATCAGCCCTGATGTAGGCGACCAGCAGAGGAAATACTTGTCGTTGTTCTGCTGAATGAAGATGCTCTTCCTATAAGTAGGAAGGGAGGGTGCTGGTCTGCCAGCAGAGAAAAGGTAAAGTAATAATAAAAATAACCCTTTTTGGGTTGGGTAAAATACCCTTTTGGGTATATTCTCACACCCCCCCTCTCAACCAAAAAGGGATCATGAGAGAAGATGAGGGGAAAAAAACTTTGGTCGTCGAAGATGAGGACCATGTGTTTGAGACTGGCGTAGAGGCTTCTGAGTTTGGGAGGTACTGGAAGAGCCACAATGCAAGAGGTTTTCACATGCATGAACGCCCATTTTTGGGTTTTCATTCACACATGCACCCCAACACAAAAACAGAATGCTATGCATAGGGAATGCAAAATGGAAAAAAATACAATGCAGTGGGTTTTCACATGGGCCGTGCCCTCATGGGGTTTTCTTTTTTTTTTTTTTGTAAAGCTTCATGTCATTAATTATAGGTGGGAAACCTCAAAACGAGGAAAACCCACTAGAAAGAACATTTACAAGGGAGACTAGTAGAGTGTTCACTATGTTCAGTGTGAACATAGTTAAACATCTAAAAAACAATCTGTAAAAAGAGCATACAGAGATGAGTCAATCTCATGAAGAGAGAGACAGTCATATAAAGATTGCTGAAGAGAGGAACGGAAGAATGAGTAAGCATCCAAATGAGGCCCAGCAAAAATTATCCTGTTGCGAGACAGGTAGTCCATAAAGCCCAATAACGAACCCAATCAAAGAAGACTTTATAGGATCTAAGGGGTGATGGGAGAAGACCGAAGATCCAAAAGTATTTCCCAAAGGGTGCCTGTCGGAAGCGGGCTCTCAAACGTGCAGCAATCTGATCCAAAAAAGTCCTGGTGAGAGGACAACTCCACAAAAGATGAAAGACTGTCTCTTGAGAAGCACCACAACTATGACAAGTTGAAGGTGCCAAAAGTCACCTAGCCAAGAAAAGCCCGACTGGCAAGACTCCAATCAAGCATCTCCATAAAAAAAGTCTACTTTTCAAAGGCAGACTGCATTTCCAAAGAGAATGAAGCCGCTGTTTCCACCAAGTCTGACTTTTATGAAGATGCCAAATCTGATTCGCATGTTCTTGAACCCAAGAGGCAGGCAACAAGAGATGATATATCGAACGAACCGAAAGTTTAGCCATTGATAAAGGGCCTCGTGCAAGTTGTTCTCTTCTAAGGCTCCAATCAACCAAACGATCAGAACGATCCAAATCTGCAATTGGTTCAAAAGGAGCAAGAAGCTCTCGAATAAGCTGCCAGATTGTTCTATAATGCATTCCCAGACCAAATTTTCTGGCGGCAACCACAAAAGAAAGCACATGGCCACCAGCATCCAAAACATCATCAATAAGATAAACTCCTTTCTTTGAAAGGAAATATGCCTTCCTAGGCTCACGTAGAGCCAAGGGTACATCAAAAGCCTTTGCCCAATGAATACTCTCAAGGCGAGGCGAAGAAGATTGCCCATTAAGCCTGGGATTCCAAAAAAGATATTGCGTAACCTGTTTCCAGGCAGAAATCAACTTAGATGAAAGAGGGCAACCGACAATTTTTCCATCGAAATGGCTGAAAATTGCATCCCAATACGTAACAGTCCACTTTCCAAAAGCAGATGAAGACATTGACATACACATATGACCCAACATAATAGCCCATGGCTGGCGCTGTTGTACAAATTCCAATAGCAAAGTGGATTTACGAGCAAGCACATGAAAATGAATATTCAATATGTTCAAGCCACCATGTATCTTTGGAGAACACATTTTTGGCATTGACAAAAGACGAAGACCCTTTTTACGATGTTGAGTTTTCCACACAATTGCCATTGCCAGAGACATAAACCGATCTATATCAGCTTTCCTCCACATAATCAATGGAAGAAAGAACTGTATGTAAGCCATTACAATAGCCTGCACTATCCTGAGACGTACATGAAGAGGCCAAGTGGAAAGCTGCCAATAATCAATTTTGCGATTCAATTTTAGCATAACCCATTGAATCATTTGTGAAGATGACATCTGCCAACCCAAAGGGTAACCCAAATGACGAACGATATGTCCACCAGGAGGTATTCCACCGGGCCACAATACATGATGCCATTGCTGTACATTAAGCGCAAGCAAGGTAGACTTACGGAAGTTTACTTTCAAACCAGCAGCCAGACCAAAAAGTTCCAAAGCCTCCATTAATCTCTGAAGATCTTGTTGCGTATTCTTGGGCATAAAAAAAGAATCATCAGCATAAGCCTGAGCCAGGAAAGTATGCCCAGCAGGAAGCTGTAAGCCATGCAATTCATCAGTAGCTTGCAAAAAATCCAAGTAGCAAAGAAAAGAATGTGTGGCAATAGCAAACAACAGGGAACTAAGCGGACAACCCTGGCGAACTGAACGTCCCAATTTCCAAGAATCTGATAGAGAAGAGCTCAAAATCAAAGAAGCATCACTGTCATTATAGAGCCAATACACAATATTTTGCCACTTCGCACCAAAACCAAGATAACTCATAGTCATAGCTATATAATCCCAATGCACAGAATCAAAAGCTTTCTCAATATCAACCTGCAAAATGAGTACATCCTGCTTGGTGTATTTGGCATATTCAATGGCAATATAAGCATTAGCCAAATTATCATTGATTTGCCTGCGAGGCACAAAACCATATCGCGCAGGATGCAAACCATCATGTAAAAATCCTTTAATACGATTTGCCAACATCTTAGTCAGAAGCTTATAGATGACGGGCATAAGAGTAATGGGCCTCCAATCAGAAAATGCTTCACAAAGATCCCGTTTAGGGAAAAGCTTAACCAATCCTTCTTTCCAAGAAGATGGTAGTACATCATTTGCCCAAGCTTCATTGATCATATACAACAATGATTGTTCCAGCTGAGGCCAAAACACATGGAAAAATTCCACTGTCAATCCATCCCATCCGGGAGATTTCCATCGACCCATTGAACGCAAAGCATCTTGAAGTTCAATATCAGTGAACGGAGATTCTAATTCCAAAGCATCCTGTGGAGAAATAATGGACCGAACATGATGCAATAAAGCATAACGAGCATTAAGTATGTCAGGTGAAGTTGTTGGCGGTTTAGCAAAAAGAGCTGCAAAATGCTGACTAGCAATGTACGAGAGCTCCAACAAAGAATGAGTCCATTGACCATCAGATTTTTTCACCCTTCTAATGCATTCCTTTTGTCTTGAAGCATGTAGATTTTTGAAAAAATCTTTGGAAGAGCAACCCTTATCTATGATAGCTCGATGTCGCGAACGTGTCGACCATTTTTGCAATTTTCTTTGCTCATTTAGCATGAGGAAGTGCTTAGCCTGCATTAAAGATTCTTGTTCATTGGTATTTAAAACCCGAAACTGAACAAGATCAGCCATAGATTGACATGTTTCTTTAGCCTGCAAGATCCGATTCCGCAAGTCGGCCATGTAATAACGACCATAATCACAGATCACAGCCTGCATAAGAACCTGCAACAGTATCCTACTTTTTGCTAGACCAAGAGAAAGGGGCAAATCCGAGGGAGAACAAATGACCACCATGAGAACGTCGGAAATCGATCACCAGCCCAATCGGAATCCGTGTTAACCATGCAAGGTGATCCCACGACTGTAGTGAAGTCCATACAAATAGGTATCTGCTAGATAGCAAACAACCCTCATTGCTGAACTCCAATGTGGTCTCTTAGGAGCATTGAAATATTGACTTAAAATGGATGTGCAATAGGATATATCACGATGAGAATTTGTGAGCCAAATAAGTTTCCCAACCACTTGGCGGTAGGCTCGCTCTTCATGTGGGGGTGAGTCCACTTCCTTTGATAGTTTGACAGTGAGATCCAATGGAGTAGCCAATGGGATAGCTCCATCAAGAAAAGTAGGAAGTAATGAGTTGGAGACAGTACTTCTATTGAGACACAAAAATACCATCAAGATATTGGACCACCTCCATGCCAAGGAAATATGAGAGAAGACCGAGATCAGTCATCTCAAAAGTTCGTCAGAGCTGTGTCATGATATCAGCCATTTTGGCTTGATGTGACCCAGAAATAATGAGGTCATCGACATACAGCACTAGGTAGCAAACCATCCCCTGATCAGTGTGAAATTTGAATATAGATATTGGGGTCACAGTGAGATGGCTGAAAACCTTGGCTGCAAAAAAATTTGTCGATGCAATGATACCACTCGGGGGGCTTGCTTCAGCCCATACAAAGAGAGCTTTATGCAAGCGAGAGACTTTGTCCTCAAACCCGGTGAGCAGGAAGCCCTGAGGTTGGTCAACATAGACGACCTCTTCAAGTTTCGAGTTCAAGTTCCATAGCCTGTTTCCAGGATGGAAGATTGATAGCATCTTTCCACAATGTTGGCTCATCATGCGCCACATAGTCTGCGGAAAAGATAGAGGCGAATAAGGCACGAGGAGTGAGCTTGGTGGACCGACGAGAACCATCCAAAGGGGTATCATGGGAAAGCATGCCAAAATCACGCATGGTTTGTTGATACCAGCGAGGTAAAGGGTCCTTGGGTGGCTGTCGGGAGGAGGAAGCCTCCTCAAGAGGCGAAGTTGTAGGTGCCTGATGGGGTTCATGTGGCACAGTCTGAGATTCTTGTTCAGTTCAGTTGGTATAGGCAGCGGAAGGCGAAGTAAATCTCACTCGTCGAAGACAACGTCTCAACGAACGAAGACTTTGTTTGATCTTGGATCAAAAACTTTGTAAGCTTTTAATTCAAAAGAGTGGCCCACAAAAATGAGCAACTCACTCCTTGGCTCAAGCTTGCCCCTTGTGTCATTCGGAGTGTATGTGTGTGTGTGCACGACACCCAAAGACACAGAAATGGGAAACGATTGGCTTTTCGCCAAAAAATGCCTCAAACAGAGTCCTGTGGGGAACAGCGACCATGAGGCAACGGTTCAGAAGGTTCAAGGAAGGGGTTGGGGATTAGCCACTTAAGTTGAAATGAATCAACTTGAGGATTCCCGAAGCATGATGAGTGGCATGTTGTGGGAATGGGGAGCGATGCTGCTTACCCATTTGACAGGGCTGGCAGACATCCTTTGTTAGTTTGAGGCTGGGTATGCCTGCAACTAACTGGTCTCGAGATAACTCGTAGAGTGTGTCATAGCGTAGATGACCAGAGCGAAAGTGACATAGGCGTTCAATGTCGGATGGAGCTCGGGTCACATAGGCACGAACCCGATGAAACTCTGAACCATCATAAGGAGGCTCAGTTAAAAAAGTAGACATCCGGTACAAACTTGACCTCTGGCAACAACAAGACTAGTAGTCTCATCAATTACCTCGACAATTCGTTTGTTGAAGTAAACTCCACGATCGAGTTGGGTCAGTTGGGATACAGAAAGTAAGTTGAGAGTCGAGACCTAAATTAGGGACAAGATAAACATTATCCAAGGTAGCCTGGTTGGGGCCACTGTTAGTGTCAAATAAGACGGTGCCAACAGATTTGATGGGCATCATTGTTTTGTTGCCACATCGAACTTCTCCCTTAGCAGGAAGCTGAGAGATAAAAATGTCAACATTGCGTGCCATATGGTGAGTAGCTCCACTGTCAACTACTCAAGTGACCGGATGACCAAACGGAAGAGTTGGATGGGCCTCAATGATGGGCACACAAGGATTGTCAAGTAATTGACAGATCTGAATGAAGGCAGAGGCTTTCCCCCACGGAGGGCCTCATCTAGGTCTTTGTTTCTTCTTCCTTCTAGAGGAGTGGCCAGAGTCAATCTGGGTATAGCTTGGAGCCGGAGAGCTCTGACGTAGGCCTTCATCACCTTTGACTGCCACGGCTTCAAAGGGGAGTGATAAACTTCGTCGGGGGGAGAAATATGCTAATTACTCCATTGACGACGAGTACTTACTCTACAAGGGTAGAGTATGTGTACCAACTATTGGTGACTTTCGGGCCCAAATTCTTAAAGAAAGTCATGATAGTCCAAGTGCGGGTCATCTCGGGATTCAGAAGACCTATGCACTAGTAAAAAGACAGTTTTATTGGCCTAGTTTGTTTAAGGACGTCCAGACTTATGTGCTGAAATGCAATAAGTGCCACGTCAATAAACACAAACATCTTAAGGTTGGAGGACTACTCCACCCGCTTGAGATTCCTCAAGGGAAATGGGAAAGCATTTCCATGGATTTCATTACCGGTTTACCCAAGACGAGTCGAGGGAATGACTCGGTGTGGGTGGTAGTGGACAGGTTAACTAAAATGGCAAAGTTTATCGCCACGAAGAAAACAGTTAAAACGCCAGAGTTGGCAAAACTCTTTATTGAACATCTCTACAAGCTATATGGCCTGCCCGCAGATATAGTGTCGGATAGAGATAGAAAGTTCAACAGTCATTTTTGGAGGGAAGTCTTCAAAAAGTTGGATACACTCTGAGTATGAGTACGGCAGATCATCCGGAGTCTGATGGTCAAACTGAAAGAGTTAACCAAATTCTAGAGGATATGTTGCGTTCTTATGTTAGTAAGAAGCAATCTAATTGGGAAGAGTACTTGCCCTTATTGGAGTTTGCTTATAACAGCTCCAAACACTCGGCGACTGAATGTATGGATTCCAGCCGAGATCTCTGATGGCTGTAGGCCTAGAAAAGGAGAAGATTCAATCTGTCAAGGATTTCCTTGAAGATATGAATGATATGCTCAGAGCCGCACGTGAGAGCATTCGTAGCGCTCAGGATCGCGCTAAAACTTATGCGGATAAAGGACGTAGAAAGATGACCTTTACAGAAGGTGACTTTGTATTCCTTAAGGTTCCTGCGCAGTCAGAAACCATGAAAACGGGAAAGTGTGATAAACTTTCTCCAAGATATTGTGGTCCTTTTAAAATGCTTAAGAAGATTGGGGACGTAGCATATAAACTTGAGTTACCAGAGAGTTCTCAAGTCCATCCTGTCTTCCATGTCAGTAAACTGAAGAAATCAATTCACGGGTTAGAGAACGCAGTTTCTCCAGAGATTGCTTTAGCGCCAACGCCTCGGCTGAAGCGCCGAGGACATGGCCATCCGGGGTTCAATGGGAGAGGACGTCCATGCGGAGTCATGGGCGGCCAGGCTAGTGTGGACGGCAGGCCACACACTATTTAGTCTGGGGGATGAGCGGCAATCTTCATTCTTCCTCTATGGCTGGGTGGTGAGCCAGAGGCCGTTCCCTCTTGTGGTAACGCCCGTAGTGGTGTTACGATAATCTAACAGGGAGACATCTGATGGACATGTCCATGCTACCTCCTAATGCGGCCCCTAGATCTAGAACAATCTCTAGCAATATGACCATGCTAGTGACGAATACCACACTAATCTGCTCTACGAGCAATCTCAGAGTACTCCATCAGAGGTTGCGGTAACCGTTGCGGAAGCAGATGAGGGTAGCCCTAGAAGGGCAAGTACTTCCAAGGCCTGACCAAATGCAACTCCTATGGAGAGCCAAAGCCTCCAAAAAACTGGAGGAAGAGCGGGAATCTAAGAGAAATCAGAGTAAGGCATTGATCCTCTGCCACAAGATCAAAGTCCAACCTATACTCGAAGAAGAAAAATTTCCATGGGCCAAGGGAAAAAGGGATACCGATAGTGCCTGAGAAGCGGCTTCCAGGGAATTGAAGAAACCCTCATCCAAGTAAACATGCATTAAGAAAGTGCGCAGCCAACTCCAAAAGGAGGGCTGTCGGAAGCCAATCTCTAACAGCAGCAGCAAGGTGAGCGCCATAGACCCTCCCAATGAGAGTGGTCTTCATTTCATTGTCGATGTCACTTTGGAGGATGAGAAACTCGTCTTGTGAAAAATTGATAGTTCTCACAGTGTCATGTGCACACAGCCATGCCATGGCTAATCTTCAACATGAACAGCATAATCCTTGATTAGGACAACATTTAGGTCATCAACATAATCATCAGTATCATCATCAACATCATCATCATAAGGAGGGCATAGTGTCCAATTGGCAGCAACAAAGGCTGTCATATGGCAGTCCGCAGCCATTTGGGACACCTAGGCAGACGGCTAGTCTACAACCAATCAGCCAACACATGGCAAGCATTAAAGTCAGCGCAATATTTAATACAGCATTTTAGAAATATCTTTGTCCAAGATCTGGCCGACAACAGCAACAAGTGGCCAACCAACAACTTCAACATATATATAAGTATAAAGTCATCATTTGCAGTCATCAACCATTTATCATTCACATCATTACAGAATCATAGAAGTCAGTAGAGGTCGTGTAGAAGCCCAGAGGTCACCCTATGGGGTAAACCAACAACCTTTGAATATGTAAAGTCATTCAATCACCTTTTTGTACCTTATAATAAAGAAAACCCTGAGACCCCCCCTCTCTCTCTCTCTCTCTCTCTCTCTCTCTCTCTCTGTGTGTAATATGCGGAAGCTTCGGAGAAGGATCAGTACTTCAAAACTCAGAAATCAGCACTCTTTTCGCGACGGAATTAACGCACAAAACTGAAAGACGATGTGCAGAAAAATAGAGAGAGAAGGGGGAGATGGAGAGGTCACAGTATTGGGTCCCAATTACCCTCTGTAGGGCCCCCACCACAGATGGTGTATTTTGCTTTATTAGAATGATGTAAATCTGAAAACAAATACAAAGTACTTGACCTTTTCTTGGCTGGAAAACCTGCCCTTCACCTTCAGTCCTTCACCCCTTTGCTTTAGCAAGTTCTTGGCTGTCCTGGCCCTTGTTTGCTTGGAGCACTTGGTGAATTATGAGATGACTTCAATGAATTCTTGGCTAGGCTTTTATACCCCCTTCAGCATCCAGTCGGCCTGTTTCATGAAGCCCCACGACTAGATATTTTCCAATAAAATGAATTCACACTTAATAGATGCTGTCCAGCCTGCGCAGCCTTCTAGGGCAGCATCCTGGCTGCTGGGCAATCAGCGCAGAGGTGTGGGACTGCCCCTACACCTGGCCTACCTGCTGATTAGGGTTTCTGACCCAGTCGGCTGCCTGTCCAGCAGCAGTACAGCTGGCCGACAGCCCCTCCAGCCCATGCCTTGGCTGGTGGGCAAAGCTTGGGCCCTCCTGGCCCCTTGGGGGTGGTTCTACACCTCCCCCATGCCCATACTAAGAGTGCAAGAGTACTGGGGTAGCCCTATGGGCTGGCCCCATCTTTACATGCAAACCTACATGCCTACAGATGTCTGGCATCCAGTTGCAAACCAAATACACAGAACATCTGACATCATTCCAGAGGGAGACTCACAGCGCGGACTGGCACTGCTTCATGTGCAGGACAGTGCACACCTGACCTTGGACTCATGTGCAGGACAATGCACACCTGACCTCGGACGACTGAGATGGATCCCTGGCTGACTCGTCCCGGACTGGGCTCACATGGGACCAGTTCACCATCCCAGGTCCTGCACCTTCTGTACAGAAATGTCTACGTGGAATCCAAGTGCGGGATGCACGTGACATCCACTTCTGCTTAACTTGACAGAAGCTGCATAGCCTCCAAATAATCCGTCAATAATGCCGGATAGTCTTCGAAAAATTCTTTGTCGAGCCATACCGCTTCATGAGTTCCTCGGTCCTGAAACTTCGTGAGAAACTGTCGTAGTGCAGAAGGATCTGTTCTGGAACCATTACTTCTGCTTCATCAATAATGTCTGGTTCCGCTTCGTCTTTGACCTCTGAAGGGCGTGGACCTGCATATGGCTTTAACCAAATGACATGAAATACACCGTGCATAGTCCAACTCGGAGGTAGCTTTAACTGCATAGACACCTCATTAATCTTTTTCCGGATGGGAAATGGTCCGAAGCTCCTGAAAGACAACTTTGGGCATCGCTTGCCCACCTGCTTCAATCTTTGCTTCATAATCCGAAGATACACCCAATCCCCTTCCGAAAACTTCATGTCCCTTCGGTCTTTATTGGCCTGTCGAGTGTAGGCCTCTTGCGCTTTAGCCAATCTGTCTTTAACGGACTCTAGGATCTCCTGGTAAGACTCCATCACTCTGTTCGCCTCCGGTACTGAAGACGAAGTCCTGGTTAACAACGACTGAAAAGGCCTTCCAAACGCTGCCTCATATGGAGTCCTGCCAATAGCTGAAGAAAAAGAGTCATTCAAAACAGCTTGAACTAAAGGCAAAAACGATTCCCACTTACCTTGCTGATCGTGGACATAACACTTCAGCACATCAAAGGCCAACTGGTTGTAAATCTCTGTTTGGCCATCTGTCTGTGGGTGGAATGCACTGGAAAAATTCAACTTAGTACCAAAATTACCAAACAATGCCCTCCAAAAATGACTGGTAAACTTGGCATCTCGGTCTGACACTATGGTCCTAGGAATCCCACCAATCGGGTACCAATGCCGAATGAATAGCTGGGCAACATCCTCGGCGGTCACATTGGCCCTGCAAGGAATAAGCATAACAAATTTGCTGAACCTGTCAACAATAGTTAAACACTGTGTATTACGCTTACTCGGACTGGGAGGCAGATTTGTGACAAAGTCCATTGAAATGTCCTGGAAAGGACCCTCAGGGATTGGCAAAGGCTGTAACAATCCTATCTTCTTTCCACGAGAAGCTTTCACCTTTTGACAAATGTCACAGCGTTGTACATATGTAAACACATCACGCCTCATCTTTGGCCAATAGTATTGCCGTTCTAATTTCTCCAGAGTCGAATTCATGCCCCTATGACCACCTGTAATGGCGTCATGGGCATCATGGAGAAGAGCTGCCCGGAATGATTTCATGACACACAGTTGGCCTAAGCCAACCATCGCGTATCAGAAAATGGCATGGTCCTGTGGCATCCAATGCCTGTTCCCACTGTGTACCGAATTCCTCGGAATCCGCGTACGTGTGCTTCATGTCTTCTAGTCCTGTACCAACAAGGTCAAGTCTAGTGGTCTGAATCGCAGATACTTGTCCCTTCCTGCTCAAAGCATCGACCACTGGATTGGCCTTTCCTGGAAGGTACTCAATCATACCACCGAACTGCTGGAAAATCTGACTCCAGCGGTGTTGTCGATCACTCCACTGTGCACTTGGCATCGTCTGAATCCAACGCAATGCCTGATGGTCAGTGCGGACCTCGAAGTCACGGCCATACAGGAAATGTTTCCAATGTTTCAAGGCCTGTATAACTGCTAGGAGTTCACGATCATAGACTGAGTAGTTCTTTTCGGCGGGCAGTAACTTATGAGACATGTAAGCTACTGGATGACCATTCTGTTGCAATACACCTCCAATTGCGATGTTACTCGCATCGGTGATCACTTGAAATGGTTCGTCCCATGAGGCAAGGGCTAAACAAGGCGCTTCTGACAAAGCCACCTTGAGGTTCTGGAATGCCTCCAACGCTCGTGGAGTCATTCGAATCTTTTGCCTCCTTGTTTTCACTCCCTTTAGCAGATCGGTGAGGTCTGCCGAGAGATCAGAAAACTTGTCAATGTGGGTGGAATATGCCTGGCATATACCCACAAATGATCTAATGTCATAAGCGGTCTGAGGTACTTCCCAGTTAACAATCTCGGCCACTTTAGCCGGATCAAGTCGAATGCCTTCAGCACTAATTATATATCCCAAGTAATGTACCTGAAACAGATAAAATTCTGACTTCTTTTCATTGACATAGAGCTCGTTGCTTTCCAGCAACTTAAGGACTTTCTCCACATCAATGTCATGCTGCTCAACTGTAGCTGAAAATATGAGTATGTCGTCCAGAAATATGAACACACACACTCCAATCAACTCCCGGAAAATACGCATCATCATGCGGTTAAATGTAGCTGGGGCGTTCGTCAAACCAAATGGCATGACCACAAATTCATAGTGGGCCCGTTCTGTACGGAAGGCTGTCTTGGGAATGTCCCCCTCTACAATCCATACCTGGTGGTACCCACTCTTTAAATCCAATTTAGAGAACACCTTAGCTCCATTCAGCCTCTCGAGAATATAGTCAATTCGAGGCATCGGGAATCTGCTCTTGATAGTCAGCTTGTTGAGTGCACGATAATCGACACACAACCGAGATGACCCATCTTTCTTCTTGACAAACAAGATCGGTGCTGCAAATGGCGACACGCTGGGGCGGATGAAGCCAGCTTGCAACAATTCTTGGAGTTGGCGGTCCAACTCCGATTCCATTGCCTTAGACAGGCGATACGGAAACTTGCTCGGGGGTTCCGAGCCTGGGAGGAGGTCAATCTTGTGATCCTCCGGTCTGGACGGGGGGAGCTGGGGAGGGAGACTGTCCCGAAGAAAAATCTTCTAGAACTTTTCATGGAGAACCGAGTACTTCTCGGAAGCACTGGCCACCGTCTGGGCTGTCTGGATGTAAATCATCGCACACTGTGCGCCTTTCCTGACTGCTCGCTTAGCCTGCAAGTGGCTTATGAGCGGAAAGTTTGGAATACCTGGCTCACACTTAATGGTCACCGGAGTGTTTGACACATTCCGATCAATCTGGAACGTGTGCTTGTCCCACTTGACATCAGGAAGAAACTTGTGAAACCATTGGATACCCAAAATTATGTCTGCTCCTACAAGAGAGACAACCATAAAGTCACGCACAAACTCTATGCCCTGAATCACTAATTTAGCACCTAGAGCTTCATACTTGACGCTCGTTGTCATACCTATGCTAAAACCCTCAACTTGTTTGTCCACCGGAGTTAGCTCGAAACGGGCACGCCTAGCGGCCTCTTCCGTGATCACATCCTCCGTACTGCCGCTGTCAAACAAGACAACGACCCTCTGGCCACCTATGTAGCCAAAGGACTTGAGCAATTCGTTGCGCTCATACTCCTGGTCATGGACGCCCTTCTGCTTATCTTCGAGCTCCCGGCTAATAATTGCTCCAACTGAAGCACCGGGGGTTGAAGAACTAGGGGTAGCCGCTGGGGTCTGTGTGGGAGCTATGCTCACCACGGAAGCTGTGGAGGCGGTGGCGGCCTTTGGGGGCTTCTTCGGACAATCCCGAGAAGTATGTCCTTTTGTGTGACAAAAGTAACATCTACCCTCCTTCCTGTACTGAGAAAGCTCCTCAACACTCAACTTGCCACCTGTCTTGCCTGCCTCCGCTGGAGAGCGAGAACGCTCCTCCAGAGCCAAAATCCGCGCCTTCTGCTCATCCAACTTGGTTGTCTGGTCTGCGATTGCTCGCATCATCTGCTGGAACATGTCTGTTACACTCAAGCCGGGTGCCCTATAGCTGGGCTGCCTGGTGCACTCTGGTCCCATGGTTCTGGTTCTCTCTCGTCGCCAAAGCTCGCCATAGCGGGAAAATTGAATTCCTTTCCGGAACGCAATCTGACCATCCACTATCTGTGTGGGAGACTTCCGGAGGCTTCCGGAGGCTAAAAACCAGCCGTCCTTCGAGGGACAGGAGTCACTCCGAAAGGGGTAGTCCACCGGCGTCTAAAAACCAACCACACGAGCGAAAAAATTTTCTGGTTTTCTTTGCTGAATCTTTGTCCTTGAAGTGAGCTATGATACCACTGTAATATGCGGAAGCTTCGGAGAAGGGTCAGTACTTCAAAACTCAGAAATCAGCACTCTTTTCGCGACGGAATTAACGCACAAAACTGAAAGACGATGTGCAGAAAAATAGAGAGAGAAGGGGGAGATGGAGAGGTCACAGTATTGGGTCCCAATTACCCTCTGTAGGGCCCCCACCACAGATGGTGTATTTTGCTTTATTAGAATGATGTAAATCTGAAAACAAATACAAAGTACTTGACCTTTTCTTGGCTGGAAAACCTGCCCTTCACCTTCAGTCCTTCACCCCTTTGCTTTAGCAAGTTCTTGGCTGTCCTGGCCCTTGTTTGCTTGGAGCACTTTGTGAATTATGAGATGACTTCAATGAATTCTTGGCTGGGCTTTTATACCCCCTTCAGCATCCAGTCGGCCTGTTTCATGAAGCCCCACGACTAGATATTTTCCAATAAAATGAATTCACACTTAATAGATGCTGTCCAGCCTGCGCAGCCTTCTGGGGCAGCATCCTAGCTGCTGGGCAATCAGCGCAGAGGTGTGGGACTGCCCCTACACCTGGCCTACCTGCTGATTAGGGTTTTTGACCCAGTCGGCTGCCTGTCCAGCAGCAGTACAGCTGGCCGACAGCCCCTCCAGCCCATGCCTTGGCTGGTGGGCAAAGCTTGGGCCCTCCTGGCCCCTTGGGGGTGGTTCTACACCTCCCCCATGCCCATACTAAGAGTGCAAGAGTACTGGGGTAGCCCTATGGGCTGGCCCCATCTTTACATGCAAACCTACATGCCTACAGATGTCTGGCATCCAGTTGCAAACCAGATACACAGAACATCTGACATCATTCCAGAGGGAGACTCACAGCGCGGACTGGCACTGCTTCATGTGCAGGACAGTGCACACCTGACCTTGGACTCATGTGCACGACAATGCACACCTGACCTCGGACGACTGAGATGGATCCCTGGCTGACTCGTCCCGGACTGGGCTCACATGGGACCAGTTCACCATCCCAGGTCCTGCACCTTCTGTACAGAAATGTCTACGTGGCATCCAAGTGCGGGATGCACGTGACACTCTCTCTCCCCTCTATCTTAATCATGTTTATTCGACATCTTGTTCTTAATCAAGCTTAGGGCTGTGGATCATAACAGCAAGGCTTCCACGCATGCAACATTGGCATCAAAGCATCAGTTCCCACAGCTCCATTTCAGAATATGTAAAGAAAACCCTGACACCAATTATCTCTCCCCTCTGTCTTAATCATGTTTATTCAACATCTTGTTCTTAATCAGGCTTAGAGCTGTGGACAGTACAGCAAGGCTTCCGTGCATGCAACATTGGTATCAGAGCATCGGATCCCCCCAGCTCCACTTCAAAATATGTAAAGTCCACATACCCGGACTAGTCATTCCTTGACTAGTAGCCACATCCACCCTACCTTCATCACACAAGGGCCAACCTCCACCCTAGGGGCGTCATACTTGTACCACAAGGGCGTTGTTCACAATTCTCAAGGGCATTGTCATAAGGAGACCCAAGCAAGGGGAGCACATGCAGTTAACAAGCATCAGGAAGGTCGGGCATGCATTAGGTAAATCCTCGGCATTTAGCCCATGGAAGTTAGGTCCTTAAAGAAGTACCTCGGTGGCTAACCGGGAACATGAGGTACAACCTCAGTTAGGTGCCTTGTTCAACCTCAGTCATCAATCATAAGTCAGTCTACTCAAGGACAAGGTTATACATACAGCATTGGAACAGATGCACAGTCCTAGAGTGAAATCAGAAGCATAGTGCACAGATCCATCAAAAGAATGCAACCAAGGTAGAAAATGGAGTGGTTTGCAACACGCGAAGCCGAAGGAAAGCATTCTCTAGGGATATGTACTCAAAACCAGTACATCATTAAGCTCTCAAATCAGTTCCAAAGGCCTAGCGACAAGCATGATCAGTTCCAACAGGTGCCCAAACAGCTGTGTTAAGGCAAAGAGATAATAAGAATGGGGATAGCAGTGGAGCAGATGCTCAGTTCTTCAGGCGGTAAGACTTGGAAGTGGAGATCAAAAGTGGAAGGTGTTGAGACAAAAGTGTCAAAGTCATAGTCAAAGTTAAAGTAGAAGGTCAAAGTCAGTAGTCCGGGGAGGAAGGATGACAAAGTGCCCACCCCGTCATCAAGTCTAGCAGGAGGGGATGTCACATGCACATCATGCCATGGCTAACCTTCGGCATGAACACCATAATTGTTGATTAGAACAATAGTTAGGATAGCATTTAGGTCATCAACATCATCATCATCATAAGGAGGACGTAGACGTCAAGTTCGCAACAAAGGCTGATATATAGTAGTCGACAGCCATCTGGAACACCTAGGCAAGCAGGCAGCTAGTCTACAACCAATCCATGGGCAAGCATTAAAGCAAGCACAGCATTTAATACAACATTTTAGGAATATATTTGTCCAAGAACTGGCCGACAGCAGCAACAAGTAGCCGACCAACAACTTCAGCATATATATAAGCATAAAGTCATCATTTGCAATCATCAATCATTCATCATTCATATCATTGTAAAAGCATAGAAGTCAGTAAAAGTTATGTAGAAGGCCAAAGGTCACCCTACAAGGTAGACCAACAACCTTTGAATATGTAAAGTCATTCACTCACCATTTTTTGTACTATATAATAAAGAATCAATGTTGCATGCGCAGAAGCCTTGCTAAACTAATCTATAGCCCTAAGCCTGATTAAGAACAAGATGCCGAATAAACATGATTAAGACAAAGGAGAGAGGAAAGAAGAGAGAGATAGTTGGTGTCAGGGTTTATCATATGGTACAAAAAGGTGATTGACTTACTTTATATGTTTAAAGGCTGTTCGTCTACCCCGTAGGATGACCTCTGGCCTTCTAAATGACTTATACTTACTTCTATGCTTCTACAATGATGTGAATGATGAATGATTGATGACTGCAAATGATGACTTTATGCTTATTAATATGCTGAAGTTGTTGGTCAGCCACTGGCTGCTACTGTCAGCCAATTCTTTAGACAATGTATTAAATATTGCACTGACTTTAATGCTTGCCCATGTGTTGGCCGATTGGCTGTAGACTAGCCGCCTACTTGCCTAGGTGCCCTAGATGTTTTTAGATGAATACAGACTACTATCTAGCAGCATTCTGAATTAAATTTGGACCAACCCTTCGTGCATAAATATGTGTCCTAATCTATATTAACTTCTGTTTTTTAAAGTCATTAGCTTGCATGCAAAGTTCTTTGTGCGTACCTGCTCTCCACACTTGATCTATCTTAGCATCTGTTCATTAGCTTGCATGCAAAGTTCTGTGTGTGTACCTGCTCTCCACGCTTGATCTGGACTTTCTCGAAGCTGGTGACTAGGGTGGCCATCGTTCTGGAGGCAGGCCTCTTGCAAGACAAAAGGGCAGGGTTACACGAGCGAAAGCGTAAAGGATGTGACAAACTGCACAGAAATCTCGCAGCCATATGGGCCTTCTTGGAAAGAAAAAAAAAACTTTTTTAAATCTCTCGCACACTTCCTTTTACAAACCTCAGGCTTCGAGAGTCTGTCCACGAAGGCCGACGGGCAACTCCTCAATAAAAATAGGGCACACCGAAATGGCCTCATTTTATTATTTTCGAGAGAACATACCCTTTTCTAATATTTTGGCAATCTTGCCGATCTCATGGTAGTGGAGCAGTTAGAATCTAGCCCAGGTTTGTGGATTAGAACCACCCCACTTGGTAAGATCAATCCCAAGAGCTATCTCATATCAGTGCCTATTCTGGGCAATCTGATCTCTACCAAGTTAGGGATCCTACCTAATATGTCAAAAGATCTCATTTCGGTTTCTAGTCTCTTGTAAGAAAACACCCGACTCATCGGGACCACACAACCACCCGCTTCATAGCGAGATTACAACCATTCATCTATGAGGTTCTTCCTAAATTACTAAGCACATTGTTTTCATTGATGCAAGTTACAACACGATTCATTTATTTATTCTTATGCACGGGTTTCTTTATCCTTTAATGAATACATTCTTTTCTCATCAAGTAATTCCACACAATTCATCATAAGAACAACCATAATTTCAAACCCTCGGCGTCCCAAGTTTCATCCATCTCCACTCCCTCGGCTCACCGAGTCACATACCAATCTAGAGCTTACAACCGTTGACGAAAAATCACTCACATAGTAAAACAAGAAGTGTCCCCTTCACCATCTTCTTGCTATGAAATAACTTTCCAACTCAAGCTTCTAACTACTAGAAAGAGCCCTCACCCCGCCCCACCCTGTGGTGGTCACCGAACAAAGACAGTTACTCCGACCTCTATTCCAAGTATTTCTAAAGTCAATTTTCATGGGTGGGGAGTACCCGATTGCCCTAAATCAATCACGTCGAAATGGTTTCTCCAAGAGAACATTTCTCTTGGTTAATAAAGAAAACAATTTTAAAACATATCTCCATATTCATCACAGTCTTTTATTTCTATTGTCATTTGTAGCAATCTATGCAACCAAAAATAACATAAATAAGATCCTACATTCACCTAGATGTATCTATTCAACCTTTGTAATCATCGAAGGATGGTCACGGCCACTTCTCTCAAAGGTTGATTGTAGTCAAGTGTTCAAGGTGCATGATTTCTATTACTAACCACTCTGTCCTCATTTTCAGATTACCCATATCATTCATATCGTCATCTCATACCCCGTCCACCTGATTGAAATAGTGCACGTAGGCTAGAGCCACCACCAAAAGATCACTACCATCCATTATCCATCCATCACCCATCTAATCAGGGAAGAAACACTAGCCCTATTAAAGATCACTGCTCCAATGGCCTATGAAGGTACCAATGCATCTAATGTAGCCAATTTAATTCTTGTCAATAAGACCTTTAAGGCAATAGACATTTTAAGAATATCCATCAAAGGGTGAAGATGCGAGGAAAGCTACATCCACTAAAACATTCTTCAAATCAAGCGAAAATATATGTGTATGGATTTTATCACACAAGTCTTCCTTTTGTGCAGGGGGCAAATGACTCTATCATGGTGGTGGTGGACAGGTTGACGAAAGTAGCCTATTTAATTCATGTTTAAGACAATGGACATTGCAAAAATATTCATCAAAGAGATATTCAAACTGCATAGTTTGCCAAAAAGGATTGTCAGTGCTCAAGTTACAAAGTTTACTTCTCGTTTTGGACCACTCTTTTTTAGGGGATTGTTAGTGATCAAGTTACAAAGTTTACTTCTCGTTTTGGACCACTCTTTTTTAGGGGATTGGAACTCAATTAAACCTCAGCATGGCCTATCATCCAGAAATAGATGGTCAGATTGAAATAGTAAGTCAAGTCATTGATTAGGGCTTATTGTAAGCCAAAGCTATGGCTTCATTACCTACCATTAGTAGAATTTGCCTATAACTCAGCCTATCATATGAGTATAGATATGTCCCCCTTCGAGGCTTTATATGGTCAAGATTGTATAACACCATTAAATTAGTCTAATCCAATGAATAGAGTAAAAGCCTCTAAACAAATGCTGGATGATATGGATTAACAAATGAAAAACGTCCAGAAGGAGATAAAGCTGCCCAAGATAGACAAAAGCATTATGTGGACACTAGCAGAAGAACTCTTCGATTATTCAAAGAAGGATATGGTCTTTTTAAGGGTACTTCTAAAAAGAAGCTCTATATCTCTAGAAAAGTACAAAAAGTTAAGCCCTTGCTACTATGGACCTTATCTCATTACCAAAAGAATTAATGACCAAGCCTATGAACTATTACTACCCCCTCATCTAAAAGTCCATAATGTATTCCATGTAAGCCTTTTGAAAGCCTATGCATCTAATCCTAACCATATCATAGATGATGAGAAAATTGTTATACCATTCCAAAGCACTTTTGAGATTCAACCAAATAGAATCCTTAGTTTTAGAGAAAGGACTCTTAGAAATAGAGTCATTAGGGAGCATTTAATTCAGTGGAAAGACTTCCCAATAGAAGATGCTACCTGGGGAAAAAAAAAGTGAATGGGATAGGCGAGATTAGCGTCTCTAATCCTCCACTAATCTAAGTTCAACAGTCACTTCTAGCGCTCCTTCCGCGCCGGGGCAGCCTGCATGGCCGCCGCGTCAGGTTTTCCCCAGCCTAACGCATGGCAGATGCATGCTCTTGCTACGCCCTCTTTGTTGCAGTTCAACACACCGATTCGTCCGGTCGACCTCAACAGCTTTGCTCCATCTCCTTCGAGCTTTCCCTCTCCACCTCCTGCAGTTCTCGAAGCCTTCCATGGCCTTCCCAAGGAAGCTGCTCTCAAGATATATGGTTCTGTCTCTGGTCCAACCCAGAATCTCCCTCCTACGCTGGGGGGCGCCCACGGACCTCCTTCCTCTGATCGTCTCTGTAGCGGTAGCCTTGGTGCTGCTAGAGCAGGCGCAGGAGACTCACATGTTGGAGGTAAGCCCTCAGTCACTCTTCCTTCTTCTCAAATCAAAAGGATCTAGCATGATCTAGAAAACAGGGCTCTTATCGGATTGCTAGTGGGTCCTAGACCCTGCAGAGGCTATCAGAAGCTAGATTCGACTCCAGTGGGGTGCGATTGGTGCTGAAGTGGAGACCATCCAGGCTCTCCCTAAAAACCATTATCTGTTTGTTTTCAAGCTCCCGCGAATGGCGTTTGATGTCCTCAACAGAGGCCAGTGGCTCATCCGTGATTCCCCCCTCCGCCTATTTCGCTGGAACAAGGACTTCAATCCCGAAGCCTCAGCCTTGGTTAACTACCCTGTCTGGGTAGAGTTTCCTAATCTACCCCTCCACTACCATAATCACCTTGGAGTCATTGGCTCTAAGCTGGGGAAAGTGTTGGGAGGTAAACCCCGCTCTGATTATGTGCCTTCATGGCACCCTCAAGTTCTCATAGAAATGGACTTATCTATGGATCTCCCCTCAGCTATTGATATCTTCACTGACGATGGTGAACACCTTGAGCAAGCCATAGTTTACAAATACCTTCCAGCCGCCTGCTTTCACTGTGGTGCCAATGGGCACTTCATCAGAAATTGCCCTCGGACACCGCCCCTTCCCCAACTTCTCCAGATGCCACCCCTCTTTAGCAAGCCCCTAAAGTAGCAAGAGTCACCCCCCCTAAGAGGGCGGCCAAAGAGACCTGGCAGGATCTTTCTAAGACCAGGACGAAATCTGTCAATAAATTTGCCCCCCTAGCTTCATTGCCAGAGTGGGTGGACTCTGAGGTTGAAGAGTCTCTTCTCTCTGGCTCTGATGAAGAAGCCGAGGTGGGTAAATTGCTAGAAGACCAGGTCAATGAAAATGACCAAATCACAATGCGTGAACTGAATGTAAATGCTCTGGCGGGAGACACCTCTGCTTATAAAGGCAAGGAAGTGCAGGTGGAGGGGGATGGGCTTTCCACTCCTATGGAGATCCACAAAGACCACAAAAGACCAATGCAAGCTGCTTCTCAAGCATCACCCATGAGAGCTCAGGCCAAGAAATCCATTAAGAAGTCCCATAAATGAGGATTGTTTCTTGGAATATCAAGGGTCTGTCAGACCCCAATAAGGCTAGGAAGTTGAAACAATGGTTTCGCATTAACAAATCAGAGACAATAGCTCTTCAGGAGGTCAAAGCAATTGGCAACGATCTTTTTAGCCGTCTTAAGGAGGTCTCAGAGGATCATAGATGGTTCTCTTCATCTCATTCTAGGGGTTCTGGAGGAGCTGTCCTGGGAGTTCCTGTCAATTGGGGTGTTTCCCCTAACTCGGTTGTTGGGGGTATGAATTGGATTTCAGCCAAGGTAGATAAGCTTGTCAAAATGCATATTTGTTCCGTCTATGCAGGGGGTGCTGCTCTGCTGACAGAGCCAATCTGTGGAGTGAGCTCAAGAGGCGATGGATGGCCCAGCAGTTATTGTAGGAGATTTCAACATGGTGGAGTCCTTAGCAGACAGATACAAATGCCTGGGCCAGGTAATCAAGGGTTTAGAGAAAGAGAGTTGGGCTCAAGTCAAAGAGCTCTTTTCTTTGTGGGATTTAGGTGAGGAAGCTGAGTTCACTTGGCAGAACTACTCCTCTGGTGATAACGCCAGGAAGGCTAGATTAGATAGATGTTACATTTCTTCGGAATTAGCCAATATCTACTCCAGGGTTAAGTCAAAACCTAAATACTCCTCCTGTCTGTCGGATCATTATCCTCTGATAGTCACCTTGGATGATAAAGCCACCAAGGTTAGAAACTCTTGGTTCCACACTGACGCTTCCCTCTTCCAGCTAAAGGTGGTGCAAAAAGAACTCAAGATGATTTGGCTGAATGCTTTCAGTAGGCTCACTTGGTCTCAAGCTCTGAGAGAGTCCCAAAAAGCTCTCACTGGTTTTAGGAAGGAGGTGACTATCATAAGAAGGAAAAGAAGAGAATCTACCTATCTCCAGCTTATGGAACTTGAAGCCAAGAACAATGCTGTAGCGAAGGACCAAGAGGAGATTACCAGGTTAAGGGCCCATATTAGATCTGAGGAGGAGCTCGCCTTCAAACATGCCACGGTTTTCTTCAGAGAATGGTGGGCTGGCAGGATCAATCTCCCGTCTCTAAAGAAATGTTCAAGATTCTTAGGAAGAAACAAGTAAGGGATCTAGTAGCTCTGTTGACCACCAGTGATGGCATGGCCAGAACTGAGGAGGAAAACTGTGTGCTGGTTCGCAATCATTTTCAAGAGCTGTTCAGTACACCGGAGCAGTCCAGTGAGTTGAAGGCTAAGGCCTGCAATTCGGTCTGGGAGGCTAGATCTAATGTCATCTCAGCAGAGCTGGCAAGGTAGCTTGATGTACCTATCTCAATCGCAGAAATTAAGATGGCCATTGAGAGCTTGAAACCAAACAAAACTCCGGGCTTGGATGGAATGCCAGGTGAGTTTTTCCTTGCCTTTAAAGATTGGATTGCCCCTTTCATCCAGAGGGTTTGGGAAGAATCTGTGAAGTATTCTGCTTTGCCCACCAATATTAATGCGGGAGTGATAAAACTGATCCACAAACGAGGGCCTAAGGAGCTCCTAGAGAATTGGAGGCCACTGACGATGCCGAATTCTGTATACAAAGTGTTAGCCAAAGTAATAGCCTTCAGGATCACACCCAGCTTAATGAGGCACATCTCAGCAGAGCAAAAAGGTTTTATCTGTGGAAGAAGACTCATTGAAGCTGTTATTCCAATTTGGGAAGGAGTAGAGTATGCTCACGAAAAAGGGATTGACTTTATCTTTGCCAAAGTTGATTTTGACAAAGCCTATGAGACAGGCTGGAGTGGAGCTTTGTATTGCTCAGTTTGGAGAAGATGGGGTATGGCCCGAGGTTGATCCAGTTTGTAAAAACCCTCTTCGTCGGCAATGCTTCAGCTAGAGTGGCGCTAAATAACTCAACGTCAGATTCTTTCCCCCTGGCTAGATCGGTCAGACAGGGATGTCCTCTTGCTCCACTGTTGTTTGTGTTGTTTGTGGATAGTTTGAATTGTATGGTGCAAAGATCCTAGGGTTTGGGGCTAATTAAAGGTATTCTCTTGCCTAACTCAAACGGTGTGCAGATTCTTTCTCAGTTTGCGGATGACACCAATGCGTTGCTCATCAATGACCAGAATTCTCTCTTGACTTTCTGGAAGGTGTTGGACACCTTTTGTTTAGCATCTCGCTCTAGGGTTAATCACACAAAAACGGGAATATTCTCTGCTGAAGGAAATCTCCCCATTTGGTTGGTACAGCAGGGTTGTCAGAGTATTCGGGCTGGTGAAATATTTTGGCTACTAGGCATACCTATGGGTTTCGGAGCCACCTTGAAACAAAGGTGGGACTGGGTAGTTGATAAGTTCAGGGGCAAGCTAAATAGGTGGCTGGGTATGCAGCTATCGTTAGAGCGGGCAGTGTTGGTAATCAATCACTTTCTAGCTGCTTACGTCCTCTTCTTCCTCACCTGTTGGAGACCCCCAGACAAGGAAATTGAAAAATTATGTAGAAACTTCCTATGGACAGGAGACCCTTTCAGGAGAGGACGTGCCAAAGTTAGATGGGAATTTTGCTGCCTTCCCAGGGACAAAGGGGGATTGGGGGTAGTAGATATACACGCTTGGGCTGACCGTCTTGCTGTTAAAACCATTATTAGAGCTGTCTCTCACCCTGAGGAATTCTCTTCCCTACTGCTATTCAGAAACTTTGACCAATTCTCCCTTGATAAATTTTCAGGTTGGAAGGATCTGCCTTGGATTACTATTTTGATAGGTCATGAAGCTGTCAAGCCTAAAGGGTCGGAGCTTCTTTGCTCTTTATGGAAAGCTTGGAACAAATTTTGTGACAAGATAGGGGTTGTGTGGGAAAGCAAACATAGCTACTCTATCAGAGCGTTTGGCTCTCTCTGGTTTCCTCTTAGTCCAGTACCTTCGGTGCCTAGCAATTCAATGCGTACTGCTCTATGTATTCACAAGAAGGGCATCAGATTATGGGCAGATGTGTGGTATTCTCCCTCCCATAGGTGGATGACCAATGATGAACTGATGATAAGATGTGAGGCATGGCAGCCAACAGTCTCTGAGCCCTTTTCCCTCAAAGCTCTATGCTAGAGAGGAGGTACAGCTTTCGATTACCCCCCTCGCGTGCACTCAGTGCCGTCGTCCCCTGTGCATGTTGTTCTCAACAAGAGATGGTCAGTCCTATATGACAGACGCCAATGGAATTTCAAATTCTTCACAATTTGGTCTAAAGAGATTCAGCCTAAGAAATCTATTTTATTGTGGTTGATTATGCATAAAGCCATATGGATAGGTGACAAGTGCAGGAAATGTGGCTATCAGATGGGGTATGCGTTAGATGCAAACTTAGTATTGAAGATATTGGGCATTTGTTCAGAAACTGTCAGAGATCTGTTGACATCTTGTCACCGGTTTGGTTTGCTTTGGGTTGCCTGCCCTCTGCAAAACAACTTCTTCTAGGGGATACTGTTGGGGTGCTCTCACGGTGTTGGGCCAGAGTTAGAGCTGAATTCCTATGGTTGATTTGGAAAGATAGATGTGCGACTGCATTTGAGGTTGCGTACCAAATTCCAAATCTGAAAGTCTTTTTCTGATTTTCATGGGCAGATTTATGACTTCCACATGGTGCAGACGAGATTGTATACCACGCAAGTAGCAATACTTCGAGAACCTTCAATTCAACCAAGCAATCTGGCTCTCTACACCCAGAAACAGCAGTATGTGCTCCAAAGGAAGGCGGATGAGGCCAACCGTTTTGTGACTTTTTTGCAAACCAAAATTGAAGCTATACGCTAAGGAATTTTGAGATTTGTAATTGTTATGCATGTGATCCTTGGTCCGAGTGCTGTATCCCAGCCAGATATTGTAATTTTTGTCTCTCTTAATTAATTCTTGCGCTTGTTGGTAAAAAAAAAGATGCTACCTGGGAAGATGAGCCTAAGTTGTATCAAGATTTTTCCTACTAATTTTCGAGATGAGGACATCTCAATTTCTTTAAGGGGGGAAGGATGTAAAATCTTGTTGATTTTTTTCCCTCACGTGGATATCTTCAATTTTTTTAAATTTTTTTAAAGAAAAGGAGGTGGCGCGACCAACGCTGCCAACCACTCCCCCCACATTAATCGTTCTTCTTCCCTTTCATTGGACCTCTCCCACATCTCCCTTATCCTTGGTGCAGCGCTGTGGACCCTGTTCGTTTGTTCTCTTCTTCCACTGGCCCCACCAACCCACATGGCTCTCCTTTTTTCCTCATTGTCTTTCCCCACTGACCAGCCGTCTTGACTCCTCTTTCTCGCTCACGCATGCACCCTAGTGCAGCTCCTTCTCCCCTATAAAAATCCCCTCTCCTCTCATCAACATCAGACACCCGCCCCCTCTATGGCTTTCCTCACCCTCACTCAGACCCCATTGAGCCCATCTCTCTCTCTCTCTCTCTCTCTCTCTCTCTCTCTCTCTCTGAGTCCATGTAGCCCCTCCTGTTCTCTGTCTCTCCATGTTTCGGCTTCTCCCTCTCAACTCGACAATACTCTCTCTCTCTCTCTCGTGTTGACATGGTTATGGGGTAAGGGTTGTATTGAGAAGGGAAAGTCGGAGGTAAGAGGAAGACTATCACCTACAAGAGTTGATAGGAGGGGGTTGGTGGTGGTGGGCATGCCCTGGAACCTCTACAAGTTTGTTGAACCCCTCTCCT
This sequence comes from Cibotium barometz, assembly GCF_041138505.1. NCBI lineage: Eukaryota > Viridiplantae > Streptophyta > Polypodiopsida > Cyatheales > Cibotiaceae > Cibotium > Cibotium barometz. Next base: position 21,083,523 of record NC_141071.1, on the reverse strand, counting down.
TAAACCCTCCCCCACACCCTACCACATCATTAAAGGTGAAACCCTCACCCCGACCACATCAACTAGCCGACCATCACTCTCCTTATCCTCCATCTTTCTCTCTCGTTCACTCGCTTATGTGTGCATCCGGTTGCCACCCTCTTTGTTGGATATTCAACTGAGGTTGACAAAGTTGAAGAATGAAATCTCTTCAAACCCTTGAGGATATTTCTTTGCATCTCACCTACCTTGTGAGAGATACATGTCAACCCTTGATTCCAACATGTGTTGTTTCCCTTGCAAAGTTGATCATTTCACAAGTGATGCATATTATAGCATTATAAGGGAGAGAGGTGAGGCCATTGGTGGGGAGGCCCATACTAACGTCAATGAAGGATTCATAAGATGCAAACCCTTTGTGTATTATGTTATCTTCTATTGTGCCAAGTCATGGGGAAGAGAGCTCTCTGATTATAGGAGTGAAAGTATGTAGACGAGAGACCAAGCATGGAGATGGGAGGTGAGAGATGTTACTCAAGGAAATAAAAGGAGAGCAACTTTCGTCAACCTTCCCACCACCATGATAGAGTCATATCCCCCTTGCACAAAAGGAAGACTTGTGAAAAATCCATACAGATACATTCCCACTTCATTTGAAGAATGTCTAGTGGGTGCAGCTTGCCTGGCATCTTTACCCTTTTAGCCTTATTCCTTTGATAAGAGCAAGGCATTGTGTGACATACTTGAGTACACCATTCTTCAATCTCGGCCAAAAGAAACTTCTTTGTAGAACATTCAACATCTTTGCATATCTTGGATGTCTTACCGATGGTGCATTATGCAGGATTTGATCTTTTAACTCTTTAGTGTTTGGTATGCACAACTTTAGTTAATAGAATAAGCACCATCACTAAGAGTGTAATCTTTTATTATCCTACTCTCTTTCTCATAGTGAATTATTTGGGCCATGAGTTGTAAAATATGCCCAAAGTACTCATCTAAGGCTACTTTATGCCCAAAGTACTCATCTAAGGCTACTTTATCCTTCGCTTCCATAAGTAAAGGGTTACGTGGCCTAGAGATTGTAGCCACAAAGGGCTTCCTACTCAATGCATCTGCAACTACATTATCTTTTCCCTATTTGTATTTGATTTCAAAGTTAAATTCTAATAAGATCTCTATTCAGCGTCTTTGCCTCATGTTGAGGTCTGCCTGATTGGGTAAAAATCCTCTATAAGCTCTTCTGGTCTATAGGAGTAAGCATGAACCTTCTATCTAGTAAGCATGAACCTTCTATCTAGTAGAGGTAGTGTCGCTATAACTTAAGAGCATGAATTACAACTAAAAGTTCTAGATCATGATGAGTAGCATAGTAAAATCCTCTATAAGCTCTTTTGGTCTATAGTAGTAAGCATGAACCTTCTATCTAGTAGAGGTAGTGTCGCTATAACTTAAGAGCATGAATTACAACTAAAAGTTCTAGATCATGATGAGTAGCATAGTTTCTCTCATAATCTTTGAGTTTCCTTGAAGTGTAAGCTATTAGTTTTAGCCGTATTTGGTATTGATGTGTGCGAACACACTAGGACTAGGCCGGACACTTTTTCCCTCTTTATGAGGTTTTTTTTTCCATGTGCTAGTATACACCCATCTCGAGGTATAATTATGATCTTTTTATAACACACATTCATTATCTATATATCATCTCATTGTGTGCTTCCTTGAGCTTCTCCACTCTGTGTGTGTGTGTGTGCATGCGCATTCTTGCAACCCTATTTCCAACATTTGGTATCAGAGCATATGCTCCTCACCCGTGTGTTGCTGTCTACTCTCTTTACCCCTGAGTCACATGTCTTCTTGAATCGGATTAAGAAGTCCTTCTAGGAGAAGAAAGGGGACCTGGAAGTTTGGAGTACTTTGTACTAAGTACTTTCAGTCAATTTTTGTTCTGAGCGCGTTTTGGGGGCCGTTCACACGATTTTTGGTTGTTTGCATACATCTTCGGGGATCAAATTTACACTGTTCTTCATTGGATTTTGGAGTAGTATTGTTAGATCTACTACATATTGGTCTGCACATACATAAGAAAGCATCAATAGACACTCACCACACTGGTCTTATCTCCAAGCTACACTTCAGTGACATCAATCTTTACATCTTACGAGTAAAATTTCTACTCACTTTACTCCACATTTCTTTCATACATCTTACAGGTCTCCATTTTCACAACAGCCTTATTAGCAACACCTTGGTTGGATCAAAATAACACTTAGCACTTGTTGTAGGTTATGTGATACTTGCTTGGGTATTATCAAAAATGGCAGGTAGTGATGTATTTCGGATGTTATCTTGCTCAGGATAAGCTTGATAGGAACAACTACCCATTATGGTCATATATGATGTGGCATGTATTGGTAGACAAAGGGCTATGGAATATTGTGGTTGGTACTGAGAAACGTCTTGGTTTCTCTGATGAATATAATGTAGAAGGCACATCTGCAAACATGGACTCATTGTCACATGGTGCATTACAAAAGGATAGCATACCTCCTATGCACGAACAAATAAAGTGGGATGGAAGAGATTTGCAAGCACATGCATTGCTTACTTTTTCAGTCAAGAGGAGTATCATTCCTCATATTCACTCATGTAGGACTGCTAAACATGCTTGGGATACACTTGCGTCATTGTACCGGTATATAATAAAGCACGTGTTGCTATCTACGTAAGTAATTAGAGTTAGAGCATACGCATGAGGGAGACTCGATGGTGTGGATAATCTCCTTTAAAAAAAATAAAGCACGTGTTGCTTATCTATGCAAGTAATTAGAGTCAGAGCATACGCATGAGGGAGACTCGATGGTGTGGACAATCTCCTTTAAAAAAATAAGGATTTTACAAAGAAGTTGGCCAGTGTTGAAGTATATCCTGACAATTCATTGGTGTTTACTGTCTTGAATGCGTTGCCGGACTTGTAACAAAGTTTTGCTTCTACCATCAGACTCATAATGAAAGGTAATCCAAATGCCTTGAAGTTTGAAGAGTTCATTTTTTTGCTCTTGCAAGGAAAGCAATCTAGGCAAAAATATAGGAGATCAGGCTTTTGTTGCTAGTCAACAAAGAGGCAAAGGTAAATCCTTTCCTCCTCAAGGTAGTTACAAGCCAAAATTGGAGTCATTGGGAAAGCTTATAGAGGAGGAAGGCAACAAGCCAAAGAAAAAGGGCAAATGCAACTATTGCAAGAAAGCTAGTAACTATATTAATGAGCATAGGAAGCAAGTGGAGAATGAGAAAAAGAAAGACTCAGGTATGGTTATAGCTGATGCATCATCATCTAATGTAGAAAACAAAGAATTTGTAAACTATGCGCATGATAACTGGGCTTTCATTGTATAATGTAGTTTTGACCCTTTACATAAGGATATATGCATGACTGTTACAGATGTACATGTTTGGTATTTTGACAATAGTGCTAGTAAGTATATTACTTCTTCCTTGTTGCCACCCACATCAGAATCTCTTCTCAGGAAGTGCTACCCCCTACTTTGCCATTACCTAATTGGCATAAACTCCTTTCTTTGGCAAACTGGGCATGCGGTTAGTATAAAACCTACAATGGCTGTTGGTAGCATAGCCTCTGTGTGTACAAAACCTGTGATAGGGTACACAAAAAAAGAGAAAGAAGAAGTGCCATGGCCGTTCCTTTCTTACAATTCTTAGTGCTACAACCGTTCCTTCCTCAACCACAAAGCCTGCGGTCGTTCCTAGTTTTGCACGAGTGCTCCCTTCTCAAAGTCTGACTTGCCACCACGGGATGTTCCCACTTTGGAACAACCGTTTCCTCTCTCACACACTGCCACGTCCGTGCCCGACTCCCTAAAAGCCCCGGCTATTCCAACTAGCCTCGCGAGCCCACGGCCATTCGCTCAACTTGCCATGATCGTTCTCTCATCTTACCACGCCCGTTCGCTTGCGGTCTAAGTTGCCACACCCGTATGTTTACAGTTGCATGCCCGTTCTCTGAACTTGCCACGACCGTATAAATATGGCCCCCCTCCTTCCATTTTCTCACTTTCACTCTCAGCCTAGCCAAACTCTTGCAAAATTTTTCCACAAATCCTTACCCTCACAACCAGCATTCAAGAAGTTAGAAGCTTCCGACTCCTCCCTAGAGGTGCTCCACCATACTTAAGGAGAAAGAGACCTACCAGAGCAGATGCTTCTTGGAGTACGCGAAGCACTCCACCCAGCTCTCCCACATGGGCGAAGCTTTGATGAAGCAGGTTAATGGACACATTGTCCATTCCTTGATGAAGAACCACCCTGTAAAGTTTAGCACAAGCTCCTTTAGTACATCAGTCCCTGCTATGGAGCGGTCGCCCAGCTAACCCAGTAGTGGTACAAAAATTGGAACAGCTTGGATTGGGCTGCCTACCCACCCTGGAGCCTTGGGGGCCATATTTGTATAACGCCTTATACTTCATTGAATCTTATGATGCAAATCAACACACAGGTGTTATCTTGGATATCAAGGGCCGCAAGCATCCAGTCTACCTCAGTGTAGCGATTATGGAGAGGCATTTGCACTCCCACCTATGGAAAATCCATATGTACGCCCGGTCAATGCCCTTATTAGCTCACCCATGGCATGTACAGAGGGAATGCTAACAAGGATGGCTTTGAGTGGGGCAACATTGCCCAGGACGACATTGCAATGCTAGCCCATGCTTTGTAGTTTCTCCTCACACCAAGATGGACTGAGAGGTTTAGGAGGTGCAGTTTGACAACCTTAGCTCGTGTGCACCACAAGGGCAACAGGTCAATTGGGCCGACTACCTCTTCTAGGAGCTCCATGCAATTTGCTCCAACCCCCAAGGCAAGTTGGCAGCAGAAACCTTATTTCCCAGGGTTCTCTATTACGTGCTAGGTGCCATCCAGTTGAGCGAACCCGATGCCACCATTTCTTCTTTATACCCTCTATCCACCTCTCATATTTCCCCACCCGCCAAGAGGCCCCACCATGAACCCGCCCCTACATAACATCCTCAATCACTCCCAAGTCCCAAGCCCACACAGAAAGAGCTTGCTCTTGTTGCAACTGCAAAAGCTGCCAAGAAGGCCATAGGAAGAGGATTGCCGAAGGCAAGATTTCCTTAATAGAAGTTTATATGAGACCCCACCCCCTGACAGGTTCACAGAAATGCTTCCTTGTCGTGATCAGGCTGTCGGGCCTTCATCCCCCACCAGTGACACCCAAAATACAGTTAACATGCTCCGTTGGGCTCGCGTTGGCAGTCTCAGTTCCAGCCAAAACTGTGCAGAGAGCATCCATGCGGCCCGAGGAGAGGTGCCCAATTTTTCCCAAGGCTTTGCTAATATGGCTTGGGAGCTCATCCAACAGATGATAGATTGCATCTCCCGACTACAAGAAGTGGAACAACTTTCACAGAGGGAAATGTTATTAGCGAAAGCCTAGGAGAGAGGTGTCTGAGGAGTTATACCAGACAAATGTTCAGTTCATAGAGCTGCAAAAAAGGTTTGATCAACAAATAGAGCAGCTGGGCGCACGGCTATCTCTAGAATTACTCAGCTCTAGCAAAAAACAGGTTAACCAAGCCCATGGAGTGGCCATGACCAAAGAGCTCACTCTGGCAGGAGGCCACCATGCGGGCCCAAATAGTAGAGGAAGCTCTAGCCCACACCACCGCAGATTTTGCAAGGCATCGCAACATAACAGAGGCCACCATCCATTGCTTACATGAGCAACTCACAGAGGCTAACCGCCCAGTCACCAACCACTCCATCGGCTCCTTTGTCTGGCTCCGTTGATCACAAGGTGGACGCACTCATGGAGACTATAACGCAGCTCCCCATTTTGACAATAGCTCCTTCCCTCTAACTCTTACCTAGCTTGCTTGGATCTCTCTTTGGGTGACACAAAGAGAGTGTAGAGTGAGCCCCTAGCGGCCTCACATCGGGGAGTTAACCCTAATAGCGTTGGCCAAGTGCAAATCACCAGATTCTACCCTTGCATGCACTTTCTTCTTCTCTCTTGTGCTTGTGAGGTAGCATGTTAAACCATTAACAGTGGGCAACGCCCATACCAAATGGATGCTAGAGACAAGGCATGAATCATTTCAACCCCACATATCATTTAGAAGGTGGATATCTTGTTTGGAATCTATTTCCGTCGTACACATAACATCCTTAAAATGATGGATATCCAACGTGGCTTGAGCTTTATCCCTATGACAAAAACATTTTCCACCATCTTTGCAGAATCTTATTTTACATTGGGCTGGATGGTCTCCAGAGACCATCATCAACATTCCACGAGCTTTACGATTGTGACAAGGCATCAATCATTTCAACCACATATCATTTAGAAGGTGGATATCTTGTTTGGAATCTATTTCCATCGTACACATAACATCCTTAAAATGATGGATATCCAACGTGGCTTGAGCTTTATCCCTATGACAAAAACATTTTCCACCATCTTTGCAGAATCTTATTTTACATTGGGCTGGATGGTCTCCAGAGACCATCATCAACATTCCACGAGCTTTACATAATTGGGTATAGCCAGATCAATCATTAAATATTTGTTGAGCTAGATAGTTTTAGATCACTTCAACTACCTTGATGCAATGATCTTATGGCTCCTTAATGAGAGGCCAAGGCACTAAAATACATCACTAGAGTTTTGAATTACGTTTAAACAACTAAATGGTTAAAAAATATTGGAATAATGTCTATTATTGATTTTTTCCCACCAATTAAAATCTTAATTTTGATCACACCACAATCTTTTTGGGTGGTTATAGAAGCTTGAAAACTATCCGAATGTAGAGCAAGTTTTGACGATCACCCTTGCATATTTTGTTCTTACATCTATTGGGAAAACGACAAAGTTTACAAAGTCATACTTTTCTTTCTCATCGTTCCATCCTCTTTTGTAGAGTTTTAAAGAAACATGACCTTGGAAAGGTGGTATGCGCTTTGTTACATTTTGAGTTTCCAAGAATAATTAGCGATTCATATTCAACATTTGGGATCCAAAAGTCTTGAACTTCATGACACAGGTCCATCCTAAAATTTAGTTGTCTTATCCATTTGTATACTTATTTCTTTATCTAAACATCTTTCCTTTCTATGCCACATCATTAATAAGTCATGACAAACTATTTTGCTTCAAACCAAGAGCTCAAGTTGCTTACCAATAGGTAGATAGTCAAATGCCAACATTTCCTTCCTTGGCTTATTACTACGTTTTTACTACATATCTCAGAACAACCAATAATGTAATCACGCTTTAATTTTCTCCCTTGTACAATGTAAGGACAAGAACATACAATCTCATGTTGATTTTCATCTTCTCCCATGCACAACCTATAACATTCAAATTGAACAATTCCAAGTCCATTAAACATGGAGTTTAATTGTTCCCAACATGTTAGAAATCTTATTCCATCAAGGCCAAACCCAACTCTATATTTTTCCCCTTCTCCAATTGCTTCCTGCACTCATTAATGTAGTGACCAAGTTTCCTACAATAGTTGCATTTGCCCTTTTTCTTTGGCTTGTTGTCTTCCTTATTTGTAGGCTTATCTGATGACTTTGATTTTGTCTTGTAACTACCTTGAGGAAAGGATTTATCTTTGCCTCTGTTGACTAGCAGTAAAGCCTAATCTCCTATATGTACGACATATCTGTTTTTCCTAAATTACTCTTCTTACAAGAGCACATAAACCAACTCCACAAACTTCAAGGCATTTAGATTGCGTTTCATCATGAGTCTAATGGGTAGAAGCAAAACTTTGATACAAGTTTGACAATGCATTCAAGACAGTAGGTACCAATGAAATGTCGTCAGGATATACTTCATCAACTGCTCAAAATCCTTCATTTTTGTAAAGAAAATGTCAATGGTCCCTCATTCACATGCTTTGACTCTAATTACTTGTATAGATAAGCAACATGTGCTTCATTATGTACTTGGTACAATGACACAAACGCATCCCAAGCATGTTTAGTAGTTCTACATGACCAAATGTGAGGAATGATACTCCTCTTGAGACTAACAAAGCAAGTAACACATGTGCATGTGCATCTCTTCCATCCTACTTTGTCTATTCATGTGTAAAAGGTATGTTATTCTATAGTAATGCACCATGTGAAACCGAGTCCATGTCTGTAGATGTGCCTTCTACATAATGTTAATTTGAGGAACCAGGATATTTCTCAGTACCAACCATAACATTCCATAGTCCTTTGGCTAACAATACATGCCGCATCATATAGAACCATAACAGGTAGTTGGTCCCATCAAAAGCTTATCCTCATAGTATTTTGGATAACATCTGAAATACATCACGATTTACCATTTCTAATAACACCAAAGCAAGTAACCACACAATAGTACTAAGTGCTCCTTTGATACAACCAAAGTGGCTACCAATAAGGCCGCTTTGACAATGGAGACCTAAAAGGTGTATGAAAGAAATGAAGAGTAAATTGATTAGAAATTTTGCTTGTAAGATTGAGATCGATGTTGCTGAAGTGTAGCTCATAGACAAGATCTGGTGTGGTGAGTGTGTCTGTTGATGCTTTCTTGTGTATCTGCACACAGTCTATAGTAGACCTAACAATACTACTCTAGAATCTGATGAAGAATAGTGTAAATCTAGTCCTCGAAGATGTTTGCAAAAAATCAAAAACCACGGAATAGAAATTTGATCGAAAAACTTTAGTATAAAGTACTGCACACTTCCAGCTCCTCTTTCTTCTCCCCAAAGGGCTCCTTAATCCGATTCAAGAAGACATGTGACTCGGGGTGAAGGGTAGGCAACAGTACTAGGGTGAGGAGCATATGCTCTAATACCAAATGTTGGAAATAGGGTTATAGGAATGCACGCACACGCACGCACACACACACGACGGAGAAGCTCAAGGGAGCACACAATGAGATGATAGATAGATGATGAATCTGTGTTGTATAAAGATGATAATTATACTCCAAGATGGGTGTATACTAGCATGGGAGAAAAAACCTCCTAAAGAGGGAAAAAGTGTCCCGATTGGTCCTAGTGTGTTCACACACATCACTACCAAACATGGCTACATCAAAAAGCACCACCCTATAAAGAAGACATGGTCAAGCTATCCAAGGTGATGGTATAACCAAATAAGCATAAAGGATCCGTAGTCATATTGTAGATCATTATAGCTAAAAATAAAATGCTATTCATCCACTCCTCTATCTATGTTTCTTTTGAATCTTTGTTATGTTAATAAGTGTCGCATTATAAAGGCTAGCTTTATAAGTTCTACCTATATTCATTTTGTCATGTATGCTTCTTTCTAAGCTTCACCATAGCAATCCTACACCTAAGCTCATGTATAAAGCTTTATTACATAAAGCCATATGTATAAAGCTTATGAATATGAATTAAGCTTATGCATAAAACTAAGTAGATGTATTGCATAAAACTTAAGCATATGTATTAATCTTATGCATAAAGCTTAATGTATAAAACTTAAGCATGCTTATGCTTAAGCATATGGCTTGCTTTAATAAATATGCATAAAGCTTTATTACATAAATCCATATGTAGTAAGTTTATGCATGTGTATTAAGCTTATGCATAAAGCCATATGTATAAAGCTTATGCATAAAACTTAAGCATATGCATAAAGCTTTACATTTATGCATAAAGCTTTATGCACAAGCTTTACACATATGGCTTTATGCAATAAAGCTTTATGTTTATGGCTTTAATACATATGCATAAAGCTTTATGTTTATGGCTTCAATACATATGCATAAAGCTTTATTGCATGAATCCATATGTTAAAAGCTTATACATATATATTAAGCTTATGCATAAAGCTATATGTATAAATATTATGCATATGTATTGAGCTTATGCATAAAGCTTGTGCACAAAACTTAAGCATATATATAAAGCTTATGCAAAAAGCTCTCATGAGTAAAGCTATATATTTACTTAATACATTCAATGCATTACATCATATACCAAGTTTAATTATAAATTAAAACCATGGAGATCATATAGCCTCCAAAGTATAGACTCTCTAGATAATCATGCATCCTTCAATATTCCCTCTCATTCAACTTGTGTAAAAGCTCTTTTGGATTAGAGTACCCTAACACATCTAACATAAGAAACTCAAGCCTATGCTCCTAAAATGATCCCTAGTAAGATAGTTAGGCATAATAGGCTTATCCTCACCCACAATGCTTGGTGTCATGCTTTCCCTAGAGATCATGTCCACATGATCTAGCTCACACATTTCAATATGACCTACATTACATCATGTGCATGTGTCAATATCATCATCATGTGCACGTGTATCAATATCATCATTGCACGTGTAGTATAATATCATCATGTGCATGTGTGTGTGATACATATCATCATCATCATCATCATCTGACTTTGGATATCATCATTGCACGTGTAGTATAATATCATCATGTGCATGTGTGTGTGATACATATCATCATCATCATCATCATCATCGTCTGACTTTGGATAGCATACATCTGCTATCATTAGATTATAATCATAGTGACTCAAGAGTGTGGGACACTTGTGAAAGTCACCAAAAGAAGCGTCATCCCAAACCTAATCCAAAAATGATTAAAACCTAATCTCTAAATATCTTTCTCTCTCACTATCTCTTTAAATCTCAACTCTCTCTCTCTCTCTCTCTCTCTCTCTCTCTCTCAAATATATATATATCTGTGTGTGTCTCTTTTTGGCTATTAATCTCTTTCTAACTCTCTCTCTCCAAATATCTTTCTAACTCTCTCTCTCTCTCTCTCTCTCTCTCTCTCTCTCTCTCTCTCTCTCGATCTTATTTTCTCTCTCTAACTCTCTCATTCTCTCTTGATCTAATTTTCTCTCTATCTTTCTCTCTTGATCTAAATTTCTCTCTCTAACTTTCTAACTCTCTCATTCTCTCTCTAACTATCTAACTCTCTCATATGCTCTCTCTCTCTCTCTCTCTCTCTCTCTCTCTCTCTCTCTCTCTCTCTCTCTCTCTCTCTCTCTCTCTCTATCTCTCTAACTCTCTCTAACATCTTTAACTCTCTCTCTCTCTCTCTCTCTCTCTCTCTCTCTCTCTCTCTCTCTCTCTCTCTAACTCTCTCTAACATCTTTAACTCTCTCTCTCTCTCTCTCTCTCTCTCTCTCTCTCTCTCTCTCTCTCTCTCTCTCTCTCTCTCTCTCTCTCTCTCTCTCGCTCGCTCTCGCTCGCTCTCTCTCTCTCTCTCTCTCTCTCTCTCTCTCTCTCCAATTCTCTCTCTCTCTCTCTCTCTCTCTCTCTCTCTCTCTCTCTCTCTCTCTTATATTTGCATGCGTGTGTGTGTGTGTGTGTGTGTGTGTGCATGTGTGTGTGTGTGTGTGTGTGTGTGAGAGAGAGAGAGAGAGAGAGAGAGAGAGAGAGAGAGAGACTGTTGTTGCGGACAAAATAGGTAATATTTCTTGAAAATGGAAAACATTTAGCATCTTTTAAAGATTCCATCAAAAAATTTTAGTTTTTTACCTCTTTTTAAAAAGTGGTCTACGCATGCGTACAACACTGCATAAAAATGATAATATTTTGGGCACTTTACATGTTTCTTACAAAAATTGACATGAAAAAAAAGACTTTGTTTTGCTTACTTTTTGAGATTATAATTAAAAATCTAACAATAAATTTTCAAAAAACATGCCAAAATAGATACAATGTTTATTATTTCCATCTTCAATCTATTAAAAAAATGATACAACTGTAAAAGAAGCCATTTTCTAAACATATAGCTTATGGCTCTCTCCCCCCCCTCTTCTCTCTCTCCTCCCCTCTCCCCCATGTGAAGAGACTTACAGCAGCCCTTCTCCTGATAATATATACTTTTTAAAAACAGTTCGTTATGTACATATGAATTTTAAAATATCATGAATAAGATATTTAAAAGTTGTCTAATTTTGAAAAATAATTCCACACTCATTTTTAAAGAAGATATGTTCTTGATGTAACAAAAAAGGGGTTAAATGGTAATTTTAGTTATTAAATGAGTTTAGAAAGTATGAAAAATGTCTCTTTAAGAAACAAAAGTTTATACTTTCCAAAATACTTTTTTGTAAAAATCAGGCAGGGACTTAGGTTCGAATCCTACTGGTTACACATAGTAAGGATGTTTTAGCTATAACATTTGCGGGCCAACTTAATGACAAGTACGAACAACTCAACTAAGAGTTGATGTTTTCCATCAACTTGATACAAAACATCAACTTTTACGAAAATTTGATATTTTGCATTAAGTTGATGTAAGACATTAACTTTATATTCAAAACATTAACTTTCTAAAGATCAGCTTTTTTATTATAGTTGATGTTTTGTATCAACATTATACAAAACATCAACTTCAAAACTTGATGTTTTATATCAACTTTTTCATAAAACTTGATGTTTTGCATCAACTTGATGCAAAACATCGAGTTATGTGGAAAAGTTGATGTTTTGCATCAACTCGATGATGCAAATGATGCAAAACATCAACTTTTCTATACAACTCGACGTTTTGTATCGAGTTGATACAAAACATCAACTTTTTCACACAACTCGATGTTTTGCATCAAAGTTGATGCAAAATATCACCTTTTTCATACAACTCGATGTTTTGCATCAAAGTTGATGCAAAACATTAACTCTACCACAAAACTTGATGTTTTGCATTAAGTTTTAGATGCTTCGGACAAGAAAGTTGGAGGATCTGAGATCGATTTTCACAAACGGTCTGTTTTAGCAATTTCGACTATGCTAACATGCTTAGATGACATATTCCACAAATTTTGAGTACCAACAAGACTATGCTAACATGCTTAGATGACATATTCCATAAATTTTGAGTACCAACAAGATTATGTTTCAATGCGCTTTGTAGACGTCACAAAGCGACTTGCTTTGTGACGTCTGCAAATTGCATCAAAACATAGTTGTGTTCATACTCAAAACTTGTGGAATAGGTCATCTGAGCATGCTAGCGTGGACGGAATTGCTAAAAAAGTCCGTTTGTGAAAATCAACCTCCGATCCTCCAACTTTCTTCTCCGGAGCATCTAAAACTTGATGCAAAACATCAAGTTTTGTGGTAGAGTTAATGTTTTGCATCAACTTTGATGCAAAACATGGAGTTGTGTGGAAAATTTGATGTTTTGCATTAACTTTGATGCAAAACATCGAGTTGTGTGGAAAAGTTGATGTTTTGCCACCATCAACTCGATGCATAACATCAGTTGTGTGGAAAAATTGATGTTTTGCATAAACTCGATGCAAAATATCAACTTTAACTCGATGCAAAATATCAACTTTTAGCCTAAAAGTTGATGTTTTGCATCGAGTTGATGCAAAACATCAACTTTTTCACACAACTCGATGTTTTGCATTGAGTTGATGATGCAAAACATTAAGTTTTATGAAAAAGTTGATGTTTTACATCGATTTTATGCAAAACATCAACTTTTCCATAAAACTTGATGTTTTGCATAGAATTTAAAAAAAATATACCTAGGATAAGGTGATATAGGTAGAACATAGGTTTACAGCTAAAGACGTAAACCTATGTTCTACCTAGGTTTACGTCTAAAGACATGAAAAACACATATGGTCGCAACCTTTGACTACAAATTTGAGAGGAGGTCATTAAAAAAAATACTTGTCTATGTAACCATGTAACCTTTGTATCATAAATAATATCGCTACATAGTAGATGCCAAAAATCATGATAACAGAAGAGCTAGATGAGATAATCCATGATGATGTGTAATCCATTAGTTTTAATCCAAATGTATAAGGCTTCATTGATTTGGAATACCACAAGTCGATTGATACGCCAATCCTGGTTTTTGTTCTACAATTCAATTTTAAAGCCGAACTATAAGCAAATACACGTGGTGCAACCATCTATGTCGAGGAGGGGGTGCATGTGAGCCTGGACTCTGCCATGCCTATGTGCAGTAGTATGCTCTCCAGCATAGGGGACCTCTACCGTCATCGTCTCGTGAAAGCTCTAAGCTCTTCTCTACCACCATTCAAAAAGCCCTAAGCTCCTCTTTTTTCTCTTTGTACACAAAGATAATGTCGCGAGCGAAGATTGCATCTCTCAGCATCCTTTGCATGTCCTCTAAATAATTATAACTAGAGTTCATTCTACACTATCCTTAGACATACCATCTTTCAACATCCTTCACATGCACTATAAATAATTATAACTAGAGCTCATTCCTACACTACTCTTAGATATACCATCACCTATGTTCATGATAATGGCTATCTGGATCAAACATCAACATATGCATACTATGAATTTTTGCCACCACCACATATGTACATGATAGAGGCTACAATTTCTTCCTGCCATCCTTATCCATATTGCATAACAGAATTTCCCTCATGAAAACAAATGCCTATGTGGGTCGAAGTTTACACCCATAGGCTATATGATGTCTGCCTCTAAGATTGTCCTGCTGAAAAAATATCTCTTTTAACATGCTTAGGTTTATTCAGAGCCTCCATAGCTACCATCTTCTACATATATATATGCATACAAGTCTACCTTTGCACACCTATAAGTTGACCTCTTTAAACTCTTAGCATTGGTTGTATATCATGCCCACTGTCTGCTAATAGAGCAAATAATTGTATCATGCAAATTGTCAAGGTAAGTATATACTAAAGGCTTTACTATTTGGGCCTAGAAATAGACTCAAGGATGTTTGTAGATTTTTTCATAAATTATGGAGCTTATATTGTGATGTATTCTAATATTTTTTGAGTGCTTATCGAATAATGTGCATATTTATGTATAGTGGTAGATTTGTCCCAAAAAGTCCATTAAAAAAAGTGTCTTATATTCATGAAATTTATAAAATAATTTTTTATTTGAAAAAGATTGATATTTCTTTAAGTTATGCAGACTCCTATGTAATTTTGTAAGTCAAGTTTATTTTTATGTCACAAACAATAGTAGTTTATAAATCTACGAAGGTCACATGTGTTTTCAATCTTGAAAAAAATAGCAAAATTCATATATTTTTTAAGTTTATACATGGAATTCTAGATGTGTTGTCAAAAAACTATGTTTTTAAGTCATTTTTGAGATTTCACACATTTGGGAGGGAATCTTTTTAGGTAACCCTCGTCAGTTACCTATTTTGCTCACAATAGTGTTGAGAGCAAACACACCTCACCATACATCCCCACCTACTAAAATTTAATTAATTAAAAGTATATGTATATGTGTGTGTATATATAAATTGATTTATATTTAAAAATTCACACACACATATATGTATAATTTTACATTTCTAAATTAATAAAACATAATATTATATATAATGTATATTTGCATGTGTGTGTGTGTGTGTGTGTGTGTGTGTGTTTACATTAGTGCATGTACATGTGTGTTATGTGTGTATATGTACATGTGTGCATGTGCAAGTGTATACATGTGTGTACATGTATGTACATACATGTACATACATGTATGGGTGTGTACATGTGTGTGTGTGTGTGTGTGAGAGAGAGAGAGAGAGAGAGAGAGAGAGAGAGAGAGAGAGAGAGAGATTACATGTTATACATTTATTTGAGAGTGAGCACACCTCACCACACATCTCCACTCATTAAAATTTAATTTAAATTTTATACGTATGTGTGTTTATATATATATAGGTATATGTGTCTAAATATAATATAACATAATACTATATTATATATATATATATATAGGTATATGTGTCTAAATATAATATATTTGCGTATGAGTGTGTGTGTGTGTGTGTGTGAGAGAGAGAGAGAGAGAGAGAGAGAGAGAGAGTGTGTGTGTGTGTGTGTGTGTGAGAGAGAGAGAGAGAGAGAAGATTAAATATATATGTATATAATTTTATTTACCCTTAGACTTCTAGGACAAAATCATTATAGGAGGAGATGGTTTGTAAGAAAGTGGTTTTAGGGGCACATGCACATGGGGGGATGGGCCTAGGCACATAGGCTCTTAAGTTTATTTATACATGTGGGCACATGGGCCTTGGGACCATAAAAGACACATATCTTGTCTATTTGAGACTTTCATTATCTTTTTGACATAATATACACTTTACCTTTCTTGAAGCTATTGGCTTCTTGACCAAGCTTTTATGGCTTTCTTCATGAACCTATAGCTACTCCAGGCATTGAGGAGTAACCTATGTGGACTCTAGCCCTTGGCTCTAATTGTGAGGACTCCAACCAATGAGTTTCATTCCACTCCTAGATTGCTTTCTTGCAAGAAGATGTAAATGCAAAAATATTAACCTGGAATATTACTCTCATGTATATCTAATGTGAATATAATATCAGCCATGATTCTTCCTAAATTAAAACAACAAATTAGTAAACATCGACACAAAAGAAATGGACCCACAACCACACACATCCATATTAATACAAACACACATGCATTCTTGTGTAGACACATACTTACACACTAATATAGTTCACAGAGAACAATCCATACAATGAGATACCATTACCACCTAAGAAAATAATAGTCTATAGACTTTTATTTTAGATGCCTCTCTCTAGATAGCATATAAATAGTCCGAAATGCCAACACAAAAGAAATAGACCCAAAACCACACCCATGCACACATACATAGACACCCCATTTAACCACACTATTTGTGCCCATGACCATGGGTGATTCATTCTATATTATTAGCCTAGCTAGCTTCAAAACATCCATTAATCTTTACACTATAGGTTCTAGCTACATGTAGGTGCATGTAGGTCCATTGGAATTTTGGACTACGAGTGCTGCCCATTAGCTGGAAACAAGGCCACAATGGTGGATCCAATACTTAGGCCACACTTCCCACCATGCTCATTAGGGAGCTCCCATGTTTTTCTTACATATCCAAAGTGAACAAAAATTAAGTCACAAAATTAGAATTAGCCATACGAGAGAGAGAGAGAGAGAAGATTAAATATATATGTATATAATTTTATTTACCCTTAGACTTCTAGGACAAAATCATTATAGGAGGAGATGGTTTGTAAGAAAGTGGTTTTAGGGGCACATGCACATGGGGGGATGGGCCTAGGCACATAGGCTCTTAAGTTTATTTATACATGTGGGCACATGGGCCTTGGGACCATAAAAGACACATATCTTGTCTATTTGGGACTTTCATTATCTTTTTGACATAATATACACTTTACCTTTCTTGAAGCTATTGGCTTCTTGACCAAGCTTTTATGGCTTTCTTCATGAACCTATAGCTACTCCAGGCATTGAGGAGTAACCTATGTGGACTCTAGCCCTTGGCTCTAATTGTGAGGACTCCAACCAATGAGTTTCATTCCACTCCTAGATTGCTTTCTTGCAAGAAGATGTAAATGCAAAAATATTAACCTGGAATATTACTCTCATGTATATCTAATGTGAATATAATATCAGCCATGATTCTTCCTAAATTAAAACAACAAATTAGTAAACATCGACACAAAAGAAATGGACCCACAACCACACACATCCATATTAATACAAACACACATGCATTCTTGTGTAGACACATACTTACACACTAATATAGTTCACAGAGAACAATCCATACAATGAGATACCATTACCACCTAAGAAAATAATAGTCTATAGACTTTTATTTTAGATGCCTCTCTCTAGATAGCATATAAATAGTCCGAAATGCCAACACAAAAGAAATAGACCCAAAACCACACCCATGCACACATACATAGACACCCCATTTAACCACACTATTTGTGCCCATGACCATGGGTGATTCATTCTATATTATTAGCCTAGCTAGCTTCAAAACATCCATTAATCTTTACACTATAAGTTCTAGCTACATGTAGGTGCATGTAGGTCCATTGGAATTTTGGACTACGAGTGCTGCCCATTAGCTGGAAACAAGGCCACAATGGTGGATCCAATACTTAGGCCACACTTCCCACCATGCTCATTAGGGAGCTCCCATGTTTTTCTTACATATCCAAAGTGAACAAAAATTAAGTCACAAAATTAGAATTAGCCTAAAATGAAGTTGTTCCTAAAATGAAACGACAAATAAGTAAGCTTCATGAAACATATTGAAAAAGATAAATGTCCACATACCCTTGATATCCATACACCACATCCATCAAATCCATACCCACATACATAATCATGCTTTGATATCCATCCACATGCCAATTATGTTATAAACTAAGTACATACAAATACACATACACATACACATACACATACACGTACACGTACACGTACACATACACGTACACATACACATACACACACATGCACGTACACACACATACACATACACATACACATACACATACACATACACATACACATACACATACACATACACATACACATACACATACACAATCTCCAACAAAATACAAATAGAATCCAAGTATGTACCTGACTTTATCACCTAGTAGCATCTAAGATCTCTTTATAAACAATATTAGTTGTCATGAGCATATCGCTTTTAGAAGAAGAGCTATAAGAAGAATCTTCTCTCCTTGGAAAGTTCATGCCCATGATAATGAAACATACAATTGCCCATGTGTAAAAATAGGTGTGGCCAAATATAACCCCAAACACACATAATGTTTGTCCTTATGCCTTATTTATAGTTATTCCAAATGCCAAAAGCACTAGAAATTACCTACATTTCATGTGAACATCATATCTATCTTGCCACATATAAATGTAATTCAAGGAAGGAAAATTCTCTCCCCAACTTTACTACATGTGATGATTTCTACTTCCAACACCTTCGAGGGAAATGCCTTGCATATCAGTTGAGTAACATTACATAGCTCGACTTAAATCTAAGTTACGGAGTAATATAACAAGGGATTCAAGTTTTAACTCTAAGAAATGAGGTGGAAAACCTCCTTGAACTCATTGAAGTACAGAAAAAAGTTCTCTTCATTGCAACTAAATCATCACTAAAATATTATGTAGCCTAACTAGGTATAGAATCTAATATAGTCTTATTTACAGTATCAGCCTCACTATTTTTGGGAGAAATATGGCACACTCAGTGAAATATGTAGCATGATTTGTTATGATACTCAACTCTAATTATATTAGATCGATTAAGTCGAACTTTGTAAAACCATATCTCTTGGTAGCTCTAATATGTTATTATCACTACTACCACAATTTGTTCCATTTCTACCAATATTCATGATCCATTCCTTAAACTCATTGCTTTCATCATTGTGTCCTATGGCTATGTGCATGTTTTTTGTAAACTTTAAAACCTTCACATAATTCCATAAGAAAGAACGACACAACGTCAAATCCACAATGTTTTCCCTCCTACCCTTCATAACAAAAGGCAAAATCTACCTAAAATCTTCCCCAAATAAAACTACTTTTCCACCAAATGGCTTATCCAAACACATTATAGATCTTAAGGCTCTATCTAGTGCTTCAAAAGAATATTGATGAGTCATGGGAGCCTCATCTCAAATAATTATCGTACAAATCCTCAAAACCTCTATAAGTTGCCCATGCATAGGGATATTGCAAGTTGAACAATTGTTCAATTCTAGTGGTATCTTAAACCTTGAGTGTGATGTTCGACCATTGAGAAGAAATGCTTAGGGATGTAGTAGTAGCTGGAGTGACATGCCCTTCCTCATGCAATCATGCTAAATGCAAATATACAAATATGTCTTTCTTGATCCTCTTGGTCCATCAAGGAAGAAAACCTCACCTGCACCCAAAATAAGTGCTTACAACACATTATCAACCTATACAAAATGGTTTAATATTACCTCCATTGCAGGAGATAAATTCAATTGTCAATTGTGTCAAAATTTCTCTCTTCACAAAGTGAGTGTTCCCCTTAAAGGTCTAAATGTTTTGTGTCAGGTGAAGGCATTCCAAGAACGTTAGACAATGTATGTCCTAATGCACAAAGCATTTCTTCTAGATGTGCAAGAAATCCTCAGCCAATCTCTCCCATAATATATTGGGGAGCACATATACAGACACCCCCCCTCCCACATGCACGTGTGTCAGATTGTGTATGTGTACATATGTGTATAAATGTGTTTATATATAATATTATTAGTATAATATTATTTTATATTTATTATATGTACATTGATTTCCTGTGGCCTCTACTTTCCTTTCTCTCTCTCTGTCTCTCTGTCTCTCTGTCTCCCCTTCCCCTTCCCCAATATGTGGCCTCTTCTTTCCTCTCTCTCTCTCTCTCTCTTCTTTGCCCTAACATGTGGCTTCTCTCCTCCCCCATCAAATCCCCTCTTCTTTCCTCTCTCTCTCTCTCTCTCTCTTCTTTGCCCTAACATGTGGCTTCTCTCCTCCCCCATCAAATCCCCTCTTCTTTCCTCTCTCTCTCTCTCTCTCTCTCTCTTCTTTGCCCTAACATGTGGCTTCTCTCCTCCCCCATCAAATCCCCTCTTCTTTCCTCTCTCTCTCTCTCTCTCTCTCTCTCTCTCTCTCTCTCTCTCTCTCTTCTTTGCCCTAACATGTGGCTTCTCTCCTCCCCCATCAAATCCCCTTCTCTCTTTCCCCTACCCTAACATGTGGCTCCTCTCTTCTCTCTGCCCTAACATGTGGCTTCTCTCCTCCCCCACCATCACATCCCCTTCTCTCTTTCCCCTACCCCAACTTTTGGACCTATTCCAACTGCCACATGTCTCCTCCCCTCCTAAAAATTTACACATAATAGATATTATAGATAGATATATTATACATATGCACCAACAACATATATAAAAGGCTACACACAAATGGCAAGGCCAAATAGAAGCCCAATGTGCCAAAATGTGTATTAAGCCAAAGTTGCATAACCCCCGAGATAAAATGGAAAGGATGGTGAAGTACCATCGAAGATTAGGCTAACAATGAAACCATTTAGATTGAATGGGTAAGTCATATCACCCAAGGCCATAAATGTACAACCACCTGGATCAAACACAAAGTGTCACTGCCCAACCATCGAAAGGTACTCACCAAAGATACTAGGATCAAATGAAAATCCCCAAAATATGCCACCAAGCTCATGACATGAATACCCAAATAAAAAATGAATACCCAAAATATGCCACCAAGCTCATGACATGAATACCCAAATAAAAAATGAATGTATCATGATGATGTGCCATGACAAGATATTTGGGTGGATATTTATGTCATGACAAGATCATGACATGAATATCCGCTTGACGCTATGATAAAATGAGGAATGCCTAGGGTAGGTTTGCAAAGAGAAAACTGTGTTTGTATATAGGGAATGTCTTACGTGAGAAAGCTAGGAATCCGTGCTGTCTTGGTACCATTATAATAGGGATGCTTGACACAAATGTACGAAACCTAGAGAGAAGGATCCATGCAGTAGTTACTCTTCTTCAAGAGGAGATGCCTGTTGACGCTCGTACATAGCGAATGCTTGATTCATGGGAACTAAGAAAGTATGCAGTCATTGTTACCACCCAAATAGAAAATGAATGTATCATGATGATGTGCCAAATCAATAAGCACAATGCTCATCGTCAAAACTAGGCAACTAGCCTCCAACATAACCAAAAGTAAATGCCCCATAAGCAGTATATGTATCAATGCATAGGCATCCACGAGCATCAACGAATGCCTGGTAATCCAAATCAATGCCTTGTAATTCAAACACAAAAATACATATCTCCCTCCTTTCATTGCCTTTTGTAATGTTCACAACCAACCATGTTCTCCACCAAACTTTGGTATAGATGGAAATCTAAATCCATCATGTCCTTGAATATCCACATTGATGTCCACAAGACCAACAACAAACTCCACATCTAACATTGCAATTGTGGAGCCTATCAAACTAAGAATATTGGTCACATCAACAAAGCTTTTTTGGAAAAAAAGAGAGAGTTGCTAAGTGATCAAGTATATCAGCCCAAAGAAGTGCAACATGTATAGAAACCTAAAATTTGCAACTAGCCTATATAGCCTTTCATTCTCTTCTCTAATACGCAAGAGAAGAGGCTCCAAGAACTCACATACCTTTATCACAACTTTGTGTCTACTAAGCCATCTTAGCTTATGAATTTTCTCCATCATAAGATGTGGACAATCTAACTCTTCGTGCAATTATGCTAACCTTTCAATCCTCTTAGTGTTTTGCCTAAACATGCTAGCAATCTCATTTAATGTGGAGTCATTAAACTTGGCATTTGCAGAACCTGTAAAGACATCATACACGCACAAATGTGTCCTATGTGCAACACAATGCATACCAGCCATGAAAGGACTTCTTTTATGCATACCAGCCATGAAAGGACTTCTTTTATGCATTAATGTTGCAAGCCCATTCGTAACACATGTCATAACACTTGCACCATCTATTCCAAAGCTAACTAGATTTGAAGGATTAAGATTATAACCATCCAAAAAGGCAACACGAGAAGACTCTAATCCCTTTATAGTACAATCCTTGATTTTCAACAAACCTAAGAATGATGTGCATGGCCTTGACTCAAGCATGTAGCTTGCATATACAAACAAAAGTTATTTAGCTGAAATATCAGTTGACTCATCTACCAAAATGCCATAAAAAGGAGAAGACTTCACATGTTGAATAACAGAGTTACATATTGATTCACTTATGTAAGAGGTAAACGAGGTAACAACCTTGTCATTCTGGTATAAATCTTTTGCACACCACACATTGATAGTAAATCAAAAAGTGCTACAAACTTGCTAAAGTCAAGATCTTCTTTTGCAATATAATAAGAACTTTGAAACAAGTTCAATACACCTAGATCAACATATCCTTATTGTTGCTTTTGAATCCCATCTTTTAAGGCTTTAGATCCATAACCGGTAGAAGCTTTAGCCTTAGGGTTAATAAAATTATTAAAAACCTTGGCATTGGGCAACATACATCACGATTCATGATTGGATTCACCCAAGGGGTAGGCTCTAGCAAGTTCAATACACCTAGATCAACATATCCTTGTTGTTGCTTTTGAATCCCATCTTTTAGGCTTTAGATCCATAACCGGTAGAAGCTTTAGCCTTAGGGTTAATAAAACTATTAAAAACCTTGGCATTGGGCAACATACATCACGATTCATGATTCACCTTGGATTCACCCAAGGGGTAGGCTCCAGCAAGCATTAGCAAAGCATACCATTCTAGAAAGCTGAAACGTTTAACTTTAACATTTATCTTGAATTCTTGGCCCTTGAGGTTTGAGCCTCAGGGAGCAACATTAGTTACATTACCCACCTAAATTCTAATCTCCATGTGTATTGGACAATTACCTTAACCCTCGGGCCTAAAATTTAAACCGTATTCTTGTAAGAGGTTCACTTTAGGCCTCAAATTATGCTGTAAAAAAAAAATCAAAATTTATTTTTTACAAATGAACTCCAAATATTTGCAGTGAACACTGGGGTGTGTGTGTGTGTTGAGTATTTGAGAAATTATACATAATTGTGTTGAGTACAATAATCAATAATGCCAGCACATGGATGCAAATGGTGAAACAATCACGCTTTCAGATGTATTATATATACCAACGATCAAGAAGAACTTGTTATCTATCGTTGCTGGCTTAGTGGTTGAGTTTGTGGATGACAGATGTATTGTTTATGATCGTAGTGATGGAAATACAATTGTTGCTTTTGGTACTTTGTCTCATGGCCTTTATAGACTAGATGCATATGAAAGACAAAGGCATGTTGTATGTACAGTTTTTGCCAAAAAGGTAATGAACGATGCTAAGCTGTGGCATGCACGCTTTGGTCACTTGAACTATGGCAGTTTTGTTGTTATTGCATAAACGTGACATGGTGTTTGAGCTGTGACATCTTGACGCCCCTATATCAAACATGTTTATGAGGGTTATATTCTTGGATCAGACATCATTTCCCAAAAATGGTTTAGTTAGAGATGTCCAAAAATTGCAGCTTATACACAGTGGTGTATGTGGTCCTATGAGGACATCATCTATTGGGGTCTACCTCTATTTTCTCACCTTCATTGATGATTATTCTAGACATATCCGGGTATATCCATTGAAAGAGAGACTAGAGGTTTTTATGTGCGTTAGGCACTTTGTTGCTATGGTTCAAAATGCTTCTACATGTAAGATTGGTACCCTGTGTAGTGATTGAGGGGGGGAGTATATATCTAAGGAGTTTCATGCATACATGGCTGATCATGGTATAAAACATCAATGTATTATGCCCTTGTACACCTCAGCAAAATGGTGTAGCTAAACATAAAAACAGGTCTCTCATGGAGATGGCACGTTGTATGGTCAAAAGTCAAGAGTTACCTCATGGTATCTAGCTACAAGAAATCATGTGTGTAACATATGTTTTGAATAGGTGTCCTACATTCTTGTGAGTAGAGATGTTGTATTTGTGGAAGATGCAATTCAGCCTTTGCTTTCATGTAAAAAATAGTAAAATGTATGTCCGTAGGACATATTCGATACTCTCCTTCCATTGTTCAATGTAGGACCCATTGATATATAGAATTTGTGGCACTGTCAAATCTCGAGATCTCTCCGTGAGGGAAATCTACAAAACATCCATGAAAAGCAAGACAAAGCAACAAAACCTAACCCTAGAAGGCAAAGTGAAAGAAACATATCTGGGTGAAGGCATACTCGCCACCCTACCGTCAATCTCACCAACCTACAAGGTTTTCCATTCAAACACACTATGAGTTAGCAACACATGCTACAAGTCCATGAGACAGCACATAAGTAATAAATCCAACACTTAGTTCCAACTATCCCTAATTTCATATGTCCTACACATGGAATATTTGGAATCACCTAAGTGCCATGCTTTGAACATAGTGGTAATTAGGCGTCCCCAATTAACCATAGAAGGATGGACGGACAAACCGTGACATCCCTCCTACCTGGGATAACAATTATCCTCAGTTGCATCATATCAACCGGCCCATGTTTGAAAGTAAGATTGGACGATGTCGGGATAGGTGTGGAAAAACTGCTTAGGCATCCATTTAGCATTTTTGCGAGGATGATTTTTGAAGGTCAAAAGATATCTATTATATATAGTACCCGTGTGAGTAGTAGTGGTCTCATGGTCAATATAATTGCCTCAGGTTGAAGTTCTTCTACTTGGTCAATAAGACTAGGTGCTTCCTCATATACAAGATGTGCAGGAATTGGTCCCCCCTATAAGGCCTCAAAAGACTAATATGAAAAGAATTATGAATTCTCCAATGAGAAGGAAGCGAAAGCTGATATGCTAGGTCATTATTCTTATGAGTAATTTTAAAAGGACTATAAAAATGAGGAACTAACTTAACAACAGGATTAGTCTCAACACTTTTAAGACGTCTCTTTTCAATACAAAGCAAAACATATTGACCTTCGGTGTGTTATTATATGCAAATTGTAAAATATGAATATACTTATCCCATTGTTTAGGTTGTGATGAAACATATGCACGAAGTAAATCCAATATTGTGCTATTTGTCACTTTTGTTTGACCATTAGATTCAGGATGAAATGCAGTGAAAAAATCCAATTTAGTGCCTAGGTTATCAACAAACAATGTAGTCCATAAATCACTGCCCTGCAAAATTTAGAATCTCTATCAGAAAAACAATCACTTGAGGTAAACAATGATGTGTGAAAATGTATTTAACAAACAAATGTGCAGATTGATGTGCAGTAAGAGTCTTTTTACAAGGAGGAAAATATGCTTGTTTGCTAAACCTATCAACAATGGTTCAAATCATATCATTATGGTTCATAGTCAATGGAAAACCAGTGATAAAATCCATAGTAGAAATCTGTTCCCACAAGGAGTGTTGGAATAGGAAGTGGCATGAGTAAACCAAGTTTCTTACCCTTATAACTTTTCACTTTTTGACAAACATCACATTCATACACAAATTTAGCTACATCATTTTTCATTTTAGGCCAATAAAAGTCATTAGAGATAGTCTGGAATGTAGATGAAACACCTCGATGCCCCACATAAGGTGGTGATGTAATTCCTCTAAAATAGAATGTCTAAAAGGTCGAGTAATGTATAATCTTTTCTAGAAGAAAAGATATCCATCATCATAGGAATACTCGGCAAAATGAGTCCAATGATTTTCTCTCAATCTAGACCAAATATCACTAAAGTCAGGGTCTTGGTCATAAGTCTTACACATAGAGTCAAAAGATGTATTCTCAATCACAGAAATATTTTGAATGGAAGGTCTTCTACTCAAAGCATCAGGCAACTATATTTTCTTTACTAGGTATTGAATAATAGGCTGAAAACTTTGAATAAAAGCTGCCCATTTAATATGTCAATTTGAAATAAGTGGTTGAGAAAGCAAATGTTTGATACTCTGCTAAATCAATCTTTATAAGAAATTTTGAGCCCATCAAATAATGTTTCCAAATATTCAATGCATAGACTACAGCAGACAACTCCTTGTCATAGGTGCTATACTTACTTTCAGCAAGACGAAATTTCCTACTCTCGAAAGCAATAGGATGACCATCTTGCATTAATACAGCACCAATGTCCTTACCACTAGCATTGGTTACAACCACAAAGAAATGACGTGAAAAATCAAGTAATTGTAACATAGGTGCATGAGTAAGTGCATATTTTAATGCAAGAAAGGATTTCTCTTGAAGTCGGTTCTTTCATAAGGTTTGGTTTTCTTGAGAAGTTCAGTGAGATAGTGTGCCTTATATGCAAAATTATGGAAAAATTTACGATAATAGCTACACAACCCTAGAAAGCATCGTAATTCATGAAGGTTCTTGGGACGTGGCCATGGCGGAATTTTCTTGGGATCAACATGTATGCCTTTAGCAGAAACTATATATCCCAAATACTCAATCTCACTCTAGAAGAAACTACTCTTTTCCGGATTAATGTAACGTTCATTTTCCTTAAGCAAATTAAATATAATTTCCAAGTGTTTTTCGTGCTCTTCTTCAGATTTACTAAAACTAAGATATAATCGAAAAAGACAACCACAAAGTTTTGATGTTCAAGAAAGATTCTATTCATCATACGACTAAAAGTCGCAGGAGCATTAGTAAGACCGAATGGCATCACTAAAAACTCAAAGTGACCACAGTCTGAGTTCTAAAAGAAGATTTATAGATATCTTGCTGATGATATCTAGATTTTAGGTTAATTTTGCTAAAGATGCTAGCTCCCCTTAATTTATCAAGTAGATCATCAACTCTAGGAATTGGAAATCTATTCTTTGATAGTGTT
The DNA here is from genome assembly GCF_041138505.1 of Cibotium barometz. Lineage (NCBI taxonomy): Eukaryota > Viridiplantae > Streptophyta > Polypodiopsida > Cyatheales > Cibotiaceae > Cibotium > Cibotium barometz. Next base: position 21,056,215 of record NC_141071.1, on the reverse strand, counting down.
CTTGTTGAGAGCCCTATAGTCTACACACATATGATAAGTACCATTTTTCTTTTTTATAAGAAGAACTGGCACTCCATATGGTGAACTACTTGGTCTAATAAGTCCCCGAGAAAGTAATTCCTCGATTTGAGTCTAAATTTCTCTTTGCTCAAGAGGGTTAACTCTATAAGGTGCTCTACAAGGCGGTGCACTACCAGGAATAATGTCTATGTGATGATCTTTAGGACGTGATCTGGGGAGTCCAAGAGGTAACTCATTGAGAAAACAATCAAAAAATTTAGAAATGAAAGAGTCATGGGATGTATCCCTCCTAGGAGGTGGTTCTTGAGCACTAAGCTGGTTGACCAAAATTAAAAAAGTTTTTTCTCTCTTCCTCAAAGCCCTTTTGGCTTGAGTATGGCTCAAAAGTGGTTGATCCTTACCCTCAAAAATTCCTTGCAAACAAACATTTTTACCATGATGTATAAAAGATATTGTGTGCTTTGTATAGTCAATATGTGGTGTGTACTCATGTCGAAAAGGCATTCCCAAAATCATGTCAATACCATGCAAAGGTGCTACTAAGACAATACTTTGATCTGACAATTGTGCAATAGGAAAAGCAAGATTCTTTACTTTCTTAGTGCAATTATACTTTTGGTTTTGAAAAGTAGTCTTTACTTTCTTCACGGTTTGTCCATCCATCCTTCTGTGGTTAATTGGGGATGCCTAATTACCACTATGTTCAAATCATGGCACTTGGGTGATTCCAAATATTCCATGTGTAGACATATTAAATTAGGGATAGCTGGAACTAAGTGTTAGATTTATTACTTATGTGCTTTCGTAGACTTGTAGCATGTGTTGCTAACTCATAGTGTGTTTGAATGGACAACCTTGTAGGTTGGTGAGATTGACGGGCCCTGTGGTGGTCATAAGCCGGATTGGCTGGGATGTGATGGTAGCGATATGGTGTGAGCTATTACCGGGATGGTTCTCATTTTGATATTTTTGCCGTGAGTGTCTACTATGAGATTTTGTATTTGGCCACCATTTTGATGTATTTGGGCGTGGACCTATTGAGCCGCTCACTTTTATTATATTGGGCATGGATTTATTTATTTGCATGTGAATTAGCCCTTGGGATTCTTTTTGTAATTATCCTTTAGTGTTTAGATAGGAACACTTTTCCTAGGCTTGTGTTAAAAGCAACCCCCATTTTTGTAAAGGGCAAGCCCATGCATAAGCGTGCATCTATTTTTGGCTTATGGGATATTTTTGATTAATAAAGATAAATACTCAAGAAGTGGAAGGAAGCCGACACTTCTTGAGGGGGGATAGATTGCACCTAATGATTGTCTCTTGTGTTTTTATGCTATGTTATGCTTTTATGATTATTTATTATTTTTTTAATTATGGTAATTTGATTGAAGTGATGAACCAGTTGGTATTTGGTTGGACGATGTGTCTCCCCATGATCCTAGTGGTTTTAGCTATCCCTAACTTCATATGTCCTACACATGGAATATTTAGAATCACCCAAGTGCCATGCTTTGAACATAGTGGTAATTAGGCATCCCCAATTAACCACAGATGGATGGACGGACAAACTGTGACACCTATGGTTATGACCACAATCTCAAACACAATGACGCACATACAAACCATCTAAAGCTATGGAAGTAAAACTATGTGATTAGATGATAACTAGCATAACAAACTGTGACACCTATGGTTATGACCACAATCTCAAACACAATGACGCACATACAAACCATCTAAAGCTATGGAAGTAAACCTATGTGATTAGATGATAACTAGCATAACAAAAGTGTTTTTCTCTCTCTCTCTCTCTTTTTTTTTTTTGCTGCTTTTGCGAAATGAACAGTGATAAGCTACTACCCCGTGGGGAGACATAAGCAACGGCACAGTGACTCCCACCAAGGATATCAAGAATTGCTAAGAGACTTCGACGGTGGTTTGTTAGTGAAGCAACGGCACAAGGGTTCAACCCTATGAGAAATCAAGGCATCGGTCTTATGGTACACTTGATAGTTTTCTAAAGACCTACCAGGATTCTTTATGGCGATGGCTATCTTCTTGGTCATGTTAATTTTTTTTTAATTTAAAATTTTGGTGCTTTTTTATATTTGTAACAACCATCTTTTTCACTCACGCATTACCTAGAGAGTTAAAATATAGCTAAAGATGGTTTAATAAATATAAAATGGAGGACTTGGGATACTCCTTTGGCATACTTTATCTTTAGATATAGAATTGTAAGACTAGGACAATTTAAAAGAAAAGATGCTAGCAATATTATTCATCTTGGAAGCTACTAAGAGAAAGGCAAACTAGTTAAGTGCAATGCAATTATGCTCTTCACGGGAACAATTATAATATAGAATTGCAAAAGAGAGATTTATGAAGAGCTAGTTTCGAATGCACCTATTTAATTTGAAGCTTGTGAAGTCATTGCTTATTCTTTTTCTCTTGATCTTGATGAAGAACTTTGTATATGTTATTGTAGAAGACTTTGATGTTGCATCAAGATAATTTGAAAAAAAAATCCTCAAGGAAAGCTCTGCACATGTTGATTAGCCAAGATTATGAAATACATGCCTGCTTGTCATTTATTAGTGCTCTCTTCTCTTACTTTTTTTTATTTTTTTACTTTTTTTGGGGTATTTTTGTGATTATGAAAAAAATAAAGAATGTTTAAGCTTTTTACAAAGTATTAATGCTATACATGTTGGGTCAATGCTAGTTTTTATGGTATTAAATTTTCTAACAAGCTCCCTCTCAATGTGAACATAGTGAAATGTCTGGGAGAGTAAGGTGTCTTAGAGGGTTTTAAGAAAGATGAGACTATCTCCTTAGGTCACCACCTCAAGTTTTTCCATTACTCACTTTGGTATAAGCTTGATGTAACCATCCTTTCCAAATGCTATGTTGAGAAGGCCTAGGTCATGATGGTACACATGTGAGTTCTCGAGAAGTACTTACATCCAACTGAAGAGGTGGAAATGTGCTTTCATAAGAGTGAATTTGGTTTAGGTACTCTTCATGATGTATTGGCATGGCTATTTCCTCTTGAGGTGGTGTTGCACTAAAGAGTTGGAGTTCATTAGCATGAGTTGATGCTTTGATGGGTGAAGAAACCTCTTGGCATGCAGTTCTATGGATTGTTGATGTTGAAGCATGGTTTGCCTCCCCCCTTCCTCCTAAGGTATGTTGTATCCTCAAAATCTTTTTAGGTAGCCAAGTTTGGAGAGGTGGGGATGTTGTAGACACATCCATAAGTGCCTTGCCCTTATCCACTCTCAGGGAAGAAATTGCTACCAGTGGTAGAGTTGTCACGGTCTCTGTTCGGATAGGTTTCCTCTTCCAAGTGTGATTTGGACATTTGGGCACATTGGTCATGGTCATTGATGAAGAAACCTTGATGTACTTGGGATGGGATAAGATGGTAGTTTGCTTTTGCTTAGGGAACCAAATCCAATAATTTCCTTCATAGAAGCCTTGTGCTTGTAGAAGCTCCTATTGGATCCATCGAGGAGTAGTTTGTAGCTTTGACCTCCTCCGTTTGTTGTTGTTGTGTTTCTTCTAATTCTTTTAAGATTTGATTTTGGTGGAGAGGAGTCAATGGTTGGACAAACTATTGGAACTTGTTGGGAAGTCTGCTCCCTAGTAGATTCATATGTGGACTCTACAACATGTCTTGGTTTTTGTTTATGAGCTCTTTGATTCTTCTCTTTTGGAGTAGTCGATGGAGAAGTTGAGGTCGAAGAATCTTCCATGTGAAAATGGTGTAGAGGGATGTGAGCAGATTTAAATCTATTTGATGGCAAAGCTTCCACCTTGTGATCATTCTTGAGAGTTGGCAACTTCACTGAAGGTTCCATAAGGACCAGAGTTTTGTAGTTTTTAAGGATGTTCTACCATATGTTCAATCTCTTTTGCGGAGTCACTTTTACCGCTTGCACTTGTCAACCAATTGTAACCAAGGGTGATTGGACCTTTGAAGCTACCTTTAGACAAGACTAGGAAGCCACCAACAAGGTGCTGATTATCACAATAGGTGCCAATTTTTAACAAACCAAGCACTTTTGTATTTTTCTTCTTACTACCACTCACTCTAGCAGCTTAACGGTGGAAGCTTGGGCTTTCCTAGTTGGCACCAAGAAGCAAAAGAGATTAAGTTGTGCATGGTTTCCCCATCAATCAAAGCACTAAATAGCACTTTTCCATAGGGACTAGCCAGTTCAATGCATTTTCTTTTTGGCTGCAAAGCTGTTATAGCTGAAACCATAGGGACTAGCCAGTTCAATGCATTTTCTTTTTGGCTGCAAAGCTGTTATAGCTGAAACCATAGGTGCTTCAACACATGAAGTAGTAGCTTTTGGAATAATCTCACTCGTATGATTAATGTGCCAAGATGTGGCAACATTGCTATAGTTTTCCAAAGATTCACTCATGGCCATGGTTGCACTAGCTAGAGGAACATATGGGTCACTAGGTAGGATTTCATATGGGGATCTATTCATTCTTGTGTTAGATGGTTCTTGGACCTTTTCTTGATTTTGTGGAGCAGTTGATGGCTTTGTCCAAAATTCCAAGGATATCATGCTAGATGCAATTCGTGAGTTGGCTAATGGCTTGTCCTCTTGCTTAGAGGCTTGAGCAACTATAGGTGCATTTGCTTTAAACAGCTCTTGAGAGTTCTTGGTATGAGCAACACTATTTTGCTCTTCTCTCATTTCTTTCACGGAGTGATCCAGTCCCATCATCATTAAATATGAAGACTCGGTTTGATTCCAGTGTCCTCGATGGCTACTTGCATAAGTGCTTGTTGCTAGTCCAAAGGATATCATTTCTTGGTGACAAGATCTATAAGCATGTTTGTTGCAATGTTATACTCACAATCTTGTCCTTTTAGAATTCCTTCCATCCATGTGCTTAAGGGTTTTTGAGATGTCTTCTTAGGGTTCATTTCGATGGTACTACCAATGGTCTCTTTTTGAATAACCCTAGATCTTGAAGTAGGTGATTGAGGAGATTTTAGGCTATCTTTAGGGGAAGTTGTTATGTCCACTAAAGAGTCCAAAGAGCCAATAGAACTAGCATTTAAGCACATAGCACTAGCAATTTGTCCTCCTTATGGTTCTATGGTGGAGTTCTCAAATTAAGCTAGTCATATCTTTTAGAGCTTGTGAGATTGAGCTAGGAAACTTACTCTCCTTGGTTGCCATAGCCACTTTGGTAGTGAGCATCTTGTTGCCATTCCCCTGTGTGGAGGCATATTTGGAGCTTGTTTTGCTGGAAAGCTTGGTGGTGGCATGATAGAAGTAGCACATGATTATCTTTGAGGTGATGTTCCCACCAGTCTCAGCACTTTCGTTTCTAACTTATTTTCTTGAGCTTGTGGCTTGGGCACATTTGTAGATAGGGCAGTTGCAAGCAAGTGTCGCTCATTCTAAACTACCTTAGCAATGCAATTGGTAACCTCTTGAAGATGCTCAGCTCGTTTCATGGTACCAGATACAGCTTGCACAATTTCTTGCCAAAGGACTTCATAGATTTGGTGTGTAGTCAAGTCCCTTAGTAGTTGGGTCAATGTTATATTCCCAATCTACACTTTTGAGTAACAACTATCGAGTTCTTTGGAACCTCTGAGAGAGGTAGGTTGTACCAAAATTGCTTGAGTAATGGAGACTAATGGCTTTGTTTTGGTCATTGTGTGCCCCTTGAAGTTCTGGATTCATTATAGAGTTTGGCACTATGTTATGCATTTGTTTTTCAAGTACTCCTTTTGAGGGTTGTGTAGATTTGGTGTTCTCTGACTCTTGATTTGTAAAGTCTAATGGTATTTGGCTTGGTTTGGCTAGTTGGGGCTTCTAGATCCACTAGGGATAGGGTAGAGTTGGTTGGTGTAGTTTCTTGAGCAGGCATAAGGCATGTCAATTGTTTTTGCTCATGAGGTAATTGGCAACCTCTGGCAAGTTCTAAACACCTTTTTTGAAAACACCAATAAACAATAAGATTTCTTGCCAATTAATACTATATAGTTGTTGGGTAGCCAAATCCATAAGGACTTGTTTCTCAATGTTGTATTGACATTCGTGGGCCTTGAGCAATCCATTTGTCCAGGTGCTTAACGGTCCTCTAGAAGTTGGGTTAGCATTGCAGAACATGTTGAAGGGCTAGCCTTTGGTTGAGTTTGTGTTGGTGATGGGGGAGCTACAGAGTCGGCTTGGGAGGGTTGAACTGCTAGCCTTTGTTGAGCACAAATCTCAATTTCTTCTTTCATTGCATTAATGGCTCACCACATGGCTGCTACTGTTGTAACTTCCTCTCTGGTTTGGCCATCAGTGTTCAGGCTAGCGTCACCTACTAGCTAGTGTGCTAGTCACAATGTATGGTCAACTTAGGTCTTGGACTTTGTCTAAGGAACCACACAAAGATGTGGTGTCACTTAGTGCTAGCCTAAGGTTTTCTTGTATGCTCGTGACCATCCCCTCTACGAGTGTAGAATCCATGGCCAAGTAGCTTGTTCTAATTAGAAGTGTCACAGAGGGGTTCTTAGCCATTTGCCACTTTTGAGTGTGACAATAAGCACCTCTGGTGTGAGGGGAATTGAGCTATAGAAGAGGGAGAGAATACAAAGGCAGCTCAGGACTCAAGAGTCAGGGATGTGATCAATATAGGCTTGGATTAGAGCAAAAGTGATTGATGAGTCATGAAATAACAAAGATGATAGAGGAGCATAAGGGGGAACAAGGAAGAGCAAGCTTGGGGGAGAGCAAGCTTCTTTCTCTCACTCTCTCTCAAGAAAAAGAAATCTCTCTTTTTTTGTTTTTGTTTTTCTTTTTTTTTTTCTTTTTTTCTTTGGCTGTTTTTAAAAAAATTCTTGCGCTTATTTTTTAAATATCCCCCGAGAGAAGACGTTTTATGGTTTTTTTTTCCATTTTTCTTTTTTTTTCTTTTGGTTATGCTAGGCTGCAGCAGCAAAGACGATACATCCAATGGCTGCCAGTAACTTGCTTCTAGCTGCGATGCTATTGTGATTATTAGCAAATTCTTCATCATTATTTATGAGAATGATGAAGAGCACATGGCATGCTCTTACCACCCAATAGTGAGTCATGAAAAATGACAACGAGTCATGAGTTGTTGTTTGCAACAAGCTATCTTGATTTTTCACTAGTCCTAAATATTGATCAATTTTACACTCTTTTAGAGACATTGAAGAGAAATGTTTTTAGAAATTTTACAAAATAAGCATAGTTGTAAACTTCTTTTTAAAAATGTACATATTGCTAATGTAAAGGTGGAAAAAAAATCACTTTTCGTATCAAATAACAAAATAAAAAAAACAAGGTCAATATAAGATTTAATATTCTTTAAAATTGATAATAATTCACGCATGTTTATGTAATGTATAATATATTCTTTACTTAGAATTATAAAAATATACTTTTTTTCTCTAAAAATTTAAATAACTTCATCCCAATCATTGCAGCTCATCTAATCATTGAATTAGAGCATATATTTGATGTTAAGATAAGTAGGTATATGGAGTCCATAGCCATAGAAGAGGCTTATTGAAAGAAACGATTTCTCTAGATTCATATAGAAAACTAACGATTTCTCTAGATTCATGTAGAAAACTAACGATCCAAACAGTTAAATTTTAGATGGTACTGAGTGCTACAATTTATCAATTTACTTTATTTTGATCTAACAGTTCGATTTACAGTTATCATCTTTGAGAAAACACATTTTTTAGTTTATAACAGTTAGATTTTGAGGTATGAAAATGACAACATTTGTTGTTTTGAAAAATTGATGAAAATGTGGATTTCAGAATCCACTTTGTTAATAAAATGGATTCTAGAATCCAAAATTTTGGACACATTGACGTTTCTATTGTGAGAGTGAAATTTTTGTCCAAAAAAAGAGAAATTTTGATCCATAATGAACAAAAATTTCACTTTTATTGGACTAAAAATTTAGTCTGTTGACCAAAAAATTTCTATCAACAAATTTTGTGATAAAAATTTGGATACTAGATTTTGGAATCCAAATTTTCATTGACGAAATTTTTTGAGAGACTAAATTTTTCATCTAATAAAAGTGAAATTTTTGTTCATTATGGACCAAAATTTCTAATTTTTTTTGAAATTTTCAATGTCACGATAGAAACGTCAGTCTCAATGGAAATTTGGATTCTAGAATCCACTTTGTCCAACAACGTGAAATCCAAATTTTCATCAATTTTTTAAAACGACAACTATTGTCATTTTCATGGCTCAAAATCTAATTGTTTTTATAAACTAAAAACTCTGTTTTTACGAAGACTATAACTCTAAATCGAACTATTAAATCAAAATAAAGTAAACTGATAAATTATAGTACTCACTACCATCTAAAATTTGAATGTTTGGATCGTTGGATTTCTATCTAAATCTAGAGACATCTTTTCTTTCAAAATAAACCTCTTCTATGGCCATGGACTCCATAAACTTATATGTCTTAATATCAAAATACGCTTAAATTCAACTATTAGATCAACTTTGTATACAAAGGAAAAAAAAATCTTAGACAATGCACTAACCCCATGTAAGAGTTTCATCAAATTATATTGGGTCTAAAAGTAACGTCAATTTGATCAATTATCAGTTTGTTGATAACACGCTACGTAAATGTATCCATGCTCAAGGAAAAGTATAATCTAGAGATGCTTAAACAAGTCCAAAAAGGAAAGAAAAGTAAAATTTATCGATGTGTGAACATGCTTAATTTGCATGATATAGAAATTATTGTGTATGAATTTGAGTTAAAAAACTTCTTGACACTTGCACTAGAAAATAATTCATATTTTTAAGCAAAAGGTCCAATGACTTTCATAGTTAATTGGAAGAGTTTATTCTCTTTTGTAATTATTTTTTTAATTGGATGTTTTTAGGTTTAGAGTAAAATATAAATAATGTTTTATGCATTTTTTTCCCACAAAAGTAGTGTTTTTTTAAAATGTTTGACATGAAAGTGTATCTTTTGTCTCCATAAATTTGAAAAACAACGTATATTTTTGGATTTTTTTTCCCAAAAATAGAGTTGAGTTGTTGTTTGCATGATTTTGTTGTCGTTTGTCATGACTCATGTTCACCCTCATCAGAAGATATGTGCCCTTGCTTTAACGGCCACTAGTATTGCACCCGCGCATTGCTGCGGTGGCGGCCGACTAAGGTTCTAGAAAAGAACTATTTCCTCTCTACAACCATCTCTCTCTCTCTCTCTCACACACACACACATACACACACACACATGCACATGCACATGCACATGACCCTCTCCCTCACACACACATACACACACACACACACACATGCACATGCACATGACCCTCTCCCTCTCTACAACCATCTCTCTCTCTCTCTCACACACACATGCACATGCACATGCACATGACCCTCTCCCTCTCTTTGTCACACGTACACACACTCTCAAATGTTGAAACTCTCTCTCTCTCTCTCTCTCACATGCACACACATATACACACCTGCTCTCTTTCTCTCTCTCTCTCTCTCTCTCTCTCTCTCTCTCACACACACACACACACACACACACACACACACACACATGCACACACCCTCTCTCTTCTTACACTCTCCCACACATAGAAGGGCTCTCTCTCTCTCTCTCTCTCTCTCTCTCTCTCTCTCTCTCTCTCTCTCTCTCTGTACACATACACATATGTAAATATATAGTATATACAATATTATTTTTTAGATACATAAACCTATACATAGACACACATACTTATACATATATACATGTATTTAAAAATATAAATACAAACAACATAATTTAATTAATTTTGATTAAATTTTAATGTGCAGAGATGGGTGATAAGTTGTGATCACTTTAAAATATATAGATAGATATATCATACACACATCTACACACACACACACACACACACACACACACACACACACACACACACACACACACACAAACATATATATATATATATATATATATATATACATACAGATTAAGCAAGACATATTTGTATAATTACTTGCTTTCGCGATGGTCTAGGGGAATTAGGCAAGACCTATTTGTATAATTACTTGCTTTCGCAATCACATGGACAAGGACATGTTGCTCTGGCCACTGAATCGTCAAGTATTGCTTCTCTACTCTTGGCGATGAATGGGTGTACTGCACATTCTAGATTTAAGATACCTCTAGAGCTATACATTTCTTCAACTTTTAAAATCTATGTACATGGAAAAATCGCAGAGGTTTTGAGAGTTTGTAACCTCATTATTTGGGATGAGGCTCCAATGATTCATCATTATACTTCTCAGATAAGCCATTTGGTGGAAAGATTATGTTACTCGGGGAAGATTTTAAACAAATTTTGCTTGTTTGAAGAGGAGATGTGAGGATATTGTTAATGCAACATTATATCGTTCCTTTCTATAAAACTCTATTAAAGTTCTAAAGTTGACTAGAAATATGCATATTCAATCAAGCAATACTAATGGATGCAATGAGTTTAAACAGTGAGTCATAAATATTGGAAATGGAGTGGATTGTAGTGATGGGAATCAGATGATGGCACTACTAGTAATATGTTCTCTCTCATAAAGATCAACCCTTGAAGACTTGGCACATTAGGTATAATCCAAATTAGCTACTATCACTATTATAAATAGTGAGCGTGCTATTCTTGCTCCGATAAATAGTCAAGTGGATATTATAAATAAGACAGCCTTAGATGTAATGCTTGGTGAGCCTAAGCAATATTTCAGTGCAGATTTAATTCTTGAAAATGATAAAAATTTATTCCTGTATTCCATGGATTTTTTGAATGCAATCGACCTTCTGGGTTGATATCCACCTCCCTGCTTGGTTTTGTAACTTGGATCCAAGACATGGGCTCTGTAATAGTACATGGAAAATATATCCACCTCCCTGCTTGGTTTTGTAACTTGGATCCAAGACATGGGCTCTGTAATAGTACATGGAAAATATATAACTCCTTTCACTCTAAAGTCTTGTAGACTGAAATCATCACTAGTACTAAAGTTAGTAAAAGAGTATTTCTTCCATAGATTATCTTTATATATGCATGGAGACTCAACTACCATTCACCACCCATGAACGAAGACAGTTTCCTATGCGGTTGGCATTTGGCATGTTAATAAACAAATCATAAGGCCAAACCCTAAATGTCTTCGGGTTGTATTTGGTGACTCCAGTGTTTACTCATGGACAATTGTACATTGCATTATCATAAGTACGATCTCCTCATGCTATGAAGGTCTTGCTTAAGAATAATACTATTGTAGAGTCTTCATTTGATGATCTTCAAAATTATATGCCTATTATAAACAACATTGTTTATAAGGAGATCTTGAAGACTTCATAGTGACAAGTCAGGTTTCTTATTTAAGTTGTGCATTTTGATTAATTTTGCTGTGATTGATTTTTACACATATTTATGCATGGTAAAGTACTTATTTTTGTTGGTCATGTTTTAATAGACATGTTTGATGTAGGGATGGGTAAGTATAAGTGTAATTATTAGGCCAAAGAGGCATTATATAAATATTTGTTGAACCTATGTATAAATACTTATATAATCTATTTATTATGTTTTGATTTTAGGATATTGCATGGCGTTGATACCTTTATTATGAGACTTGTCAACGAAGGCTTGGATATGTACAAAGTTAGTGTTTCGAATAAAGAGGGGGGCGTTTATTTATTTTGGAGAGAAATGGAGAGATGCTTTGCATCTTTTGAGAGGTATTCAGCACCCGATAATTGGTTGTTTCTTACATCCACCATCATTGTTGGTATTTATTTTATGAGTTTCATACTAGAGCTCCTCATGTACCATCGACTTAATGTTATATTGTACGAGGTAATCTTGATTATGATTTTCTATTACATAGTTTTTTTGAGATTTTTATTTATTATTGTACCGTTTGTGCACGTCCTTTTTGTTCATCGACAATAAAGCAAGTGGGGGATGGATCACTGCCTAGAAAGATCCTTCTTGTTGCAGGGAAGAATTCAGTTTGTTGATTATGACATTGTTAGCTTAGATTAGTGACTTATATAAATATATGTATTGTTGACTTAGATATTTTTGTGTGATGCATTTTGAGAATCTATGATATTGGTCTTTTTTGTGTCTTTGTATGCTACATTACTATATTTGTTCTCGCTATAAATGTATGTGAGATATGGGTGTAATTTTTGAGATATGTATATGTGAAGTCACTTGAAATTGTGTATTGTGTATGTTTAAAACATGGCCTAATTCTTGGAGAAACTAGGAATGTTTTTCCTTTTTGGTTCTTAAAGGTGGTTCTATGTTGAAGCGAACCAGTTCTTTTTTGGAACCCTAATTGCCGTAGCAATGCACGGGTCATGCATTGACCACTTCTCAATGCACAGGTCATGCACTGACCACTTCTCAATGCACTCACTGGTACATCATCATAAGGGATTTTTAAATGCCATCCTCCCCTTGTGGAAATAACAAAAAATACAAAAGAGGCATGTAGTACCTATGCATATTAGAGATGTGTTTGCATGTTCCTTCTCGAGTATGCAACAAAATATCATGGGCGATGACCAACATTAAGATCATCACCTTGACCAATCATGATTCCAACAACCTCGGAGGTTGTTGGCATCGAGCACTACCTAGATGTGGACTTCGTCTCACATATAGTCATTTTCAATTCCAAACCTAGATTGTCATCAGTATTCTACCCACATACCAAAAAGCTTGTGCAAATGGATTAGAAGTGTGCATCATGGATTTAAGAGCTTCCAGGGTCGTGGATTTCAATCCATGTCAATTTTGTAATTTGTGCTTAGTATCAAACTCATACAACTATGCAAACCATGGCTTAGGATTGCACATATCATTAGGGACCAAGGACCCAATATGATGATATACACTTGCATGCAACTTGAAAGTATAAACACTACTATTGCAAAAGAGAGAGCCATCTATTCGTGCACCCAATGATTCAAAATCTAACACACAATTGTAAGCCCAAATGTTTACTTGGAAATTTTTACTTGTAGTATTTTTATCAATCAAAAGAAATCTTAATGGATAAGGTGGTTCAACGAGTGAAGGAAGAGACACATGCCCATGTTTACAACAATATTTGCTAAGAACTTGTCCATAACTCATCTTCTTTTCACTCCCCATAACTAATGCATTTGTACAGGCAGGAATTCATGGAGGATAGATAAAATCCTTCCCTTTCTTTTATCAAATACATAAGAACGAATTTCTGTAACACTCTCCCTTCTTATTGTACAGGCAGGAATTCATTTGTACAGGTGGGAATTCATGGAGGATAGATAAAATCCTTCCCTTTCTTTTATCAAATACATAAGAATGAATTTCTGTAACACTCTCCCTTCTTATTGTTATAGCAAATGGCACTTCTCTCTCGTCATGGGTAGAAAACGAAGACATTGTAATTGTATTACCCTCATTTACTCCTTTAGTTGCATTATAAGAGGTCCTATTTCTAGCAATGAAGCGATGGTACCTTCTTGTTGTAAGTCTAAAAAAAAGCACAGTTTTCTGAAAACACATCTAGAATTCCATATATACATTTAAAAACTACATGATCTTTGATATTTTTTTCAAGATTGAGAACACGTGTGACCTTCTCAGATTTATAAACTGCTATTGTTTGTGACATAAAAATAAACTTGACTTACATACAACTTAAAGAAATATCAATCTTTTTCAAATAGAAATTTATTTTATAAATTTCATGAATGAAAGACACTTTTTTTAATGAAATTTCTTGGAACAAATTCTACCACTATGCATAAATATGTACATTATTTAACAAGCACTCAAAAAATATTAGAATACAAAATATTATAAACTCCATAATTTATGAAAAATCCTCCAAACAAAGCTTGGGGTTCTTAAATGTGATAGAGAGGAGCTTGGTGTAAAAGAGAGAAGCTTGGCACTTTCACGAGATGATGGTAGATTCAAGGTCCCCTATGCTAAAGAGCATACTACTGCGCATAGGCATGGTAGAGTCTAGGCTCACATGCATCCCCTCCCTGACATAGATGGTTCCACCATGTGCATTTTCTTGTAGTTCTTCAGGTTTTAAATTGAATTATAGAACAAAATTCAGGGTTGGCGAATCAATCAACTCATGGTCTTCTAAATCAATGGAGTCTTGCACGTTTAGATCAAAACTAATAGATTACAGGTCATCATGGATTACAGGTCATCATGGATTACAGGTCATCATGGAGTCTTGCATGTTTAGATTAAAACTAATAGATTACAGGACATCATGGATTACCTCATCTAGCTCTTCTGCTATCATGAAGTTTTGTGTAGCGATATTATTTATGATACAAAGGTTACACGGATACATGGACAAGAATTTTTTTTAATGACCTCCTCCCAAATTTGTAGTCAAATGCTACGACCATGTGTGTTTGTAAGATCCTTAGTCCTAAACCTATGTCCTATCTATGTCACCTGATCCAAGGCATAATTTTTCTTTAATTCTATGATTTATAAGATTTTAAAAAAATTGAGATTTTATTGGCTACCATTTACTATTTGGAATGATTTTTTATAGATTTGTTGGTGATAAAAATATTAAAATTATCATTAAAAATCCAGAATGTTGCAGAGTTAAGAAAAAAATCCTCCTAAAAGTTGATGTTTTACATCAAAGTTGATATGTACAAAACATCAACTTTTAGACTAAGAGTGGATGTTTTACATCAAAGTCGATGCAAAACATCAACTCTACCATAAAACTTGATGTTTTGCATCAAGTGTTAGACGTTCCAGAGAGAGGAAAGTTAGAGGATCGGAGGTCGGTTTCACAAACAGCTTGTTTTAGGTGATTTTGTCCACACTAACATACTCACATGACCTATTTCAGAAATTTTAAGTACTAACATACTCACATGACCTATTTCAGAAATTTTAAGTACTAACACAACTATGTTTCGGTGTGATCTACAGACGTTACATTTGAAGTGGTTTATTGGGTCACTAAATCGCTCTGTAATATTTGCAGATTGCACCAAAACATGGTTGCGTTGGTACTCAATTTTTTTTTTTGGAACAGGTTATCTAAGCATGCCAACATAAACGAAATCGCTAAAACAGGTCTTTTGTAAAGATCGACCTCCGATCCTCTAACTTTTTTGTTTGGAACATCTCAAACTTGATACAAAACATCAAGTTTTATGGTAAAGTTGATGTTTTGCATCAACTTTGATGTAAAACATCAAATTTTATGAAAAGGTTAATGTTTTGCATTATGTAATCAAGTTTTATGGAAAAGTTGATGTTTTACATCAACTTGATGCGAAACACCAACTTGATACGAAACACCAACTTGATGCGAAACACCAACTTGATATGAAACATCAACTTTTAGCCTTGTTTTGCATCAAGTTGATGCAAAACATTAACTTTTCCACAAAACTTGATGTTTTACATTAAAGTTGATGTTTTGCATAAGGTTGAGCAAAATGTCAACTTTTCTACAAAATGTAATGTTTTACATTGCAATGATGCAAAACATTACATTTTGTAGAAAAGTTGACATTTTGCATCAACTTGATGCAAAACATCAAGTTTTGTATTTTAAAAAAATGGTATTTTGTGTAGAAAGTTAATGTTTTGCATAGAAAGTCGTTATTTTGCATCAACTTGAAGAAAAGCATCAACTTTTTCATAAAAGCTGATGTTTTATATTAACTTGATACAAAACATCAACTCTTAGCTGAGAAGTTGTTACTCTGCACATTAAGTTGGCTGCAAATGTTGTAGCTAAAAGATCCTTACCATGTGTAGTAACCAATAGGATTTGAACCCAAGTACCTACCTAATATTTTACAAAAAAAGTATTTTGGAAAGTATAAACTTTTTTTTCTTAAATCGAGTGTTTTCATGATTTCTAAACCCTTTTAATAGCTAAAATTATCATTTTAATCCCTTTTTCTCACATCAAGGACACATCTTCTTTAAAAATGGGTGTGTAACTTTTTTCAAAATTAGACAACTTTTAAATATAAGCTTATTCACGATATTTTAAAATTCATCTATACATAACAAAAAAAGTATATATTATTAATTAATAAATTATGATACTCAAGAGCTTCAAAATGGATTTTAATACTACTCTTATCAAGAGCCAAAATAGAATTTTATAATTAAGATAATAGTTGTATATCAAGATAATACTTTTGTAATACATTTATATAAATAGATAGTTTTTGATAGTTACACTATGTAGTTGAAATGAGGTGATCATAAGATAAGATTAGAGACAATCACCATGGATTAATATAAGATTAAGAGATAATCTCATACAATGGCCATGATGCCTAAGTAAGTTAACCTCCCACCAAAAGGATGGAAATCACCTTCCACAAGCCAAGGTATGAAAGCCATGAGGCTCCAAGAGTTAAGATGAACAATGCCAAAAAGATATCAAAAGGTATCAAAAAGGTACAATTGTAGTCATGAGCCCCCTTTTATACTTGAGCCCATGACCAAGGTCCTAGACCTAATCTAAATTTGTTGCTTCATTACAAACCATCCCCTCCTATAATGATTTCCTCCTCAAATACAAAGGGTGGTCATGCAAAAATCAAACATATACAAAAGGCTATATCAATGAAATCCAAAAATCACAACCAAGGTACTTTCATGGAAGACCCAAATACCATAACATGAAGAGTATAGCCCCCATGGTCAAATGGAAAGGATGAGGGCCTCCTGTCGGATGATGAAGCTAAGCAATCTCCCACCTAGATCAAAGGGAAAGTGTGAGAGACCACTATCGATGATGAAAGTAGCTAAATATCCCCTAGGGTCAAAAGTAAAGTGCAAGAAGCCAATGTCGATGATGAGGCTAGGGAAGAATCCTCTTGATGTGAGAATGGATAAATGAACTACACATCACGGACCCACAAATCCAATGTGACAATATCTCCTAGGTCAAAAGGAAAGCTCAAGTCTAAGTGGTAGCTCATAAGCCCATTCTCGTGAGACTAAAACATGGAACTGACATCCAAGGTATCCACTAAATGGAAGCAAAACTCCTCAACTAGAATGTCAAATGGTCCATGTAGATCAAGACCAAGAGATGTCACAAGTACATCGGAATGGTATGCCATATAATCAACCACCATACATCCCAAGTGACATCTGATCACCAAAAAATGAATGTCCCGGCTCCAGAGAAACTAGGGTCATGTAGACAATCATGGACACCAAAGAAACACATTTCAAAGTCAGCATCGTGCAAGAACTCATGTGAATCAATGCCATCATCCACTATAACATAGCTCAAATCATATGGGACATGATCCACTATAACATAGCTCAAATCATTTGGGACATGATCCACTATATCAACATGTGTATAAGCATGATCCAAAATATGTAACATGCTCTCATGTGTGAAACTTTGTGCATATGTGTGGTCCCCCAAAGTAAAGGCATGATCAATAGGATCGCCATAAGCATCATCATCATTGAATACTGACAAAGTATCTACACATGATAGATGAGTAGTATCCTCCATAAAATCACTATCCCTAAAATCTCTAATATCACTAAGGTCATCCTCATAGGTAGGGTCTATCTCCATCAACATTGGATCTAAGAAAATGTCGGTATCAAATATAAAGCTCTCTAGATCCATATGCACAATCCTACCTCTCCTCCGAGGTCTCTAACCTGCTCAAATCATCACTACTCTCATGCACTATCCCTAACTGCTCAAATACAAGAACTCTATCCATATGTGAACACTGCCAGGAAATGCTATGAATACTTCAAATACAACAACTCTATCCACATGTGAACACTGCTAGGAATGCTATGAATACTAGGCATAGTGGTCATATCAGTGATATCTCCACAAATAGAAATCCTAGAAAAATAGCCTAATGCATCTAGCAAAGCAGCACTAGAAACTTGGGTCTATTCTCATAGGTGTCTTTGTCACCCATATGTGGAGTATCACTAACCTCAAGTGTGCTAATGGATACATCACTAATCAAATGCACTATCCTCTAGAATGTCACACGATCAACTCGAGTGTCCACATGATCCTTAGGAAAGATGATAGGCATAGAAGTGTCAATGCTCGGTATGGTCACTACCATCTCTACCCTCCTCGAGATATGCCCACATGATCTGACTCTTACACATCATTATCACATATATCATCATCATGTGAATATGTGTTAGTGGCATCATGTGCACATATATCAGTATGATTATGTGCATTTGTGTGTGATACATCAATGTCATCATGTGTGTGTGTACAATACAACATCACCCCCATCATAATACAATGAATGAGTCGGTCTAAGTAAATGAGAATCAATGAAATGATGGCTAGTCGATGTTGGGAGTGAGTCATAGAAGCTATTGAGGCCCTTGTGAACACCACTGCAATAGTGGCCAAAGTGTAAACGTGCTCGATATGCATCCTCCAAGGATCCAATCTTGTCATGCCATAACTCATCAAATATATCCCATGAATGATCACCATGATCATCATTACCCATAAAATCATCTATGGCCACATCACAAACATTATCATCCTCAAAAGTATCCATGTCGGTGTAGTCCACGTCCTTATTAGAAACATAATCACGATGAAGCGAGAGTGTGGAAAACGCAATCCAATCACCAAAAG
Organism: Cibotium barometz; assembly: GCF_041138505.1. Classification (NCBI taxonomy): domain Eukaryota; kingdom Viridiplantae; phylum Streptophyta; class Polypodiopsida; order Cyatheales; family Cibotiaceae; genus Cibotium; species Cibotium barometz. Next base: position 21,037,463 of record NC_141071.1, on the reverse strand, counting down.
AAGAATCATCCCATGCAAACAAGACTGAACCATCCATGCCAATGTAACCAATCAATGAAATGAAATTATCATGAGTCTAGACCATTTGGTACATATCTCCTCCTCATCACAAATGTCAGAAATAACTAGCCATTAAAATGCGAAGCTCGAACATCCAATATTGATATGAATATGGTGCCTCATGATAGCAAGAAGTCGGTGAGTGAATATATAGAGGTCTAAGCCTCGAAATTCCAAAAGCATGAGCAAATGTGGCAAAGATATGCAATACATGACACGAGAAGGTAAATCACAATAGCAATCGTAGAGCCATGATGATAGTGCATGAGCGGCTCTCCTACCATCACAATACATCACAATAAAAAATGCTATCAAAATGATGTTGATGATGATGTGAATCCTCACCATGACGATCAAATGAAGGATAAAAGTAATAGGAATAATCCATAGTTGCGTGTAATCAACCACTAATAAAGCCTAAAGTGAGTAAAAAAACTCGTCAAATGTATGACACAAGCCTACACTATGCTAACTTGTGTGATCAAGGCTATAAAAACACAAATAGTGTGAGAAAACGCTAGCAATACCAAAGTGTGCATGAATCACGGCTAACAATGTGCAAAGCACACATCATGTGATGGCTGCGCTACAAATGGCTGTAGAACGTGTTGCTGATTTGATGTTTGTTGTGGTTGGCCTACGCTTGCTGGAAATGCCAAACGAAGCAAACCCAACGTTGCCCGGCCCTCACACCAGCCCGATTGTGAGTCCTACATGCCTAGATGCGCAAGCAAGGCACGCACCTACCTAGCCTGGGTGTTTATGCTCAAGGTGGCTGTGTGCCAGCACCAGCCCCCGCTGAACGAACAATAGTGTGCTATTGTGTCAAAACAGTATGGCGCTGTGTGTAGAGAGTGTCTACAACGCTATTTATCCTTAGAGCCTGTAATTATGCTTCTCTTTTGCTATTACATGTATGTATATTGTGCATGAGCGCCCCCATCACACTCTGCATGCTTTTTTTCCTTTCCTTCAGCGCAACCCTATCTTCTATACATCACCACATTTCTATCCTGTTTCGCCACGCTTTCACTGGGAACTGGCCGTCTGCACGTTCTACGAACTCAAAAGTCATCATGTAGCAAACAAGGTGGTGGTCCCCCTTTTGTCTTGAGTGTTGATGAGACACTAGCAAAGACTGGGCAATGTGCTGCTAACACCTGTCTTTAATTCATACGCAGCATGCCATTATCTCAAAAGAGGCTGCTGCCCCATATGTAAGACCTGCTTTGAGTAAAGAATATCTATTCCCAGAGGGTGCTGCTAGGCTTCCAGGTTTCCACACCTGTGTTGGTAATGGACGGAAAAAAACTGCCTTCTTGTTTTGTTTTGAAGCCCTTGACTGATCCTTCAGGAAACAAGGTGACGACGCCCTTGGCTGAGCCTTTTTGAAATCATAGTTGCGATAGGCTGCTACCAGACTACACTACAGTGCGATAACAATGTAGGAGAGCCTGGTTCAACAAGCAGAGTGTCTTGTAGCCAGGGTGACTCCACTAATGGTGAATTCCTAGTGAGAACAAAAACTGATGCACTGCTGCCACTTGCTGAAGTGAATACTAACTTGGCACTCAGATTGCTTGTTTCTCTTCAACTGAACCTTGATTGATCAAGGTAATAAAGCCTTACATTAAAGCTTTACTCTGCAACCTAAACCTTATCACTCTAAATGCCCAATCTTGCAAACCACTTGATAAGCAATGAAGATATTGGACTCTCTAAGCAAGATCACCGTTATTTTTTGCATGTACTTGACTTTGTTTACTATAGGGGTGATACTTGATTGTGTTGGTTGTTTGATCTCTCATGGTGTATCAACAAAAGAAGAATATTTGTGGTCTGTTAGTCTAATCCAATCTTCTTTGTATTGTAAGCCAACTCATAGGTGCTTTGTGTAGAGAACAGGTTGTCTCTTTTGTCACAAAGGAACTCTTGTTGTAGAGTAACACCTACTTGACTTCAGTTCTGTATCACATCATTTGCATCTTGCATTTGATCTCTTCTTGTTGAAATGACTTGAAGAAATCTTGCATTGTCTTATGCACGATGATGTTTTGTAGAGCTGGAAACTCAAGGCTCTATGATGCCAAGATCTAAGCTATAAACTATTTTTTTCTCAATGAACCTCTACACTATTGCTTGTACACCAAGTTTCATAGATTAAAGATCTGTAATAATTTTCAAGAGATCTTTACACTCAAAAAGTCTTGTATGCAAGTTAGGAGAACCTTGTGGTATATGGGGCACATTGGCTCATACAAGTGGACTCACAAGATTAGAAAGATTTGATCAAGAATCACTTACTATTGTTTTGCATCAAGATTTGATTTCGACACAATAAACTCTGCATAATCTATAAATTGCTTTGGTATATACACTATAGATTTGCAAAGAAAATTTTTCTATGCACTATAATTTTTGACTCTATACTTGAATCTGTATAGCAAATGTATTTTGCACATTGTCTTGAAAATGCACTTATAAGACTCTGCACTCTTTTTTGAAACTACACTAAGATTCTGCTATATTAGTAATCTATCTTCAATATCTTTGATAATCAGCACCTTTCTTAATAAATCTTTCACCACAAACTGCACAACAACCAAGAATCTCTCTAAAAAATACTAAGAACTCAAAGGATCTTGAAAACGATAGTAGAAAGCTAGGGTTTTTTGTAAAAAGAGATTCTAATTCAAGTAAAAATTTTATAAAATTCAAGAAGATTTTCAAGAACATAAAAATGTATGAAAATAAGAAAAATGCATTTTGAAAATTGTGGAAATTCTTAATCTGAGAATGATAGACACTAATCATGATGAAGAAAATGCATTTTGAAAAATTAGATTAACAATATATTAAAAACGATTATTATTAATCACGATAAAAAAATGCATTCTGAAAACTAGATTAAGAATAATTCATAAACGATTAAACGCATCCAAAAAAGGGCTACAAACGTGAAAATTCAGGTCAACCAATGTCCATACCTCCTATGAGGAAAAACGTTGAAGAGAAGATACCTTCAGGTCTAACAGAAGAAGCCCAAGTGAAGGTAAAGCTACCAACAAGATCGGTTTAGAAAAATGCAGCAACCATGGCTGCAAATCTGAAAACGCAGAGGTATAAGGGGCTGAATATGGAAACGCTGAAGCCTCAGATCAAGCAAGGGGTGGGAGAGATGGCACAAGATAACCAAAAAGGATAGGCAGGGAGCCCAGAGAGCTCCAAGATCAGGGCTGGGAAAGCAAGCCCAAACAATCCAAAAAATGCAGCCTGTTTGGGACAGCTATGTTGCTATCTAGTCCTGAAAAAAACTCCTAAGAACCCCTTGAAGGTGCCACCAAGAAGGACAGGTATGCTGTCCAAAAAAAAACACCCTTGTCAAGTTGCCAAGAAGCTACAAACTGACGCCCTGAAGAGAGGAAACTGCAGCCCACTGAATGGGTATCAATCAGCCCTTGAAGAAATGTAAGCTTCAACACATGAACACAAAAATGCAGATCTGTCCATGGGTGGAAAAACGTGGATATGAAGAGGTAGAGGAGGGAGCATCCAATGCTGAAATCACCGGTGCTCTGATACCATGATAGAATGTGGAGCGGAAGAAGGGAAAGTGGATATAATGGCTATGATGCCTAAATGAGTTCACCTCCTACCATGAGGATGGAAATAGCCTTCCACAAGCTAAGATATGAAAGTCATTAGGCTCCAAGAGTCGAGATGACCAATGTCAAAAGATATCAAAAAGGTACAATAGTAGTCCATGAGCTTCCTTTTATACTTGATCGCTAACATAGCAGATGACACATAAGAAAAAAATGTATTTGTGGATAGTGAAGAAGAGGATGCCTTGTCAACCTTCTCAGGGAAAGGCACATGGTGATTGTATAGATAGCAATGATCATGAGGAACCATAACTATGCCATGAGCTATATGTTTAGAAAATAGCTTCTTTTTATAGTTGTATCAAATTTTTTATGGATTGAAGATGGCAATGATAAATAGTGTCTCTATTTTGGCATGTTTTTTAAAAACTAATTTAAAATCTAACAATAAGTTTTTTTTCATGTCGATTTTTATAAGAAAGTGTAAAGTACCCAAAATATGCGTAGACTACTTTTAAAAAAGAGGTAAAAAGTGAATCTTTTTTTAATGGAATCTTTGAAAGATACCAAATGCTTCTTATTTTTAGAAAATATTACCTATTTTGTTCGCAAAAGTGTATTAGAAATGATACTTCTCTCTTTTCATGGATAGAAAAGAAAGACATTGTAGTTATATAACTCTCATTTGCAAATTTTAATACACTCTCATCCTTTGCCACTCCTCTCTCACTGTCTATCAATACACTTTTAGCCTCTATAATTACTCTTTAACCATCTGTTACTACTCTTAGACAATGTACCACATCTCTCATCAAATATACTGGCATCTTCACTAGATCCATTATGTGGTGCAAGTACTCTCTCACCATTTGCAAGGAAAAAAATTAGGGGTGAAATTTAGCCCAAAGGCTAATTTTTAAGGGTCTTTCAAAATTTTTATGCTATTTTAGATCCAAAAAATGATGACTTTTTTAATATATTTGCCCAAGGTAGCATTTTTGGGGTAAATCTTAGAGGAAAAATCATCAAATTTACACTCAAAGTGAGCATTTATCTTGAAATTTTTCAAACTTTCGCCAAAGTTTCCTACAGACTCTACCTTCTATCAAAGAAATATTTTCCAACCCATATCTAATTTGACCATAGGATATGCTTCTTATTTTTTACCCTTACCATCTACCAAAGAAGAAGATAACATCCTTGGATCACTCACTACAACCCTTATGACCACACCCTCATCACCTATATCAAGGCACACCTACTACGACCCTTGTTAGCCAATGCCGTGGATATTGCAAGACCCTCACTAGATCCATCAAATGTTACTCTTCTAGTTGCATTATAAGAGGACTTTTTCTAGCAATGAGGTGCCAGTACCTTCTTGTATAAGTCTTAAACTTTGAGCAATTAACATCCCAAAATAACTGAGGTTCAATATCCCTTGACTCATTTGCACTTATTGCTATTTTTTCATTTCTTCTCCTTTTACTTGGAGCATTCAAGGAAATGGCTTGAAGAGGACACCTCAAACTGCCATAAACATAATTCCATCAAGTACTCAATTATTAGGAGTGGTACATTGAGTATAAACTCATTTCCTTTATTATAAAATAGTAAAAATTAAATAAAAATAACGATATTTTTTCTATGATATTTGTGTATACACATAACATATAATCCCTTATGAGATTTTCTCCAATCTTCACATACATACTAAGGCCTCTCTCTCTCTCTCTCTCTCTCTCTCTCTCTCTCTCTCTATGTGTACATACATACTAAGGTAAGGCCTGTGATTATAAAGCTCTCTCTCTCTCTCTCTCTCTCTCTCTATATATATATATATATATATATATATATATGTATATATATATCCCTCCCTCTCACTCAGTGTGTCTTAAACTTAAAGCATAGATTATTGGATTACTAAAAATAACATGTATAATATAACATACAAACATACATAACTCTCATTGTATATTGGCACCTATTTTTGTGAAGATTGTGCTTGTATATCGATAGGTATATGTCATAAACCTATTTGATCTTTGCCAAGTTTCATCTTTTCTCATTAGCTTTTCTCCAATCTTTACATACACTCTAAGGGATTATAAATCTCTCTCTCTCTCTCTCTCTCTCTCTCTCTCTCTCTATATATATATATATATATATATGTGTGTGTGTGTGTGTGTGTGTGTGTGCGTGCGTGCATGCAAGCACGTGCACACTCGCGCATGCGTGTGTATGTATGTATATATATATATCTCTCTCTCTCACTCTGTGTGTCATAAACTTAAAGCATAACGCTCTATTTCGAGCATGAAAATCCTTATGCTCTTATCAAACTCTAATGATCCCTTAATCGACTCGAGATCGGCTAATGTATTTGGCCTAATAATGGGCATGTAGATCAAGCTACCCACTATGTTCTTATCAAACTATAATGAACTATTCGTATTTAAAAATCATAAAGTCTGAAAGACAAAGCTCTTATCCTTGCATAATCATACAACTAAGAAGAAAAACAACATTAAAGCAAAGTTTTGGTAGCTACCTCAAAAGACCAAGGTAGAAGAAAACTATGTGACAAATTAACAATATGCTAGTCCTATGCAAAGCTTAAGTACCTACATTGATCCACAAAGTAGAAGAGATGAGACCTCTTTCCACCCTCTCATTTCTCCATTTGTCAAAATGTATGGTTCCTAATCCTTAGACCTTACATATATAAGAACAACACACAAAATCTTTAATCCTTAAACATTACATATATAGCACACATACACACACACACACACACACACACACACACACACACACACACACACACACTCTCTCTCTCTCTCTCTCTCTCTCTCTCTCTCCATACATATATCATCATCATCATCTTAGTAGAGCCAAAACTTATAAAAAGATAATAGTAGTGTCACAAATATTACAAAAACATTATAAGATCACCATCCAACGTTCTCTTTCAATATATATATATATATATATATATATATATATATACGACCAAACAAAGCTTAGAAATCTCTCTCTCTCTCTCTCTCTCTCTCTCTCTCTCTCTCTCTCTCTCTCTCTCTCTCCCCACATACTATCCGAGAGACAAAAAAGACCATCATTATCATTTCAGTAGAGTCCAAAGTTACAAAAAGATAATAGTGTCTTAAGTATTACAAAAGGATTATAAGATCAGCAAGCAAACCAGCAAATACATTTCATGTATTTGCAATCTATGACTCATTTTGCTAAGTAAATCCCCAAACCTATTCAATGTTACTTTCAAACTTGATACTTCCATTCCAAGCCTATCAATATGGGCACTTAACTTGTCTTGTTGCTCTTTTATAACATCAATTGTCTTTCGATAACCAACATCACAAAGGTGTGCTTCTCCAAAAGCACCACATGTTTCCATTACGCGGAGGTGGGTTTGACAATCTCCTTGATCTTGTGATTGCCACTTGCGATGGCACGAACCGATTCTCGAGTTGAACATCTTCCCCCACTTTCATGATTGCTTATGCATTGACCAAGATCAGCAAAACAATCAAGCTCTTCACATTTAACTTATGAGATTTTATCTCATCAGTGAACAAATGGAGTATCGTCTTTGATGTTAAGTTTATTGTCTTCTTCTCGTTTTGAGACTTCTTACCATCATTGCATTGCACCCACATAGCAGATATTTCTAGTTTCCTTTGGCATCGTTTAAAAGCATGCATTATTTGTTGAGCCTTTTGATTATCTACTCTTGCCTCAGATTGTTGAGGTTCTGAATAGTCGGTATATGATGGCTTCTATACTCAACATTCATGAAACACCTCAAAATGACTTCCTTGCTATCCATAATGTACATCATTAAAAAAAATTAATGAATTACTTTTTATTCTATTTAATCTATAAGAATTATGGATTGCAAAAATAATCCAAATGGTGAATCACAAACCACACATATGTAGAATAGATTAAGGCCTAACTATGCTCTTTGATCCAACATTCTTTTATGTCCCAAGTGGCAACCTAAGTAGTAGGCTTAAAAGTTATAGTAGGTCTATGTCGAAGGGTAAGCAAATTGACCATCGACAAAGCTAATCATCTTTGTAGGCTCATAGACCCATTGGGTCTTTTGTAGATGCTAATAAAATCTCTCTCTCTCTCTCTCTCTCTCTCTCTCTCTCTCTCCCCACAAAGAAATTATTTTTAAATAAACATATATTAATACATAATAATAACATATCAAGACATTATATATTCTATTTTACATATTCATGACTCACTAAGTAACTCTCGCCTCCCTCTCTCTCTAAAGAGATTTATTATCTCTCTATTTTTCTTTTTAAAAAACATAAATGAATGTTAAAAAGGTATCCACATAAATAGATATAGGTTTTTATTGATATATAAAAACTTAAATAAAAACGTTTAAAAACTCATGATATTATACATTCTATTCTTTTTTTCAAATATAACAACACACAGACATATATACATATACATATATGCATACATAACATATACATAGTTTCATAAATACATAAAATATAAGAACACACATATATAAATGCATAATCCATATATATAAATATACATATTCATTATAGTTAACTTTTTTTCATATATTAAATACATGCTATTCTCTCCCTTTCTTTCTAAAAAACCATACGCTCTCCATGCACATCACCCCCTATCAGTGTAAATCGGAGGGACTTTATCTTTAATGCGAAGCAAGAGTCGTCGCGCCCACATGTGAGAGGTGGTACTTGAATGCTGGTTTATGACCTTAACGAATGGTTTTTTAAACCTTGATATAGAACACGTGTGAGAGGTGGTATTGCATGTGTATTTTCTCTCTCTCTCTCTCTCTCTCTCTCTCTCTCTCTCTCTCTCTCTCTCTCTCGCTTTTAAGTTTATTCATTCTAAACTCATTAAATTTATAATTTTATCTCATAATTAATGTTAATTAATGTTAATTCATTTAATTAATGCTCTCTCTCTCTCTCTCTCTCTCTCTCTCTCTCTCACACACACACACACACACACACACACACACATGGCAACTCTCTCTTTCTCTCACACACACACATCTCTCTCTCTCTCTCTCTCTCTCTCTCTCTCTCTCACACACACACACACACACACACACACACACACACACACACACACACACACACACAAATGTAAAGCATGCATGACCCGCCGCACACAAACACAATCATGACCATCTCTTTCTATCTCTTTCTCTCTCTCTCTCTCTCTCTCTCTTTCACACACACACACACACACACTCACTCTCTCTCTCTCTCTCTCTCTCTCTCACACACACACACACACACACACACACACACACACACACACACACACACACACACACACACACACATGAATGCATGAATAGATAAAAATAAAAAAATGAGAGATTCTAGGGATGGTTATAATTTTATCTCATAATCTATACAAGATAAAGCAAGGGTGCCTATCCCTTTACGTGGAGAAAGGAGAGGGAGAATTTTTTAAAAGGAGAAAAGAGAAGAGAAGAAACTCTTCGGGGGTTTCTTTCCCACATGCCTAAATGCATTGGGGCTCACAATTAATTGTCACCGTGTGGGAAAGAAACTCTTCGGGGGTTTCTTTCCCACATGCCTAAATGCATTGGGGCTCACAATTAATTGAAGTCATTTGCTCATTGAATGAGTTTCTTATACATACATACATACATACATACATACATACATATATATATATAATACATTAGAAAGCAAATTGCCAACCCTTCCACATACACACACATATATATCTTCTAATATTATATTATGTACATGTGTAAGAGAGAATATAAAAAACCAATGCATACATAGATAAATACATACATACACACACACAGATATATTATGTATGTATGGTATCTATAGGTATGTAAGCATGTATAATCATACATTAGAAAAAGCAATCCCCTCCTCCTCCACATACACACACACACACACATATAAATACATACATACATACATACATACATAATAGATATGTATCTATAGGTATGTAAGCATGTATGTATAAATAGTTCTATACACACACACACTCGCACACCACATAAACACATGCACATGATACACACACACACACACACACACACACACACACACACACACACACACAACCATGATATGCACACACGCACACATGCACACAAACACACACATACATACACTCACATGCATGGACACACGTGCACACACATAGAGATATGCACACACACACACACACACACACACACACACACACACACAAGCTTGGACATACACATACATGTGTATATATGCACACAAGCACATACATACATAAGTACATGTATGCACACATGTATACATAGATGGAAACGCATACACATTCATACATGCTACATGCACACACACACACACACACACTCTCTCTCTCTCTCACATACACACACACACGTGTACGTGCACATGCACACACATAGACACAAAGATGTACACACGGACATATTCACATGCTCACACACACGTATATGCACACACTCGCACATGGATACACACAAACACAAACATACACACCACGTACACACACTGACACCATACACACACTAGCACATACGCACAATTAAGACACTTGCACAAATGCACAATTAAGACACTTGCACGATGCATGAAGTCGATACATTACACAATCACCGGAGCACCCCCGGAGCCGTGCTGTCACGCAGGCCCCCCCGTCCCCCCGCGTGCCGTGCCCTTCACGCCCCCCTCGACCCGCCGCCGCGTGCCGTGGCGTCACGCTCCACCGGCCCCCCCGCGGTGCCTTCCCGAGCAACCCTTGGCCCGTCACCTCGCGGTGCCATGCCCGAACACCTCTCGGCTCACCCCCCGCGGAGCCGTGCCCCCCGGCCCCCACGCGGGTGTCGTGCCCCTCACACCCCGGTGCCACGCCCCTCGCCCCCCATGGTGCCGTGCCCCTCGGCCCCCGCCGCCGTGCCCTGCCCCTCACACCCCGGTGCCACGCCCCCCGCCCCCCGCGGTGCCGTGCCCCTCGGCCCCCGCCGTGCCCTGCCCCTCACACCCCGGTGCCATGCCCCCCGCCCCCCACGGTGCCGTGCCCCTCGGCCCCCGCCGTGCCGTCACACCCCCGGCCCCCTGCCGGCCGTCACAACCCCCCGGCCCGCCCCCCCGAAGCCGTGCCCTCACGCCCCCTGTCCCCCCGCGCGGAGCCGTGCCCGAACCCCCCCCGGGGCGAGCCGTGTCCTCACGCCCCCCTGCCCCCACCGACAAGCCGTGCCCTCGCACCCCCCGACCCCCATGCTGCCGTGTGTGTTTCTGTGCATGTGTGAGAGGGTGTGAAGAGAGAGTGCATGTGCATGTGTATGCATAAGAGAGGGGTGTGTGTGTGTGTGTGTGTGAGAGAGAGAGAGAGAGAGAGAGAGAGAGAGAGAGAGAGAGAGAGAGAGGTATATTGCACATGTATGTGCATGCATGTGAGAAAATAGTATGTTTTTGTGTGCGTACGTGGGAGATTGTCTCTGAGAGAGAGAGAGAGAGAGAGAGAGAGAGAGAGAGAGAGAGAGAGAGAGAGAAAGAGAGAGAGACATATGCATACATGCACACACATGAACGTACATGTATTCATGCACACACACACACACACACACACACACACACACACACACACACACACACACACTCGAGCTTACACACACACATACATGCATATGCACACACATAAGTACATACATACATAAACTCACATACACAAGTACACGTGTGCACACATGGATGTGCACACCCACATACATATCCATGTATACATGCACACATGTATACATAAGTGCACATGCATACACATTTGCACGTGTACATGCACACACATAGACACAAAGATGCACACACAGACACATTCACATGCTCACACACTCGCACATGGACACATAAACACAAACATACATGTGTACACACATTCACACCATATACACAAACACAAACACATGCACATATACATACTAGCACATGTGTACAATCAAGACACTTGCACGATGTATGTAAGCATGAAGTCAACATTACATAATCACAGGCACGTGTGTATGTGCACACACAATGTCACATATGAGTGTGCAAGTATGTGTGTGTGGGGGAGAGAGAGAGAGAGAGAGAGAAAGAGAGAGTTTCTATGTATGTGTGAGGGGGTGTGAGAAGAGAGACTACATGTGCATGCATATGCATGAGAGAGAGAGAGAGAGAGAGAGAGAGAGAGAGAGAGAGGTGAATGTGTGTGTGTGTGTGAGGGAGAGAGAGGGCGGGTGCATGTGTATGTGTATATGTGTGTATGTGAGGATGTTTGTATGCGTATGCGTGGGAGATTGAGTTTGTGTCTCTATGAGAGACACACACACACATGCATTTACACATGCACACATACATTCATACACATGAACGCACATGCATACATGCACACACATGAACATACACACATACACACTTGCACATATAAACACATGTGTATACACATGTCATGCACACCACATAGAGTACATGCACACACACTTAGACATACACACACTCGCTCACATGTACACACATGTATCCACATACACTCACCTATACAAACATATGCATAGAGTTGCACGTTTGTATATGCATACACACACATGTACACATACATGCATACATGCACACACATGAACATACACACATACACACTTTCACATATAAACACATGTGTATACACATGGCATGCACACCATATAGAGTACATGCACACACACTTAGACATACACACACTCGCTTACATGTACACACATGTATACACATACACTCACCTACACAAACATATGCATAGAGTTGCACGTTTGTATATGCATATAAGCACATGTACACTCACCTACATAAACACACACACACTTGCATGCATGGACACACGTATACACACAGAGATATGCACACTTACACACACACACACATACACTTAAGCTTGCACATACACATACATGCATATGCACGCACATAAGCACAAATAGATACACACATACACACACTCACGTACACAAGTACGCATGCTTTAAATAAAATTTAAAAAAATAACATTACAAAAGAAAATTCAGTTATATAATTATAAAATAAAAGATATATTTTTATATTTAGTAATGATAGATATTTAGATTTATAAAATTTTTATTAATAATATTGATTTTTAAGTGGATAATAGTTTTCTTTTTATCTTTATGTTTATCTTGATTATCCAATCAATCATAGATAGGAAATCCAATGAGATTTGAAGTGGATAACCTATTTTCTTATATAAACACACATCTCTAGTACTATCCCATCATTGTTATGTCTTAGCTTCCTTGAGAATGGGTTCTCAAAGTCATAAGAGTCAGAAACATCAAAGGATTAGACTTTGCTTTGAGAATGGGTTCTCAAAGTCATAGGAGTCAGAAACATCAAAGGATTAGACTTTCCTTTGTCCACCAAGTTCAAGAGGAGGAAAGGAAAAGGGTAGCTTGTGAGAGAAAGAGGGAGTGGAAAGCACGTCAACGAGCAACACCTTCCGCCGCACGGCGATGATCCAAGCCTTGCTCCTCCTCTTCCACTTCCTCTCCCTCTACTCTCTTCCCTCCCATTATCCCTTAGTTTATATAACCCACATGAACCAGCCCTTCATGTGCCCCTTTCTTTTCCACAAGAACCCACCCCCCTCCTTTGGGTGCCCATAGTGTGGATAGGAAATAACTATCAAAGTCAGGGGTGCATCGTTGTGCCCATGCAATCTTCCAATCCTATTTCAAAGACCTCACGCCTTCATCACAGGCATGCGTGCTTGATGCTTTGATCTATTTGCCCAACATGGCTAACTACAGGGCACTTTTTGACATTGGAGGTCGAAGAGAGAGAAGAGCTGGCAAAGTGTTCGTCATTCCTATACAAGAAGAGGAACTCTACGGATGCTTTGGCTGCTCAATGAGCTATCGTGGTAGCCATAAGTAGCTCCTAAATGAAGGGTAAGGTGAGTGCCACATCTTGCATCCTTTCCCCATAGCACCACACGCACTTAGAGTTGGGTCTATTAGACGACAAAGTTTAGATGCCAATGAGGTTGGTGCTTTGTGGGCGAGTAGTGGTCGTGTAGCTAGGCATGATTGCCTACTAGATGAAACCACTAGAGCCTTGATTGAAAGTTTTTAGGAGGAAAATTGTTGTGTCTTACTAGTTTTCAAGAAAGCTTTGCATATGAGAGAGTGACAAGAGGAGTGTTCATTGCGCACCGTGCTTGCTTTCTTGAAATGACCCAAACAGAGTTGTATTCTTAGTTTGTGGCATCATATCCAAACCTTAAAATAGGGCAAAGGTCATTTGAGAGGTGTAAGCCTTGGTTTGCGAGATACTCATGACAACGTGCCACATGTTGTTGTTGCTACCATGTTGAGTTTCAACTTTTTTATGATGTGTTCTGTTCTCTTAGTGGGCATAGAGAGTTGCTTTGGAGTCCTCGTGATTTCACACTCTCTTTTGTGTGCCGGATGGAGGAGGCCCATTTCCATATGATGCATTGTGTGGAGAGAAATTTCACATCATGTGGTTCCATTGCACATCTATAGATGGTAGATCTTGATCCAACAGATAATGCCATTGCGACGTTATGAGTATGTGACACACCAGCTCCAGAGTGGTGGGCAGTCTAGGAAGTTGCAGCTCGTGGACAAACATACACCTCGTTGTCACTTCACAGCCACATTTAGGGAGCAGATCTACCCCTATATATGGCACATTCATTTTGTGACAAGTGGCATGATCATCAATTCCAAGCATGCCTAGAGGAGTTTCCTATTGGTGTGGTCATCTCTGTGGTTGATTTTGCAAAGAACTACCCTTCACACCTTTCAAGAGATACCTTTCAAGAGATACAATCGGAGTATTACTTCTCGGAGCAGGTAATGGTTATATTTCATAATATTTGTTTCGTGTGTTTGAGCTATATTACTTAATTGATTATATTGTTTCCTAATCGTCTCTCTTCCTTACCTCACTAGGTTGCTATTATGGTCCACATTAGCTATTGACATGGAGAGGCACATGTAGATGGCCCGTGTCATTATTCAAGAGTATCATTTCTATAATAGTGATGTATTTACATGATGCACATTTTGTGCAACATTGTTTTCGTCTCCATGATGATTTTTTATGAGATTGTGGGGTCACGTGTGGCCAGCGATGGGTTTAGTTGGATGGTTGTGGTGCACAGTTCAAGTCCTCACGACAATTCTATTGGCTCTATAGGTAGGACTTATACTTCTCTTAGATTTGTATTTAATCTAAATTCACTAGAACATCTTAAAGAAAACAATAATTACTAAGACTTTTTTTTATGGGTTTATAGGTGGCATGTGCAGTCTAGTATCCCAGTAGTTTGGTCATTCTTTGAGACTGGTCATAGGAAGGGAGAGAATAATGGTGCGGGTGCATGTGTGACAAGTGCTCTAAGATGTCATCAATTGTTGGGACAGGATGTTGAGCGGTTTAGAGATGCGTGCCATGTGGTCGAGTGGTGCTCCCAACATTTGTGTGGGAGTGAAGCATCATCCTATCCCAAACGTGATGCTCGGATTGTTAGTAGATTTTTTTGGCATGTGGATAGTGGCATGATTGGATCCTAGAGGCCCCCATGATTGTGACACAGTACTTGGCACCTTGGGCTCCATCAGGAGCACGTGTATGGTGGCCCCCACGATTTACACACGATGGTTTTTTGCATGCTTTTGTGGAGAATGTATGGATGGCGATTGGTCACATTGTGCCTCGAGAGGATGGGCAGATGCATGGATACAAAAATTCCTCTCCCCCGCGCATCCTTCACATCCACTATTGTCTGATGAGCACACAGATCCTGTGTTCATGGCCAACGATGATGACCTGACAGATTTGCTATAGGAGGGTGATGTATTTGTCATTATTGCTAGTGATGGCAATAGCGAGGGAGTAGACTACTATTTGATGAGTTGCACTAGGCCAAAGTGCATCCTTGACATGGATGTTGAAATATACAAGTGAATAGGGTGTGTGCGGGAACAAGCTCTTGGATAGAGGCTGTAAAAGAGAAGATGTAATTGTGAAAGAACCTGTGAAAAGGTGAGAAGAATCTACTGGGAGAGAATAAAGGGTAGCATGAGAGAATTTAGAAGTGTGGAGTTATTCTGGGAGATAATCAGGGAAAAGAGAAGAGGTGGAGAGAATTAGGCAAAAGGTGGAGATATTCTGGGAGTGAATCATGGAGAAATCAATGGGATTTGATACTTAATGTAAACTCTATAAATTGAGGCATAGCCCTAATGAGAATTTGCTGGTTTTTGAGTACCCATGCCTACATTAATCTATGTGCTAATTATTCACTAATTACATCTTAATCACTTGCTAATCACTTTGTTAATGATGTTGATTCTAGTGTTTGATCCACCATAGCTCATCATTATGCTCAAATTTCAACATGGTATCAGAGCCATGCCTAGAATCCATCAGGTTTATGAGCCCATTAGTTAATTAATCAAGATTAGTATAGATAATTAGGAAATAATCCAAAATTTAGTTATTTTTCACTTCTCTCCTTCACCCCCAGCCAGTGGAGGACTCCATTCTCCTTGCACACTCAACCATTTCCCAAACCCTTCTAGCCCAAGATAGCTAATCCATAGGAGCTCTAGCCCATCAAATTAGAAGCGCAAACCGCCCACGCAAGCTCCCGATTTTCGTTGATTAAAAAGCTATGTTTTTCTGTATAGTAAATCAATGATTTCTACTTCATCAAATCAAATGGGTCTAATTCCTCTTAGCCCCGAGGGTAATCAAGCATGCTCTACAAGCTGGTGAAGACAGAATTCAATTTCATCAAGTCTACATTGAGATCAAAGCTCTTCATCAAATCTGCAGCAGGTGACTTTGGTAAAACAGAGATTAAGCTTTCATTATTTGGTCAAATCTTATGTTTCTTGGCTTAATCCTCTACTAGACTCATTGCTATTGATGCCTTTGAAAGCATTTGAGCTCATTTGAAGTGGAAGGCACCAGAGATCTGGACTCCCCGCATACTTTGTTTTCTACACACAAAACAGAGCATTAATTTGCTAATCAATGATTAATCAGTGGGTAATCACTATATTTTGGTACAATTAAGGGTTCAAATTAACCATTAGGTATCTGATACAGATCCCTATAGCTTCAGATTGTAAATCGGAGTTGGTTTGATACTCCAACCATCCCGTACAAATTAGTTACCCTTGATTTAATGTAATTTCTGGGAAAATTGTGCTGATAAATTTGTGATAATCATCATTTTGCATTCAACCCTTGGTTAATGCCTGTAAATCTCACTCAAAATCAAGATTATTCACAGCGAGAGTTGCATTTGGGAATGTGCATAAGAATGGATGCTATACGCATTATGTATTGGACACATTGCATCAGTGTAAAAATGGGAACAGACACTGCCCTTGTCCAAAATAAGGCAAGAGGTAAGACCTCCCGCATAAATTTGGGTTTGCATTGCATAATGATACGAAATAAACATAAAAAGCCCAAAGGAACTGTCAGCAAAACATTTAAATATGTTGCTCACATGGAGCAAAAAGACCTGAGGGACAAGCTCATGGCCCCAGCCCCATGAAAGAAGAAGAATATCTCTTCCCAAGAAGAGGATCCACACCAAGAAGAAAAGCTGAAGGAAGACATGGACACGAGAAGAGAAGCTTCCACAAGAAGAGAAGTTGCCCCAAGAAGATTGAAAGAAGAGACGGACGCGTGGAGAAAAGCTGCCACGATAAGAAGACTGAAGACAATTGAAGATGAGGCTCCAAAGAGTGAGGAGCCATGTGAAAATCTCTGAGAGAGAGAGAGAGAGAGAGAGAGAGAGAGAGAGAGAGAGAGAGAGAGAGAGAGAGAGAGACCCCACAACCCAATGTAACCTGCCCCAACAAAGTAAAACCACCTCTGAGCCACCGATGATGTAGGCCACGTGGTAGATGTATGTGTGAGCACTTTAGTCAAGGTCGCGGGCACTTATAGTAGCCTTGGACACATTGAGAGAGAGAGTGTCAAGGACTATGGAGTTTAGGGACTTGAGGCACTGGTCGCGGACTGTCAAGTAAGAAAGAAACTTGATACAGGGTCCAGGTGTGCTGAGATAACTTGAGGGGAGGAGTAGACACTAGTCGCGGACTATCAAGTAAGAGGAGGCAAACTTGGTATAGGGTCTAGATGTGCTAGGATTATTCACTTGAGGGGAGGTGTTGAAATATACAAGTGAATAGGGTGTGTGCGGGAACAAGCTCTTGGATAGAGGCTGTAAAAGAGAAGATGTAATTGTGAAAGAACCTGTGAAAAGGTGAGAAGAATCTACTTGGAGAGAATAAAGGGTAGCATGAGAGAATTTAGGAGTGTGGAGTTATTATGGGAGATAATCAGGGAAAAGAGAAGAGGTGGAGAGAATCAGGCAAAAGGTGGAGATATTCTGGGAGTGAATCATGGAGAAATCAATGGGATTTGATGCTTAATGTAAACTCTATAAATTGAGGCATAGCCCTAATGAGAATTTGCTAGTTTTTGAGTATCCATGCCTACATTAATCTATGTACTAATTATTCACTAATTACGTCTTAATCACTTGCTAATCACTTTGTTAATGATGTTGAGTCTAGTGTTTGATCCACCATAGCTCATCATTATGCTCAAATTTCAACAATGGATACAGTGGATGATCGTGGTTTTTCTTTTGATGCCCATAGCATGATTATGGCAAGCCGGTTCTAGCAGCAGATTGGACTTCGTCGGGGGAGTTTTGAGTTCTAGCAGTGGAAGTGGGAGTTAGAGGCATTTCAGTTCTCTCATCTAGTGGTTGTTGCTACCAAGCTCACTCTTGATTGAGTAGAGAGCCGAAAACAGAGATCTCGCCTGTATTTTCGGCTTCAAGTGGATGACCATGAGAGCATTCTAGAAAATTTGAGAGCTAGAGAGGAGGGTGCTGCTGACTAGATCTCTATCTTGATTATTAGTGACTAAACTCTCAGACTAGTTGGGTTAGCTCACTTACATTGTACTTAGATTTATTCGCAGTTGACTAACCTCATACTAGCTGGGGTAGCTTATTTTCATTGTGCCTTGATCTATTGAGTTAGTGGGCTAAACCTAGAGTAGCTGAGTTAGCTCACATTTTGATGTACTTAGTTGATGATTATATCATTATGATTTTTTTCATTATTGAGGATCATTGCATTTTAGTTGATGTTCATGGTCTTTTAGATTTTTTAACGCTTTGGCTATCATATTGTTTGTTGTAAATCCCATTGACACATTGTGCCATCGCACCCAAACATTCTCCGATGGTTACCATACTTTGCAAGCATGTGGGGGGAGAACCCACATGCTCACAAAGTATGGTAACCATCGGAGCATGTTTGGATTAGCAATTAGTGTTGTGTGTAGATTTTTCAAGTCTCATTAGGAATTTTTTGGACCCAAAAAGGGCCTCCTAATAAGGATTCCTAATTTTAAGGGATTAGAGCTTAAAAAGCTATGCTTAAGGGAGAAAAAGGCTATGATGACCCCTATTTTTTGCCTTGCCACATTAGCCATACCCCCCTAGTTTCACTTTTTAAAGGGAATATTCTCATACTCTCTCTCTTACTTTTTGACTTTTCTCATACTTTCTCTCTTACTTTTTGAATTTTTTATCTTCACTCTCTACAAATTGAATCTTTCTTGTCAGTTTGAAATCTCCTTTCTCACTAACTCCCATCATATCTCCCTTCCACATCAGCAAAACATTCTTGTATTTAGGTAGGCCCCAAAAAGTGAATTTTTTTATTTTTTATTTTTTAACATTTTGAGGTGGAAAAGACACCACCCAACCAATATGTATGATGAAAATAAAATTTTCCCTCCAAAAAGCTTGTAATTCAAGTCATGTCAGAAGCCTGTCAGGAGCTAGTACATCCATAACTAACTATCAGGTCCCCATAACCCCATAAACATAACTAACTGTCAGGAACCACTACATCCATGAGATCCCGAAATCGTGGGGACCCCAAAAATTATTATTTTTAAATTTTTCTCATAAATGTAATTTATTGATGAAAAAATCCATGTTAGTATATTTGTATATCAAAAATATCATTTTCTACTTAGAAGAACGGATTTGTGTTAAACCTGCACAACAGCAAAGTTTTAACAGTCTCACTCACTCACTTCCTCTCTCTCTCTTTCTCTCTCTCCCTCTGAGGATCTCTCTGCTTTAGCTTCTTCCTCTACTTAGCTATGGAGCCTTTGCAAGCTGTGTGTATAGCCCCTTGTGAAGCTAGAAAACGGAAGGTTGATTCACACATTCGTATTCCTAAAGAGTATGGCAGCTCTAAAAAAACCCATCCTACTGATGCACAATCTATCCAAGCTCGTAGGATAGCTAAGGAGAAAAATGTAGATCTTTGGGTTGATGGGCATCTCTATCATCCAGTTGACCCTCCATTAAGAGCAAACCCTCCTTTTCGTAATTTATCATCTTTTATGCAATTTGTTGGTGATGAAGAAGAGCTTGGCTTGTTAGGATACTGCAAAAGATTGACTCTACAAGTGGAGCTTGGCAAACCCATATTCTCCAATCTCAATTGCAAGCATCACAATTCAGCCTTTTACAATGTCAAGAAGGACTTAAAACATCATCAGTGAATAAGCAGGCCTTTGGTATGTCATATGAGGCTGCTCAAAAGGCCTCCATGACTGAATCAAAGGCAAGGAGATTTTTGCAGAAGCCAGCAAACATAGAGAAATTCAAAGAAGACTTGGGGACTCTGGAGAGACCTGTGTGCAATCACCACAAATGTAGATTGTCCAATGCCAGCTCTTGTAAATATGCATAAACAACTTTGGAAAAATTTCAATAACATGGTTCGCATTATGAATCAAAGTAGCACAACTGCCCGAACGAGCATCATTCCAACAACATATCATAGAATTCACCAATAGGTGATTAGGGAGAGAGTAAAGTAACACACTATATGATAAGTTGTACACTAAAAAAATAAATTGGTGTTTTAACCTTGACTTTTTCTAATTAAATTCTATTGTCATGCGTACAGCACATAGTTTATGCGCATGGTGCGTATTTCATGAACAAGTATGGATCGCTCGACATGTGGAGTACCCAAGGGATGGAGAAATCACATTATAAAGCAAGACGGGTTTATTTTAAAAATACAAGACATGGAGGTGGAGCTTCTGCAGGAGAGGAACACGTATAAACTATCTACAAGAGATGTTCAATTGGTTTTATCGCACAACCTTTGGAAAGATATTGGTTAGGGAGCGGGCCCAACAATCTAAGCTTGCGCAAGAGGCACGCAAGACTGCAAAAGTTCATGCTCGGCTTGAATGGTTGCAGACCAATGCTTCCCATAGGCATGGTGCTTTGGCATGCATGAATGAGGAGACAAGGGAGGCATTGGGTTGTGCACACACCAGCATAAATCTAGTTGTAATAAGGTTAAGAAAATAAGTTTAGTTAGTTTTTTTTCCTTAAAAAAAAACTATTAATAGTTTCTTCTCTCACTTCATTTTCATTTTACTTTTTTAGAGAGCTTGAGCTCAAGATCTACGTAGACACCCACGTAAGGACACCAGCACATCACCACATTAGCATAGTCGTACATGGATATGGCACGCACCAAGAACACCGCACGTGTTACCATGCCTTCACAAAACATAGTGCAAGGAACCCAATACTGGTGGCGACACCATGGAAGAGAGTGACCCCTTGGATTCTAGGACACGCCCAATGGGATCACCAAAGTCCAACCCTCCTCCCATAGCAACACCAACGCACACACATGCAGGCCCTTCTAGTGGGAGCAAGCGTGTGAAGAAGACCCCACAATGCAACCACCCCAGAGATCAAGATAGAGAGGCCGATGATGAGAAGTTTAATTGGGTTGGTGAAAACATTCCTACATTGCGCAGCACCATAGGTGGCAAGACCCTACTACTAGGACAGGGTCCCCTACCTACCCGGGAGTAACTTGATACACAAGTACTACAGCAACAGGAGGAGGAGGATTTAGACTATGAGAGAAACCAAGAGGAGGTTCCTGCAAGTGCGCGCAAGTATAGAAAGGTCAGCACTTCAAGCCAAGGAAGTCCCAACCTCGCCAACGCACTAACACAACACAGAGAGCTCCAAGGAGAAGGATGCGCCAAGGGCATAGGGCTCTACGTTTTATCAGAGGAACACTGAGTTGCTGATAAGAAGAGCCCCTTTCGCTTGCACAGTGAAGGAGATTCTCCAACGATATAGAACAGAGTTCTGTGTGTAAGGGATTGCCCTTGAAGCATTGCAAGAAGCCTCCGCGAGGCTTACCTTGTTAGGATTTGAAGGCACCAACCTCCTTGCAATATATCCAAAGAGGATTACCATATCTGCCAAGGACATGTAACTAGCTCGGTGCATTTGAGGCGAGTGAGACACGATCTAGAGATCTTAGATGTTAACCTTTTTTTTGAAGCAACTCTTTTGTTTCAAACCCCCCTTTGTAACAAGCCTATCTGGCTTTCATTTGTAACCTTCTGATAATTTAAATTTTAAGTTTCTCTTACAATGTCTCGGTGTCATCATGTTTGTTTAACATGGAGTGTCTATCATATGCTAGTTTTCACCCAAGGCATCAGAAATGCTCCTGGAGGACTAAGGAAGCTGTGCCAAAGTTGTGCAAATTTGGCCTTTGTAACGGCGATGTAGGCTCAAAATTCGCACTGTTCTTCCGGCACTTCTCCCCTAGCCACTCAGGATCATTTCTGATAGCCACTCATCAAGATCATTTTTGATGCATTTTTGATGCATTTAATGAAGTTGAGCACACTAATTGTGAGAAACATTAGTTTATAAGATAAAAACACCTTTAATCATGTATAAAAATATAGTGTTTATCATGCAATGCACCAGAATTGTTCTTGGAGGACTGGGGAAGCTATGCCAAAACAGTGCGAATTTAATCTCTCTACAACGACGATGCAGGCTCAAAATTCGCACTGTTTTGGCACTACTCTCCTAGCCACTCAGGATCATGCATTTATAATGAAGTTGAGTACACTAATTGTGAGAAATAATAGTTTATAAGATAAAAACAGCTTTAATCATGTATAAAATTACATTGTTTGTCATCCAATGTATCAGAATTGCTCCTGGAGGATTGGGGAAGCTATGCCAGAACAGTGCGAATTTAGGCTCTGCAGTAGCAATGCAGGCTCAAAATTTGCAATGTTCTGGCACTTCTCCCCCAGCCACTCAGGATCATTTCTGATGCATTTATAATGAAGTTGAGCGCACTAATTGTGAGAAACAATAGTTTATAAGATGAAAATAGCTTTAATCATGTGTAAAATTACATTGTTTGTCATCCAATGCATCAGAATTGCTCCTGGAGAACTGGGGAAGCTATGCAAGAACAGTGCAAATTTAGGCTTTGCAGCGGCGGTGCAGGATCAAAATTCGCACTGTTCTGGCATTGCTCCCCCGCCACTCAGGATCATTTCTGATGCATTTATAATGAAGTTGAGTACATTAATTATAAAAACAATAATTTATAAAATAAAAGTACCTTTAATTGTGTAAAAATACTTATTTGTCATGCATCAGAATTGCTCCTGGAGGGTTGGGGGAGCTATTCCATAACAGTGCAAATTTGGACTCTACAGCAGCGGTGCAGGCTCAAAATTTGCATTATTTTGGCATTGCTCCCCCAGCCACTCAGAATCATTCTGGTGCATTTATAATCAAGTTGAGTACATTGATTATGAGAAACAATAATTTACAAGATAAAAATACCTTTATTCATGTGTAAAAATACATTATTTGTCATCCAATGCATCAAAACTGAAGGGCTGGGGAAGCTATGCCAGAACAGTGTGAATTTGGGCTCTATAGCAGTGGTGCAGGCTCAAAATTCACATTGTTCTAGCACTGTTCTAGCACTGCTCCCCTAGGCTCCCAAGGTCATTTTTGATGCATTCACAAAAACATTGATGGTACAACTAGAAAAAATAATGATATACTTGATGAAAATAAGTTTGCAAAAATTATATTGTATTCATATAATAAGAAGTGATACATCATCTTTACAAAATCTTTCTTACAATATTGAGCTTCCTTCTCTTGTTATTAGGCAGAGTGTGCTCAAGGAGTGATTGGGCTATTTCTTGAGGATCCTCTATGCCTATGCTTTTGGCTATACCTATATAAGCAAGAAGCTTATCCCTAAATCTAGTACCAAAAACATCGAAGGCAAGGGATTTTTTAATCAGAACTATACATTTGGTGCGTTGAGGCGCACTGGATGTAGGGGCAGGCATATTATTGAATGTACTTAAGTAGCTCAACAAGGACCCATCGATCATTGGGAAAATGGGAAAAGGAGATGGAGTGGGGAGCCAAGTATTGCTCCATGTATGCAATCTGCATCTCATAATGTTGGGATGCAAGGGCGAGCGACTTTTCAAAGTCGACTTCACGAGAGAACATGACAAAGAGCTCGCTCTTGCCCACCCACGGGGTGGTGGAGAGGAACTCATAGAAGTTGTCAAAGTGGGTAGCCATGTGAATGCAAAGAGATAGTGTGAGCTCATGCTTGGTTTCTATCGCGTCGTGAAAATGAGAAAGAAGGCACCTTTGGCTATTTATAGTTAAAATTTAAAGTTTGGCCTTTTCACACTAGACCGCTAGACAAAAAAATTACAGTTTATAAAAATATTAAGATTTCAATTAAATAAAGATTGGTTAAAAAATTAAATAAAGATTTCAATTAAATAAAGATTGGTTAAAAAATTTAAAAAATATTAAGATTTCAATTAAATAAAGATTGGTTAAAAAAGAGCCTGCTACAAAATTACTAACATGTCATCTAATCTAAAATTGTTATAATGTCTTCATTTTTTGCCCCTCTTGTGACATTTACTTCATGTTGATCTCCATCTCCTTGTTGATTTGAAAGCTTGTCATTGCCTTCACCTCGATCTTCAAACTCTTGCCCCTCACGTGCATCAAAACAGAGGCTATTTTCCCATATACTCAGTTCATCTTCAAGCTCTTCCACATGCCTACTATGTGTTGGTAGGGCTATGCACCTTGCTACTGAAAATTCAAGGTCCCCCATTTGCCATGATTATGAGACCATGGTTGTCCCCTCCTTACGCTTCCCAATCTGTAAAAATATAGAAAGTGGCACAATAACCAGAAAGTGTAAGGGTTAATTCTAGACATGTAGTGGAATCAGAGATACCTTTCTTCTCATCAACTTGAAACTTGACTCTTCCACATTGTCAAAGCCCATGATGCTAAAGTGTTGATGCAGGTCTGCTAGGCTCCAATGCTTGCTTGCTGCACTTGCTCAATCCATCCATTTTGCATCATCACAGCAGCTACCTCAATAGGCATAGTTTCTTCTTCTGAGGCTTGAAGTGGGATCCATGTCCCGTGCTTTTGCATCCATCTTTGGTAGTGCAGACGCATGTAGAGCATGCCTTCAAGAACCTAAAAGACACTGTAGAATCTACTACATTGCACTTGTACACATCACCTTGATGTGACCTCTCATTAACCTCCCAACCCTCTCTTAGTAATCCTTGAATGAGTTCAGACCGTACCTCCTTACAAATATACATTGTTTTTGTTTGGTGCATTGGCATGGAATTGAACATGCGCACAAAAACATGTAAAGGACAAAACCAGTTTAGCCCTAGTGACCTAGATGCCTTTGAAAACTTGAGTGATGTCTTGATATCACTTACCATCTTAAACTTTAAGCATAAGATGGTCCAAGCATCAGGTTTGGGCCATTCGGGATTGTTAATAAGAGGGGGGTTGGGGATCTCTTCTAGCTTGCCAAATAAACCTGGTTTTTTATCTACAAAATATGAGTGAGAAAAGAAAAAGATATTGTTCTGTACAAGATCACTTGGGCTTTGAGATACAAACATTACCTCTCCAATGGATGCATGCATAGCATAGAAAACTCCAGTGAGGCTTTGGAGTGGTTGTTCCTCAACATAATTAGAGGGGAAAATATCTGTAGACATAAGAAAATGGAGAATCATAAGAAAATTTGAAAGAAAAAATCCAATGTTAGCATGTTGTTAAAGCTGTGTTTATGTTACACTGACAATTTGAAGGAAACCTTGGTCATTGGCCTTGAATGGGGGACCTCTAAGTTTGGGCCCAAGAGGTAGGGGGACAAGAGTTGTAATTAGGCCCCATTAGCAAACCAAAGCCTAGCCCCCCTAGGGTCAAAGAAGTCAAAAATGTGCACCTAGCCCTCTTCCTATTGATCAAAAGTTAACCAGGGGGGATGGCAAAGTTTGGTCACCATCGGAGCATGTTTGGGTGCGATAGTATGGGGAAGAGAGGGATTTTCCTAGCCTCTCGAGGTCCCTTCCACTTGCTCGAGAAGTTTGGTCACCATCGGAGCGTGTTTGGGTGCGATGGCATGGGGAAGAGCAAGATTTTCTATGGCCTCTTGAGCACTAAGAGACTTGAAAAATCTCCACTGGGAACTAATTACTAATCCAAACATGCTTCGGATGGTGGCCAAACTTTACGAGCATGTGGGGGTGGGTCCCCCCCCACTTGCTCGTTTTGCAAATCTTGGTTACCATCGGAGCATGTTTGGGTATGATGGCATTGGTAAGAGCAGGATTTTCCATGGCCTCTTGAGCACTACGAGACTTGAAAAATCCACACACGGTGCTAATTCCTAATCCAAACATGCTCCGATGGTGACCAAAATTTACGAGCAAAGTTTGGTCAC
This sequence comes from Cibotium barometz, assembly GCF_041138505.1. Classification (NCBI taxonomy): domain Eukaryota; kingdom Viridiplantae; phylum Streptophyta; class Polypodiopsida; order Cyatheales; family Cibotiaceae; genus Cibotium; species Cibotium barometz. The sequence goes on along the minus strand of NC_141071.1, from coordinate 21,010,961 downwards.
TATCGGAGCGTGTTTGGGTATGATGGCATGGAGTGGCAGGATTTTCCATGGCCTCTCGAGCACTAAGAGACTTGAAAAATCTAGATACTACGCTAATTGCTAATACAAATATGCTCCGATGGTGACCAAACTTTATGAGCATGTAGCCGTGGTCCCCCCCACTAGCTTGCAAAGTTTGGTCACCGTCAGATCATGTTTGGGTACGATGGCATGGGGAAGAGCGGGATTTTCCATGGCCTCTCAAGCACTAAGAGACTCAAAAAATTTGCACTGGGTGCTAATTACTAATCCAAACATGCTCCGATGGTGACCACACTTAGCAAGCATGTACAGGGAGACCCCCCCACATGCTCGCAAAGTATGGTCACCATCGAGCATGTTTGGGTGCGATGGCATGGGGAAGAGCTCCATGGCCTCTCAAGCACGAAGAGACTTGAAAATCCACACACGGCGCTAATTGCTAATCTAAACAGGCTCTGATGGTAACCAAACTTTGCGAGCATTTCGGGGTGGCTCCCCCCCACTTGCTCTCGCAAAGTTTGGTCACCATTGGAGCATGTTTGGGTACGATGGCATGGGGAAGAGCGAGTTTTTCATGGTCTCTCGAGCACTAAGAGACTTGAAAAATCCGCACTGGGTGATAATTACTAATCCAAACATGCTTTGATGGTGGTGACCAAACTTTGCGAGCATGTGTGGGGGGGACCTCACCCTGCCAAAGTAGCGAAGTCAATACAACAACGTAATGAGATTGCACTGTTATCTGTGTCACAGATAGTTGAAAGGCATCCACACTGCGCCAATAAAAGTGCTTAGCAAGTTCTGCCGAGCCGTTATCCCAGACAACAGACTAAGCCAAACAACCAATAATCATAAACATATTTATGCCAATCCCAATGTAGTCAATATTCCCGGTTCCACGGTAGCCTGCGGCGGCGGCGGGCGGGCGGTAACCCACATGCTCACAAAGTTTGGTCACCATCGGAGCATGTTTAGGTGCGATGGCATGGGGAAGAGTGGGATTTTCCATGGCCTCTCGAGCACTAAGAGACTTGAGAAATCCACACACAATGCTAATTGCTAATCCAAACATGCTCTGATGGTGACCAAACTTTGCGAGCATGTGGGGGGGACCAATGCAAGATGCGAGTAGAACGATCAGCCGAACGTGTTGGGTAGCTAGGGCTTTCTCCCTACCGCATCCCTCCTTGGTGTGTGTTGAAGATCCAAATCGAGTGCACTGGGGATAACAAAAAGTGGGATTTGATATGGGTATAGCAAACATCTGAATCATAACTACACGCTCACACGACCTTTACCGAGAGATAGGAGCATTCGGTGAAACTGATGAACCACACTTTCGGATAGATGTGTGGGACAGAGCGCTTGTAGTTCCTGCCTACTACCTTACACTTTGGGAACCGTGTATGCATAGGGTACTGCTAGTGTCAATTAAGTAGTGCAGCGCGGGCAGAGTTTGTGCCAGTCAGAACACCCAGATAGGGAATTGGCTAGTTAACCCTTCGAAGATGTTACAAGAATGCATGAATTCTAGGGTCCTTTCATCCTAGCTACAGCATGACTCAGTGCTTTATCCCCTAATTTTTTTGCGAGGTAAAGGGGCCCTTGCCGTGCCCTGCACTCTCCCTAGCCCTTCGAGCCTTTGACCCAACCCCCCCGACATACTCACAAAGTTTGGTCACCATCGAAGCATGTTTGTGTGCGATGGCATGGGGAAGAGCGGGATTTTCCATGGCCTCTTGAGCACTAAGAGACTTAAAAAATCTGCACACGGTGCTAATTGCTAATCCAAACATGCTCCAATGGTGACCAAACTTTGTGAGCATGTGGGGGTTGCTTCCTCCCACTTGATCACAAAGTTTGATCAGTATATCGGAGCATGTTTGGGTACGATCGCATGGGGAAGAACAAGATTTTCCATGGCCTCTCGCGAGCACTAATAGACTTAAAAAATCCACACTGGGCACTAATTGCTAATCCAAACATGCTCCGATAGTGATGAAACTTTGCGAGCATGTGATGGTGACCAAACTTTGTGAGCATGTGGGGGGGGTTCGAGAGGCCATGGAAAATCCTGCTCTTCCCAATGCCATCGCACCCAAACATGCTTCAATGGTGACCAAACTTTGCAAGCATGTGGGGGGGACCCCCCTACACGCTCGTAAAGTTTGGTCACCATTGGATCATGTTTGGGTGTGGGCCCTTCCCACATACTCGCAAAGTTTAGTCATCATCGGAGAATGTTTGGGTGTGATGGCATGGAGAAGAGGACCCTCCCATATGCTCGCAAAGTTTGGTCACCATTAGAGCATGTTTGGGTGCGATGACATGGGGAAGAGAGGGATTTTCCATGGACTCTCGAGCATTAAGAGACTTGAAAAATCCACACATGATGCTACTTGCTAATCCAAACATGCTCTAATGGTGACCAAACTTTGCGAGCATTGGGGGGGTCCCTCCACATGCTCATCACAAAGTTTGGTCACCATCGAAGCATGTTTGGGTGCAATGGCATGGGGAAGAGCAAGATTTTCCATGGCCTCTCGAGCACACTGAGACTTGAAAAATCCACACATGGTGCTAACTGCTAATCCAAAAATGCTTTGATGGTGACCAAACTTTGCGAGCATGTGGGGGTCCCACCCCCACATGCTCGAAAAGTTTGGTCACCATTGGAGCATGTTTGGGTACGATGGCGCGAGGAAGAGCGGGATTTTCCATGGCCTCTCAAGCACTAGGAGACTTGAAAAATGTGCACATGGCGCTAATTACTAATCCAAACATGCTCCGATACTAACTAAACTTTGTGAGCAGGTGGGGGTGGTCCCCCCCACATGCTTGCAAAGTTTGGTTAGCAGCATCAGAGTATGTTTCGGTATGATGGCATGGGGATTTTCAACAAACAATATGATAGCCAAAGTGTTAAAAAAAACCAAAAACCATGAACATCAACTAAAATGCAATGATCCTCAATAATGAAAAAACACATAATGATATAAACATCTACTAAGTACATCAGAATATGAGCTAACCTAGCTACTCTGGGTTTAGACACTAACTCAATAGATCAAGGCATAATGAAAATGAGTTACCCCAACTAGTCTGAGGTTAGTCACTGCCAAAAAATCTAAGTATAATGTAAGTGAGCTAACCCAACCAGTCTGAGTTTAGTCACTATCAACAATGGCAACCCAATAAAAATCGTTATCTTTGACTAGTCGACGTGCACGTTGAGGAAGCTATGCCAGTTGTGAGGGTCATCAAAGAACTGCAGGGAGGTCTGCCTCAAAGACAAGATCATAAGTTGGTGCTAGTGTATTTGGGAGCTCACGAGTCCCATAAGCTACTACCCTCTCCCTCTCTCTATGTTGTGCTACTGTAAGACGTCTCTGTCTATAAACCCAAAATCTATATTCGGCAATGCTCCATGCCTACCACTCTGCACGTGTAAGCTCCTCTGCTTGCTGTAAGGACATGCTGCTCAAGTGACGCAGTAGCACTGCTACTACCAGCAACACACCCACACGCTCGTGTGCTATGAGCCGGCTCTCCTGAAGGACTCTCTCTGGTATCCATCCAACTCGTATGCACTCCACTCAATCTCTGGAGGCACCTCAAGCTCTTGATCTCTATCATTGGCGGCATTGAGTCCTAAGTCAGTAGTAGCTGATGTAAAATCAAGTGACCTGCCATCCTAGCATCAACTCGAGCGAAGACTGGGTGAAGATCGTCAATGCCGAGAACTCTGTATGTTGCTAGTAGGTCGACAGCAAGAGGGACATGCCGAGAAGCATACTAGCTCGTGTGGTGATGCAGGACAAATGTAAAAATTATCCACATCCCATAGCATATCCACCAATATTGTTAATGTCCTCGAGGCATAGAGCGCAGTAGGGATCACAGAGGAATGGTGGTGCATCCTGAGGGAGAGGTTGTTGAAAAAACTCCGTAAAACAGGCCGTGGATATAAAAGCAAGTAAGGCACTGTCACGTCACAAGAGCTACGGAACTCCCAAACTTGTAGGATCAACTGCTCTACCCTGTGCTACACAATCCTCTCCATAATCATGTGCTACTCTGCCTCAGCTCTTGCACTCTTTACCTTAGTCTGAGCTTACTCAAAAAGTAAAGCACATAAATAATTGATTAGTCTCTCTCATTAGGTATTACTTATAGAAATTTATAGCTTTAGACCTTAATTATAACTCTTTTACATACAAGAGAGACCTACCTGATGGATGTTAGACTCTCTTGCATGGCGCGCCTTTGTCATTCTTCTGCAATGCTGCTCTAAGATGGTCGATCTCCACTCTCACCTCTATCAACTCCTGAATGAGTGAGTCTCTCACTGGTACGTGTTGGGACCATATGTGACATAATCAACCATGCTGCTCATTTTAAAAATATAGAAAAGTACTTATAAACATGTAAACAAATGACTATGAAAAACCTAAACAGCCAATAAATATGTATAAACACCTCGACTGTCGGTATCGATCGTGGTGAAAACAGGCGTGCCACGTGCTGGATGCTCTTTGTGGTATCTCATACATCGATCCCACTTGGGCGCCTAGTGTAGACAAAGGCACAAACATAGGATCTGTGTGGCAGCAACTACACAAAGGGCTGGTGGAGGCTACCTACCTTGGTCTTGGAGACAACCTTGACCAACACCGTTGTCAGCAGGCAAATGGCTAGGATCTGCGCGGTGGCAGCTACACAAAGGGCTGGTGGAGGCTGCCTACCTTGGTCTTGGAGACAACCTCAACCAACACCGTTTGTCGGGCCAATGGCTAGTGTAGTCCATCTGCTCCCCTAAGACAAACTTTGCATATAATTGTTTTTAAAAGTATATGGGAATCTGGCGGTTGTTCAGCATATGCGGCAACATATCGACTATAGATATCTGCTGCCATATGAGGATGCAAACACTACAAAATAGTAATGGGCTTCCCTACCCCAGGCCACATCCCACAGCTATCAAGGAAAAGGTCTAAGTAGGCTCCATCCCTAAACCAAGATCACAGACCTGATGATATGTCAGGCCATGTGATACTGGAGCAATAAGATGGTGTGCTATCCACTCATCTACATAAACAATATCGTGAAGGCTACGAAGGGATGAGAGCATCGCCTCCAAGTCCGACATGATATGTAGTGTAGACGGTGTGTCTCTAGAAGTCCTATGTATAGACACTAACTCACGCTCTATCTCTACGATGAGGTCCACAATAGACAAGTGGCTCTCCTCCTGTGACTCCATGCTAGACCCTAAGCCTAACACAAATGGGCAAGTCAATGTGAAAGGCTAATGTGAAAGGTCCAATGCTTAGGGCTGTAGCACTATAATGAAGCTATAAAACAACACTAATGATGGATTCAAAGCCCACTAATTGCACTTCAATCCAAGAGAGCAAGGAGAGTGAAAACAATGTGAGACAGTGAGGGGGAAAAAAAAACTTTTGCGGTTTTATAATCTCGATCGAGGCTTGGTGGCATGCATTTTAGGGCTTGCAAGATCAATGCCCCGGATGTACGTGTGGTTTTAGGGTTAGTGAAACAAACAGCCTAGATATTCGTTTGATTTTAGGGTTGGTCCTATCGATAGGTTTGATTTGAAATAGATATCTCATTCGAGATAAATGGACAACTTTGATGTTGAGTCAATACCTCGATTGAGATATGTTTAAAGATCACGATTCAATTATTGCATATCTCGATCAAGATATGTCAATGGCCTGGTTAGGATCACATCTTGGAATTGATTTCAATGGATGGGTTGGATTATATAGACGTATCTCGATCGAGGTATTTCTATGACTTTGATTGCATCTTGGTATCTCAAATAAGATATATGAATGGATGAGATCACATCTCCATACCTCGATTGAGATATAGCAATGGTCAAGATTATATTTCCTTATCTCGTTTGAGATACGTGGGTGGAGATGGCATCATTGAATATGCTTAATGTACATATCTTGGGCATGTCAATGCCATAGTGGAAAGTCAAGGGGGATCCACTGTGGCATGGACGTAGATTCGAGTGGCCTACATATCTCAATCGAGATAATGAGGTGGTGGTGACATGTACTTTTGACATGGATGGTGACTTGCCTCTCAAGCTTGCTGCATGGCATTTGTTGGTATCTCAAATGAGATATGGGGCTTTTGGCCCAGGAGGGATGCATCATCTTCTAATTGATGGCTCGAGATACTCCACACCCGAGAGATTCGCAAGTTGCGTCGATGTCCCAATTTTAGAGAGAGTAAACAAAACCCTCATCTTACAACCACCCCCAACTTAAGCAAAAATGTTAGTTTTTGCCATATCATTGAACCAAGGAGAACATACAACAAATATAGATAAAACACCAAAGAGAAGAAAAGAAATACCCTCTACTTCTTCATCTTTAAAAACGGATGTTTTCCTTTAAGACTAGTGCTATTACATGGACTAGCAAGAAGCAACCCAGGACTTGCCTTGTTGATTATGGAGGGAGAGTATAGGGGTGCTACAATGGCAGCATGTGAGGTAGCTTGGTTACATAAAGCTACTTAGAGCTTTGGAGCTTTATGTGGTAGGTTGTCATCTATTGTGGACAACTTTAGTAGCATACAGTTGGCCACAAGAACCCTTAGAAAATCCCCACAACATAAGACTTCTAAAAAGTCACACACCAATAGAATTTTTCAATAAAAACTCTAAGCAATACTTTTTCATTATGGAGAAAATTTATAAAACAATTCCATAATCACTTGCAAGGCTCTTTTTATGGTTTTTCTTGGTTTTTTATTTTTTTTGGGGTTTTCTATGTTTTTTTAATTTTTAACAAATTTTTGGTAATTTTTCTATTTTTTAATGTTTTATATTTTGATGAAGTTTTATATTTTTATATTTTAATGGTTTTTCTCCAGGGTGGTTTAGCAGGTCTAGGTTTGAGGTGGTGGTCAAGATCCCTTGCACTGGTTGTTTTTCTTGAATTTTAATGTTTTTGGAATTTAGTCTCATAGTAGGATTGTCGATCCTACTAGGGCGATTCACCTCTCACAATCCTTCCTGAAAATGATTCCAGTCGGAAACAATTCTATAAAAAACATTTCCAATCAAAATGATTCCAATAAAATGATTCCACTGAAGAAAGATTGAAAAACTTGGATGACTACTTTTGGGATCAGCTCGATCAGACCTTAGACAATTCAACTCTTAGATCACAGTGATGCTAGTTAACTAATGATTTGAGATTTGGATTGATGATTTCACTTCTGGGATCATTTCATGATCCAACTCTCTATGTTAGTGTGTGGTAGAAGGTAGTGCCCTGATTGCTATGTTAGTGTTAGTGCCTTGATTGCGGTGTTAGTGTCTGGTAGAAGGTAGTGCCTTGATTGCTGTGTTAGTGCCTTGATTGCGATGTAATAATTACACTATCAGTAAATATTCCCTATAGATTTGGTAGGTACATGTTAGCCTTTGAAGTCTCTGGTGTGAACAACCCTACACACACGGGCACTTTTTACCCCTGTGCTGTGGTAGGGGTTTATTCCTATGTGAACACACTCTTGTGTTTTAGCCACATCAGGGCTAGTGTTATTTTACTTTGTACTCCACACAATCATTATAATTGAGTTCTTCCCAGAGCTATCACAGCTTCATCTCTCTTGCTCTCTAAGCTCGTGTGTGACTGTGTGTGCATGTGTGTTTGTGTGAGTGTGCATAGCATCTACTTTCTCATCCAACATTGGTATCAGAGCCTTGTTTTGGAGTCTTGGTATTAGAGCCTTGTTTTAGAGTCTTGGTATCAGAGCCTTGTTTTGGAGTCTTGGTTTCAGAGCTTGCATTTGCATTCAGTTTTTGACACCCACCACCTGCATTCACGTCTACTTTTGCCTTGGCAGTTTAATGTTGGCATTAACAATTTTCCTTTGTTGGTGTTGGCTCCTCTATTTCTACTATTAGCCTTGATGCCCTCCTCACTAGTATCGCCTCTTGTCAAAGTGTTTTACCACCAATAAGTTCTTGCACTTCAAAGTTCTCCCAGTTTAGGGTTTTTGCACCTTCAGTACATTGGTGAGCCTTCATTTATGCTACCGTGCATTTTGGGCAACCTTGTATACTAGCACTAGACTAAGCTCAAGCTTTCAGAAGATTTTTGCATGGGATTTCAGTATTCATCGAGTTCTATTGTTTCTATTGTTGTCTGATGATCGGCTTTCACCTTTCCACACTGGACTTTTGCATCCATCAATTTAGCCTAGTCAGCCATTAAGCATTCCTTTCACCATTGAACTACTAAGTCCGTCGATTCTACTCAGTCAGCCATTCAATTGTGTCCACAGCTTTGCATGGTCAATAGCATTTGGATTTCCTCAGTCAGCATTCAGCTTTAGCATTCGCACATCTCTTCAGTTGTGCTCGATTAGCCATTCAACTACATCCGTTGGTTTTGCCCAATCAGCAACTCAAACTTTAGCATTTAGGCTTTTAACAATCAGCCTCCTTCAGCGTTTGGCTATTTGTATTTAGCTTTTCGGCATTTCATTGCGGCTTTAACATTCGCATATTCATCATTCAGCTTTAGTTGTGCTCGATCAACCATTCAGTTGCATCCATTGATTTTGCCCAATCAACAACTCAAACTTCAGCATTCAGGATTTTAGCAATCAATCTCCTTCAGCGCTTGGCTGTTCATATTCAAATTTTTGGCATTTGATTGTTGCAGGTTCCACATTAGCAGCTCGGCTTTGTCTTGACCGTGTTTACTTTCTTGGCTCCCTCTTTTTGCATTCAACCATTCAGTGCTTGGCTATCCACATTTAGTTTTTCGGCATTTGATTGCAGCTTTTGCATCAGCAACTTGGCTTTCATTCTTGGTTGGGTTTACTTTTTTGGATTTAGCTTTCCCCGCATCATTTAGCGATTTTGTCTTTCGTGTTTTAGCTTTTGACATTCGGTGCTTGGCTTCTTGCTTTCAGCATTCGGCTAACTACATTCAACAAGTTAGCCGGGTTTACTTTCTTGGCTAGGTTTACTTCCTTGGTCGGGTTTATTTTCTTAGCCGGGTATACCCATTCAGCATAGTCGGGGACTTCAGCTTCGCCTTCAGCTTCGACACTCTACATTTGGCTTTCGGACTTCCGCCCTCGACATTCAACATTTGGCTTTCAGCTTCCATCCAACTGATTCAATAAGCCGATTGAGCATCCATCCATCAGGCCGATTCAGTGTCTGTCCCGCCGTCAGCTAGTTCCACGTCCGGCCGTAGAGCTAATTCTGACATGACGACTCTGCCTTCAGCTTTTGACCTGTTGATTCTACGCTAGCTTCTTACCTACTAATTTTATATCAGTGTCCAATCTACTAATGCCATATCATCTTTCGACCTACTGATGCCATGTTAGCTTTTGACATGCCGACTTGCTGTGTGACGGGTAGAGACTAGGTTCGTTGATTGTGCATGCAACTTTCGACTTGTAGATTACTGATTTGGTAAGTTTGCACATGCATTGAGCAGACATTTGAGGTACTCTAAGCTACTTGAAGCTACTGTTTATGTCAAATATACTTCACTTTGCCCATTTCTTTGCTGTGTAAAATGTTCAGAAATATCAGTGATGCATTAACACAATCAGATGCAGTGATTTATCTACTTCTTGTTTGTCATTGTCGGATGCTGTGATTGGTTATTTGATTTGGGTGCTACAAAGCATATCACTTCATGCAAACAATTGTTTGCCACACCTTGAGTGTAAGATCCCCGTCCCCACCATGCAACGGATTCTGGGTGCTAGCGGAAGTAGCACATCTTCCGCGGGGCTGGGTCCTACACTCGGGGCCTTGCCCACGGATATCCGGACAGGTGACTAGTTCCTTGGTTCTTCCAAGACCAAACATAGAAAAACTTCCCTTGCCCGGAAAGCACGGGCGATTCCACCAGGATAACTTTCCCCTAACATAGTCAAAAGCATTAACTTACTGAGCTCATTTGACCGAACCCGTAAGTCCCATAGTCAGATCAGGAAAAAAGACTGTACTCGGATCATAGAGACCAATGCTTTTTTCCTCATTGAGAGGCACAGCTATTGATTCTTTTCTATAGAACAATTTTTGTCTAGGATTTACTTCATCTATCGAATAAACAGAATTTGAGTCTTGATTTACGGATCCATCAGTCCAGCCTAACCCCATCCAGTCCCATGGGGTAGCCAACCACCCTACCATTGTCGTGATGGGATCCAATTAGGAATTTGGTTAGGTTTTGTCCCGGGTACCAGGGAAAAGAGTTCCCAGCCCCCCTAGCCGGATGTTCATGCAAACATAAAACTAGTCACACCACCAATATGAAATTGCCTTTTTCTCAGCATAAGCTATCTTTAAAACAATCCTTTAATGAAACCATTGTGTCACTGATCACAATCCTCAAAATCTCTGGTTGAATCCTTATTTCCAATTATTTCTTCATCGGTGTACTTATGGCATCATTGGCAACCAGAACGCTCACCACCTGTCCACTCAAGGGTCTTTTCAATAGTTCCTAGCTCATAGTACCCGAAAATATAATCACTTATAAAATCAAGATGGAATCTCTGTTGTTGAAGATCAGCAAGATCAACCAGCAGATCCATATAAAAGAGCCATGGACTCATCCGTTGAGAGGACTAGCAAGGTCAATCAACCAGATCCATGCTCGGTTTTAGAAAACAACTCTTACTCCTTGATTCAATATCTTCCATGACGCACGTGTGGGTATCTTCAGTGACCCAGAGCCCGAGCACCGTATGGTCAGCACCCTCTAGGATCCTTCGAGGTCACCTAGCGCTTCACTCATAGGCCGCTTCCTTGGTCCCTCATCCACTGTACCGGAAGCTCACCATTTAAATCGAACCGAGGCTAGCCAAGACCTCGGCCGACCTTGCTATGCGAGACATCCTCCATTGACTCTCCGTCTCAGCAGTTGCAACTTTATCAGTTAGGACTCCACGACCTTAATCACAAGATGGTCAAAATGCTTCCCCAGCATTCTTGATATAAAACAGTAATTTACAAATAGGTTACAAATACAGTTTCTATAATGAACTCTCATCTTTCCACATTATCTCTCATCAATCCACATTACTTATTCCACATTCCATTCATATGTGTACTCATTCTCAATCACATCAATTTCCATCTTATCACATCAGATTCATTCATATCATCGTCACATCATTTCACATACATATTCGCATTCATTATTCCACATACACATCCACATTCGTACATCCACATCCATACATCCACATCCATATCCGCATTCATACATACACATCCATATCCACATCCATACATCCACATCTACATTCATACATCCACATCCATACATCCATACATCCACATCCATACATCCACATCTACATTCATACATCCATTTTCACATCCACATTCATACATCCATATCCACATCCACATTCATACATCTACATCCACATCCACATTCATACATCCACATTCCATATCTACATCTATACATCCACATCCATATCTACATCTATACATCCACATCCATATCTACATTCACATCCATACATCCATACATCCATATCTACATCTATACATCCACATCCATATCTACATCTATACATTCACATCCATACATCCATTTCCACATTCCACATTCATACATCCATATCCACATTCACATCCATATCCACATTCCACATTCATACATCCACATCCATATTCACATTCATACATCCATTTTCACATTCTCATTCATACATCCACATCCACATACATACTTCCATACATCCACATCCATATATCCACATCCACATCCATACATCCATATCCATACATCCACATCCATAAATCCACATCTATATCTACATTCACATCCATACATCCATTTCCACATTCCATATTCATACATCCAAATCCACATTCACATCCATACATCCATATCCACATTCCACATTCATACATCCACATCCACATTCACATTCATACATCCATTTTCACATCCTCATTCATACATCCACATCCACATACATACTTCCATACATCCACATCCACATCCACATCCATATCCACATCCACATCCACATCCACATCCACATCTACATCCATACATCCACATCCACATCCACATTCACACCCATACATCCAAATCCACATTCCACATTCATACATCCATATCCACATTCACATTCATACATCCACATCCACATCCACATTCACATCCATACATCCATTTTCACATTCCACATTCATACATCCATATCCACATTCACATTCATACATCCACATCCACATTCACATTCATATATCCACATCCACATTCACATTCATACATCCACATCCACATCCACATCCGCATCTACATTCACATTCATACATCCACATCCACATCTACATTCACATCCATACATCCATTTCCACATTCCACATTCATACATCCATATCCACATTCACATTCACATCCATACATCCATTTACATCTATCTGATTCCTATCACATCTTATCACATCTATTTATAGCATGTAGGAGAATTCCTATCACATCTTATCACATCTATTTATAGCATCTAATTAGGCATAAAGACAACTTTAGTAGGAATAACACTTTTATAAAAATCCTTTTATGCATCTATTTAGGCATAAGTTCAATTTTAAGAAAAATAACACTTTCGAATTAAAAATAAACCTTTTATGCATTTTACCATGCATAAATTCCATTTTAATGAGAATAACACTTTCAAAATAAAAATAAATCTTTTATGCATCTAACTATGCATAAAATCAATATTGTTCAGAATAACTCTTTTGAATTAAAAATAAAATTCTTTATGCATGTTTCTATGCATAAAATCAATTTAGTAGGAATTACACTTTTAGAATAAAAGAATTTCTCTTATGCATCTAATTTATGCATAAAATCCATTTATGATGAAAATCACACTTTTAGTATAAAAAAATATCTTTTATGCATACAAATGATGAAAATCACTCTTTTAATATAAAAGAATTTCTTTTATGCATCTAATTTATGCATAAAATCAAAATTGATGAAAATAACTCTTTTGGATTAAATTAAATTCTTTATGCGTCTTTCCATGCATAAATCCAATTTAGTAGGAATTACACTTTTAGAATAAAAGAATTTCTCTTATGCATCTAATTTATGCATAAAATCCATTTATGATGAAAATCACACTTTTAATATAAAAATATATCTTTTATGCATATGTTTATGCATACAAATCATTTATGATGAAAATCACTCTTTTAATATAAAAGAATTTCTTTTATGCATCTAATTTATGCATAAAATTAAAATTGATGAAAATAACTCTTTTGGATTAAATTAAATTCTTTATGCATCTTTCCATGCATAAATCCAATTTATTAGGAATTACACTTTTAGAATAAAAGAATTTCTCTTATGCATCTAATTTATGCATAAAATCCATTTATGATGAAAATCACACTTTTAACATAAAAAAATATCTTTTATGCATACAAATCATTTATGATGAAAATCACTCTTTTAATATAAATGAATTTCTTTTATGCATCTAATTTATGCATAAAATCAAAATTGATGAAAATAACTCTTTTGGATTAAATTAAATTCTTTATGCATCTTTCCATGCATAAATCCAATTTATTAGGAATTACACTTTTAGAATAAAAGAATTACACTTTTAGTAGGAATTACACTTTTAGAATAAAAGAATTTCTCTTATGTATCTAATTTATGCATAAAATCCATTTATGATGAAAATCATATTTTATAATCAAAATAACAATTTCAATATGCTTCCTTCTATGCATAGATTTTCTTATACCTAGGATGAAAATTAACACTTTAAGAATACATATACGATGGGAATTACTCTTTTTGAATAAAAAATAAAACTTATTTTTCACAATTTTAGAAAATTTTGCCATAACCTCCTTTGTATGGCTGACCATTTTTCAAATTCTAATTCTCTAAAATTATTTAGAATTTCACCAAGAGTATTTAAATCATTCTAATGCAAACATTTTCTACTTATCAAAAGAGAAACATCATGAAAAACTTGATTTTATCCATTGATCATTCATCTAGGATAGAGAATGGTTGGATTTACTAAAGAAGAGAGGGGAATGCCTTTTTCAATGAGGCATAACATCATAATCATTTTAGAGAAGACAAAAATAATAAAGACCATTAAAATTAAGCATAAATTGAAATTTATGTATTTCCTTACTACCATTCATCAATTAACTTCAATAGTATTAAAAAGCCATTCCAATTAAGCTTCTCAAGCTTGAGAGGGGTTGAGAAGAGAGAAACATTGAGAAATTATAGAAAAAGATCAAAATTCACTCTTACCCTTATAAATTGCTTGATTCTTTGATCAAAGTAGAGGCCCCCAACCAATCAATTGGTTTGGTGTGTTGATGGAGCCACCAATGGAGATTGAAGAAGGAGGGAAGCTCCAATTTCTTCAATTTGGAGAGAATTTTAGAGAATAGTAAAAATTATCATTATTTCAGCATAATTCTGGCATAGTATAAGTCTCCTATTTTTTTACAAAGGGTTCAGGTTCTATTTATATGAGAGGGAGGCTCTAACCAAGACCAACTAATTTCTAGAATTTTCCAGATTTATTTTGGTTGAATTTGGACTAGATTTGGACCTAGTTTGGTTCCTTTTTGATTCGGTTTGATCCAAGAGAGAGAGGAGAGACAAAAATATCACATTATTTTTGAGTTTAAAACTCATTCAAGCATGTGAAGTAGGCGTCTCCTTGAAGGGACTCCCCTTCCTTACACATGTGTCAAAATGGAATCATTATACCCAAAATATCTCATTTTTTAAGTAATACTCATAGTTTTTTTCTAATAACCCTTGTACATAGTCAACTCTTCATCTTATGTGAGCATTTACTCATTTTTGGGTATTTTTCTTTTACAAATTGGATTTATCTCCTCCCTCCACACATGGATTGATCTTATTGGCCCATAGGAACCTTAATTTGAAATTTCAAAAAAATCTTGACCCTCAGGATAAGGCCTCTTGAACAAATTATACTTGATTTCTAATGCACCTTCTGGAAATCTTTTTGAACTTCTGTTTCAGGGGAACTTATTTTAATAAGATGAGAATTTTTTCTCTCTAAAAATATTTAAAAACTGAATTATCACTCTCTAGAAGACTTTCTCTCTCTAGGCCAAAACTGGTAGAAACAAGATCTTTTATATTTTTGAAGAGGGATTTGACTATAGGGGAAGATACTAGAAATCCTGAGAGGCTAGGGAGGAATCTTACATTGAGAGATGCTTCGTCAGGTGGTATAGTTTTGTATGCTAATAATGCATCTTATGCCATTAAGGCATTGTCAATGTGGAACTAACATTACGTAGTGGGGCCACATATACTCTTGCCAGGACACTTTGTATGTACTTGGCATCCGTAAGAATCTAATTTGTGTCTCAACACTTATAAAAGATTACCTCATAATCCAGTTTTCTGATCCACTGTTGCTCCATTTATGACATAACTAATTCCGATGCACTTTGCTATCTGGTACATTGCTTAATGACCTATACAGGCTTGACATGTATGATAGGAGTGGTGATCATCTCGTTGATGCTTTGGTTGCTTCCACATCAGCTATTATACAAGACACTAAGCTATGGCATGCTCAGTTTTGTCACATGAATTTCCCTTCTCATATGAGATTACAACATTAGGCTATGACTCATGAGCTGCCACCTATGTAGATTCTACACAAGCATGTATGTGAGGGATGTATACTGGGAAAGATGCACATCATTACTTTTCAAAAGATGGCACTGTGCAAGCTACACGGCCATTGCAGCTTATACTACTACAGAGTGATCTCTGTGGCCCTATGATGGCAGCATCTTTCTGCGGACAATTGTACTTCATGACTTTCATTTATGTTACACTTGTTTTTGTTGGGTGTATGGTTTAAAAGCCAAGTTGGGGATGCATTTTTCGCTTTTCGTCAGTTTTTCTCTCTGACTGAAAATGCTTGTAGTCATAATCTTGTGACATTGCAAACCAATCGAGCGGAGGAATACTTGTCACATGAGTTTATAGTTTTTTTGCACTCTTGTGGCATTTCTCATCAATGCACTACTCCTTATACACCGCAACAGAATGGTGTGACTGAACGCTAGAATCAGACACTTATGGAAATGGCTAGATGTATGCTTAAAAGCAAGGATTTTTATTCTAGATTTTGGCTTGAAGCGGTCATGTGTGCCAACTATGTGTGTTGAACTACTGTCCAATTAAAGACTTGAAATCTAAGACAGCTTAAGGGCTTGGAATGGCAGAATGCTTGTAATCACTCATATGCGTGTTTTTGAATGTATGGATTATGTGCATGTACCATCACAACATAGACATAAACTTGAAGAAAAGGCAAAGAAATGTACTTTTATGGAATATAGTAGTGAAAGCAAGGGATACATGCTGTATGTTCCATCCACTTAGAAGCTTATTGTATCTAGAGATGTCATCTTTGACGAATAAGCATCTCAAACTATGCTTTCATGTTGGCTATAGCCATCAATTGATGACCCAGATGTTTTCGATACATTGCTTCCATTATACAAGTGAATAACCAAGCCCACTTTGGCTCCAAATCAGCCTTCTATACTACTACTGCTGCTGCTGATAGTTAGTAGATTCGACAGTCTGACATTTCCCATATTGCTCCAGATCTGCCACACTTTGATTCAGATGCCTTAGGTGATGCATTAGTTGAAGAGGATGCTGGTAATCGTTACTCACAGAGAGCTCCCCGATGGCTTTGTGCCACCTTGCATGATAGCAAGCTAACTCCACTTGTGCCAGGTTGGACACAAGCTGTCTCTCGACATGTATCTCATTTTCTTAACATAGCCCTTGTTGCTATACTACATGTCATGAAGGAACCTCTTTCACATTTTGATGCATTGGAGGATGACAATTGGGTTTCAACCATACATTTGGAGTTGGACTCCATTGAAAAAAAATGCTACATGAGAGTTATGTGACTTGCTTGCCAGCAAGCGTGCTATCGACACAAAGGGGGTGTATAAACTGAAGCACAAGCTTGATGGCTCCATTGATCATTATAAGGCTCGGTTAGCTTCCAAAGGGCATAATGACAAGAGATAAGGCATTGACTATGATGAGACTTTTGTGCCTACTTCACGTATGACAACCATCCACACTCTTGTTGCATTGGTTGTGCATAAAGGTTGGAATGTACATCAGTTAGATTCTAAAATTGCTTTTCTGAAGAGCTTTATGTATCTCATCCTCCTGGCTTTGTTTAGAAAAATGTAGAGCATAACATATGTCTATTGCGTAAAGTAGTCTATGGCCTAAAACAAGCTCCACATGCTTGGTATCAAAAAAATCATGCATGCTTTCTCTCTTGTTTGTTTTAGAATAGTTTGACTAAAAGTACCCTCTATGGATAATAATGTCATAATCGTGAACCTTTATTTTGATGATCTTCTTGTGATTGGCCCTGATGAGGAGAAAATTTCAGCTTTCATAGGCTGACTTGATGTTTCCAACATGGGGCTTTTGCATTACTATTTGGGTATCTAAATATACCAGTTGAGGGGGTCATCATATTATCTCAGAGAAGATACATTCAGTAACTCTTAGAACAGTTCCAAATGATAGATTGCAAACTTGTTTATACTCCTATGGTACCAAGCCTATGCTTGTCTCTTGAGGACTCTTCTGAGCCTTTTGATGTTGTCACTTATCAGTATAGCAGCAGGCTGTTGAATGCCTTATATATCTATGTAGCACCCGTCATGACATTTAGTAATGCAGTGTCACAATTGAGCAGATTTATGCATTGCCCTAGCACTTTGCATTGGCAAGCAGTGAAATGTTTCTTTCGTTTATCTTCAAGGTACTCAGGACTTTGCATTGGTTTATAGCAATGTGTCTTCTTTTTATGCTTATCTGCCTACACTGACAGTGGTAGGATGTTATGACACTAGGGTGTCAACCACCACTGGGGGGTAACTATTTTCTTCTTAGCAGTTCATGTATTTCATGGCTCAATAAGAAGAAGCCAACAGTGGCCACATGGCTTAGCAAGAAGCAGCCAACAGTGGTGGTGGCCACTTCAAGTTGTGAAGGTGAGTACAAGGCAACATTCACACCTACTATGGAGTGTGTATGGCTCTGTTGCCTATTGGCAAATCTTGGTGTTAGATAGCGACTGTGGAGTGTGTATGGCTCCACTGTCTATTGGCAGATCTTGGTGTTAGATAGCTACCTTCTACCATCATTTTGACAGCTGCCTTCTACCACCATCTTTGCATGGTAGATAGCCTACTGTGGAGTGTGTATGCCGTCTATTGGCAAATCTTGGTGTTAGATAGCTGGCTTCTACCACCATTTTCACTGACAATCAGAGCACATTAGTAGTTGTATGGAATCTTCTCTTTCATGCGCAGACAAAGCACATTGAGGTGCATTATCATTATGTCAGGGAAAGGCTCCATGTGTAGGAGAGATTGCCTTGACTTTTGTGCCTACACAGGCCAATGTGGCAAAGGTGTTTACCAAGTCCCTTTCCAGGGAAAGTTTGAGGCTTTGAACTTATTACCTCTATTAGGGTAGTCTTCTACACACTGTACAAGTTCACACCATTCACTTTAGGGGCTTGTTAGCCTTTGAAGTCCCTGGTGTGAACAACCCCACTTTTACCCTGTGGCAAGGGTTTTTTCCTCATGTGAACACACTCGTGTGTTAGCCACATTAGCCCTAGGGCTACAGATATTTGTGCTTTGTACTCCACATAATCATTATCATTGAGTACTTCTAGCTATCACAGTTTCCTCTCTTGCTCTGAAAGATCCCTGCCCTCTCCGCGCAACAAATTCAAGGGTGCTAGCAGTAGAAGTAGCACACGTCTTGCGCAGGGTAGAGCCTCTCACTCAGGGCCTCACCCATGGATATCCGGACAAGAGACTAATCCCTCGGTTCTTCCAAAACCGAACCTGAAAAAACTTCCCCCACCCAGAAAGCACGGGCAATTCCTCCAAGATATTTTTATTCTAACGTAATCAAGAGCCTTAACTAACCGAACTGATCTGACCAAACCCGTAAGTCACATGGTCAGATCAAGGAAAAGACTTGCACTTGGATCATAGAGACCAACGCTTTTTTCCTCATCGAGAGGTACAACCATTGATTCTTTTCCATAGAACAAGAACTATTCGGGATTTACTTCATCTATAGTACCATAACAGAATTGAGTCTCATTTTATGGATCCATCAGTCCAGCCTAACCCCATCTAGTCCCATGGGTTAGCCAACCGCCCAACCATTGTAGTGATAAGATCCATTTAAGAAATGGGTTATGTTTTGTCCCGCGTACCAGGGAAAAGAGTTCCTATGCCCCCTAGTCAGCGCTTCATGTAAACTTCAAGATAGTCACACCACTTACACACCCAATATGAAATTGCCTTTTTTATAGATTCAGCTGTCTTTAAAACAATCTTTTAATGAAACCATAGTATCACTGATCATAATCCTCCGAAATATCTGGTTGAATTCTAATTTCCAATCATTTCTTCATCGGTGTACCTATGGCATCATTGGTAACCAGAACGCTCACCACCTGCTCACTTAGGGGCCTTTTCAATAGTTCCTAGCTCATAGTACCTCGCAATATAATCACATAAGAAAATCCAGATGGACTCTCCATTGAAGATCAGCAAGATCAACCAATAGATCCATATAAAAGAGCCATGGACTCATCCGTTGGAGGACTAGCAAGGTCAATCAACCAAATCCATGCCCGAGTTTGGAAAACAACTCTAACACCTTGTTCCATTTTCTTCCTCGATGCACGCGTGGGTATCTTCGGCGACCCAGAGCCCGAGCACCGTATGGTCAGCACCCTCTAGGATCCTTCGCAGGTCACCTAGCGCTTCACTTGGTCGCTTCCTTGGCCCCTCATCCACCGTACCAGAAGCTCACCATTTAAATCGAACCAAGGCTGGTCAAGACCTCAGCCAAGCTTGCTACACGAGACGTCCTCCATTGACTCTCCGTCAGCTATTGCAACTTTATCACTTTGGCCACGACCTCATTCACAAGATGGTTAAAATGCTTCCCCAACATTCTTGACATAAAATAGTCATTTAAAAACAGGTCATAAATACAGTTTCTAACGAACTCTCATATTTTCACATCATTCTACATCATTTCCCGTTATTCCACATTCTTCTAAATCAATTCACTTTATTTAATCCATTCACATCTACCCCGATCCACATCACCACATCACATCACATCCCATCCATTCACATCCATCCCGATTCACATCACATCACATCACATCCATTCTCATCAACATCTCATCTATTCACATCTATCCCGATTCACATCACATCACATCAAATCCATCCTCATCACATCTCATCTATTCACATCTACCCTGATTCACATCACATCACATCACACCCATTCTCATCACATCTCATCTATTCACATCTATCTTGATTCACATCACATCACATCACATCCATCCTCATCACATCTCATCCATTCACATCTACCCTGATTCACATCACATCACATCACACCCATTCTCATCACATCTCATCTATTCACATCTATCCTGATTCACATCACATCACATCACATCCATCCTCATCACATCTCATCCATTCACATCTACCCTGATTCACATCACATCTATCCCAATTCACATCACATCACATCACATCCATCCTCATCACATCTCATCCATTCACATCTATCCGATTCACATCACATCACATCACATCACATCACATCACATCACATCACATCCATTCACATTACATCTTATCCATTCACATCTATTTGCATCACATCCATTCACATCACATCTCATCCATTCACATCATAGCACATCACATCCATTTCACATCACATCACATCACATCCATTCACATCTATTTACATCACGTCACATTCACATCCATTCACATCTCATCGCATCCATTCACATCCATCACATTTATTGCATTCCCATCCCATCATATATATTCTATCCACATTACATCACATCCACATCTATCCACATCATATCTCATTCATTCCATCCACATTACATCACATCCATATCCATCCATATCTCATCGCATCCATACACATTCCATCTCATTCATCCACATCCATTCAATCATTCACACGCACGTCTATCCACATCCATCCATACATTCACATTCACATCCACATATATTCACATCACATCACATTTTATCCACGTCTCATCACATTCACATCCACATCCCTTTACACCACATCACATCTCATCCACATCCGCATCCACATCCACATCTATTTACATCACATCACATCCTATCACACCCACATCCGTATTCATTTACATCACATCACATCCTTTTACATCCACATCCACATTCATTTACATCACATCACATCCTTTCACATCCACATCCACATCCATTTACATCACATCACATCCTTTCACATCCACATCCACATCCATTTACATCACATCACATCCTATTACATCCACATCCACATCCACATCCACATTCATTTACATCACATCACATCCTTTCACATATCATCACATCTCATTCTCATCTCTTCATTCACATCCACATTCATTT
Source organism: Cibotium barometz (assembly GCF_041138505.1). Taxonomy (NCBI): domain Eukaryota; kingdom Viridiplantae; phylum Streptophyta; class Polypodiopsida; order Cyatheales; family Cibotiaceae; genus Cibotium; species Cibotium barometz. The sequence goes on along the minus strand of NC_141071.1, from coordinate 20,989,288 downwards.
ATATCACATCCTTTCACATATCCTCACATCTTATTCTCATCTCTTCTTTCACATCCACATCCATTTCACATTTAGTATCATTTTCTATTTTTGATACAGATTTTTCTAATATTTTTGCCAATTGCTTGGCCTAGGTAAAGGTTCTTTTTCTCAATAGATATTTTCATATTCTTTCTTAATTTTCTCAAGTTGGAAAAGGAGTAACAGTACCATGTAACTCGATCAAGTTACATGGTGGACATGTACTTGGATTGAGAGTTATTACATGAGGAATGTCCACCATTTGAAATATGTAGGCTAGGGTGGGGATTACAATATTAAGATATAGGCCTTGGAACCTTAGTGAACAAGGGTGTAGAAGGTGTGTGGGCGTGAATGGTCCTAAGGGAGCCACCTAACCCTAGGCCACTAGCAAGCCTATTTAAAGGCACATGCCAAAGGCATTTGTATGAAGCATGGAGCAAGAAGCCTAGTTGTATTTGAGCAACTTAATAAGCAAGATATTTTCTTGTATTTTGTGAGTCTCTCTCCTCCACATAGTTGATCTAGCATGAGCACCACGAAATCTTATCATGGTATCTAGAGCTTTGGTTGATTAGGTCTTTTTGTGGTGTAGAATAGGTCAACTTTATTCTCTTTCTCTTTGTGGAGCTGAACCTCCTGCCAGTGGAGGCCTTCCAGCAACTCGTGGAGGCAAGATCTCGTGGACTGTTCAACTAAGAACTTGAAGAGGACATCCGAGTGCTCAAGCTCGTATAGCCAATCGATGGATTCCTCCTCACCTAGCCACGACATTTCGACTGGTTCAAAATGGCACCTGTTTCTACAATGCAGTAATCCATATAGCCATACGCCATGTGTAGGCACGATGGTAGGCTAAAGGGGCTTTTGAAGCCCATTGTATCAAGATCCTACAGTTCAAATTGACATCGTGTCCTTTGAGGTCCAAGAGAATTTGTATTTTTCATTAGTTGAACTATGCGAAGAGCTAAGTGTTAACTCACATGTCCCTTTGACATTAAAAAAAAATCCAACCCTAACTCAGTCGAGCCATAAAAGTTTCCTTTTTCTAACCCTCATTATCATTCTCACTCTCTCCCTAATCTCTATTAGCTTATCATCTAATCTTAATCTCCATTAGGTATCCCCTAATCTCTATTAGCTTATCATCTAATCTTAATCTCCATTAGGTATCCTCTAATCTCCATTAGATAACTTTCACACTTTCATACTTAGATTAGGGTTTTCATTTGGGTGGCATCACCTTCTTAAGATGATTGCTATGGTGATATATTGGGTTTTTACACTTTCACACTTAGATTAGGGATTTCATTTGGGTGGCATCACCTCCTAATGATGATTGCAATGGTGATATTGGAATGCTATAGCATGAGTGCATGCTAGGTCAAATGTATGAAAACTTGTAAATGGCCACTAGCACACTATTGTGTTGCAAGTCTCTATTAATTATATTTCAACTTATCATAATCTAGCTTATTATAAGGAGTAACCTTAACAAGAGGAGGACAAAGGGGCCAAGCAAGAAAGGTTTCATAAATTCCACTACCTCAAGGCTATTGGTAAACTGAGGAAGAGTGGAAGGATTAGGTACTACACTGTGTGGATTGAAGAAGGATTGACACATGGCAATGAAATCAAAGGATCACATGTATGGCTCACATATAGAGCTAATGGTTTGCCAATGGAATGAAATGATGTATGTGAGGCTATTCTTATAAGATGATCATATGAATTGTATTCGAAGGTGCTTTGGCAAGGCAAGTTCTTTTGATGTTCTATGGAAACAAATGCATTTGAACAATTGCCAACAAAAGTGGTTTGTGTGCAACACTTTGGGCTAGTTTGGACAAATCTAAGAAGTTGGCCAAGCCATAAATGCTTTGGACTGAACCTAATTTTCTCACATATTTGGAAAGATTATGTTGAGGAATTTCTAACAAGCTATCAAGTTTGATATCATTCTTAAGGACTGGAAAGGCTATGTTGAGGGCTTTCTAATAAGTTGTCAAGTTTGATATTATTTTTTTGGTCGAATTGTCAAAAGTTTACCGCATATGGGGTACCAAATAGAGAGTAAAAGGGATCGATTAAACCTAAATTGATTGTACCAATGTCTTCCCAATTCCATTACCTCTTGAATAATCTAAAAACTTCTCAAATTAGAGTTTTCGTAAGGAGTCATGTGTACATGAAATAGAGAGCAAAGGGCTTCATTTATGGGTGATCTTTACATCTTTTTGAAGCGTATCTTCATAAAGAGCTATTGAGTTATTGAACACTACAATTTTCTTGGTGAAATTACATATTTTCCATACTGAAAGGTACAAGGCAAGATCCCTCTTTTTCCCCATCACTTAGAAAAGAGGCAATGGCCAATGTGGAAGATGAGCATGATGCATCATTGGAAAATACACAAGGGGACAAGGTTCAAAGTGAGGCAAAACATGTTGAATAAGGTTAATGAGTGCTATGGATGTCAATGAGGGTGTTACAAATTTGTGCCTAATGCTCAATTGAGAATTGAAATGTAATATGTTGCATTGATGTTTAGGTCAATGATTAACATTTTTTTAGACTATGTGGAGAGCTTCCAACTTAATCAAAGAGACTTTATTTTACATGAAAAGGTTGAGAGCCCATGTGGACGAGAGGAAGAAATTACACATTGGGGTGGATCTCCAAAACAACCAAATGATAACTTAAAGTCAACCAATACCACTGTGCTTATGGATGATGATGAAGATGATGGTGACATTAAAGACGATCATAACATTTTAATAAGGATAATCAACCTACTCAATATAGATATTTATATCTTCACCTAGATATTTTGAAAGAGGCAAATAAATAGCATTTGGAAGGTTTGGTAGACCTTCACCAAGAGGGCATGTTGGCAATGCTCATGATAACAATGGCGGTGTTTATAAAGTTCAAGGGAGAGAACACCCAACAACAATGAGGAGTTTGAAGAATGCAAAAATAAAATTTGCTTGTAATTTGAGCTCAATCCTAGAAGTGAGCATGCTAAGGTATATTTTACTATTCTATAATTGAAAGGATATGCACACATGTGGTGGGTGAAAGGTACAAGAAGATCGCTATACTATCACCACTTGGTTGAAATTTAAGAATAAAATGAGGAGAAATGGATTTGTTTCCAAATTGCATGGTGGTCACAAGATTAGTGGATGGATGACTTGACACAAAATGTGAAGTGTGAGAGATTATAATCAGAAGTTCCTCAAGCTCAACAAAATAGGAAGTGTGAGAGATTACAATTGTGCAAGTTCCTCAAGTTCATACTTTATGTCAAAGGTCTTAGTGAAGGCGGTTAAGTACATCGAAGGCCTTGTGAAGGATAAAGGGCTGATGTTAAGGCTCAAAGGCCAACCACTCTTGAAGAAGCTATGATGTTGGTGGAGATATATGAAGAAAAATATACCTTAAAGGGTGGTTACAAGAGCTTCAAATGGATTGAAGTTTTCACATCTTCTTATATGAGACCCACACGCAATGCTCCTTCAAATGTGACCAATGTCTATGGAAAGGATGGCAATAGAAATTTCAGATTTATTGGTGCTTCAAAGGCTTCAAGTGAAGATGGAAAGATCTATAATGGTGGAAACAAGACAAAGCATGTCAAAGAGGACCGGATTAACAAGATTAAAGGGTTATGTTTTTTCAAATGTAGTGAGAAGTCACATAAAGGCCATGCAAAGACATGAAAGGCTAGAAATGCGACTCTCAATGTCATACTCATGGACATGGATGAGAAAGAGAATGGATGAGTTTGTGGAATGCAATGAATCAATGGGAGAAGTCACATAAAGGCCATGCAAAGACAGGAAAGGCTAGAAATGCTACTCTCAATGTCATACTCATGGACATGGATGAAAAAGAGAATGGATGAGTTTGTGGAAACAAGACAAAGCATGTCAAAGAGGACCAGATTAACAAGATTAAAGGGTTATGTTTTTTCAAATGTGGTGAGAAGTCACATAAAGGCCATGCAAAGACATGAAAGGCTAGAAATGCTACTCTCAATGTCATACTCATGGACATGGATGAAAAAGAGAATGGATGAGTTTGTGGAATGCAATGAATCAATGGGAGAAGATGAGGATCATGGAATTTCCTTTTGATCCTGGTGGTTGTGGTGGCAAAGAATTGGAGGACTATGATGATGGATTTTCAATTATGTGTACTTTGGATGATTCATGCAAGGATGCCACTTTGTGTACGCTGTCACATGATGCCTACATGGGGTGTAAAAATGCTCAAATTGTGAGGCTTAAGGCCTACATCAAGGGTACAGGGACACACATCCTTATAGATAGCGGGAGTATACATAGTTTTGTCCATGTTAAGTCCTTGTAAAACCTAAAATTATAGCCCACATCTTTGGACTCTTTATATTCTTTCAACTAGAATTCAGAATTACGTTACTAAGTCTTATTCTTTTCAAAAATATTAAAAATTTTCAGTAGTAATAGCAACGGAGCTATGGCAAATTTTTTAAGAAATTGGTACATAATTCATTCTTATGCATAACGTGAAAAGAGGACTTCCTACCATATTCTAGGATTGAATATCCTAGGCTAAAAGAATAATTTTCATCACATTCAAGGAAAAATCAATTTTTAAGGTTTATGTATAATTAAATAATTGAGAAAAGAGGAAATTATGGTAATTTTATTTAAATGATAAAAGAGAAATTTTCATCACATCTAGAATTCAGTCATTTAAATAGGAAAAGTGAAATTCCTTGCATATTGAAATTAATAGATATTTTATTTAAATTCAAGGATGAATTTTAGATAAATTTATTTTATGCATGAGAAATATTTAAATGATAAAAGAGAAATTCCCATGACATTTGGAATTCAATCATTTAAACAATAAAAGTGAAATTCTTGGCATATTGAATTAATTGATATTTTATTAAAGAAAAGAGAAATTTTAGATAGATTTATTTTATGATAAAAGAGGAATTCCCATGACATTGGAATGCAAATAATTAAATGCAAAAAGAGTAATTCCCATGATATTTGAGGTCCAAGAAATTAAATGGAAAAAAGAGAAATTTTTAGTATAATTTAATTTATGATTATTTATCAAAAGTGAAAATAAGGGTAGAATTGATTTTTGTAAATCCCATAAATTCTTTTATTCAAAAGAGGAATATTGAATATAATTCATTCGCGAAATTGAGAAAGAATATGAAAATAGTCGTCGAGAAAAAGAACCTTTATCTAGGCCAAGCAATTAGCAGAATTTTAGAAAAAGTTCCATTATCGGTATCGAGGTAGAAAAAGTCCCATTATCGGTATCGAGGTAGAAAAAGCTACTAAATAGGAATAGGATGCGAATGGATGGATAAGATGTAAATGGGATGTGATAGGATGTGAATGGATGTGATAAGATGTAAATGGGATGCGATAGGATGTGAATGGATATGATAAGATGTAAATGGGATGGGATAAGATGTGAATGGGGTGTCATAGGATGTGGTGTAATGAAAATGAATGAGGATGAGATGTGAAGTAAATGGATGTGGATGTGAAAGATGAGATGAGAGGATATGTGAAAGGATGAGATGTGAAGTAAATGGATGTGGATGTGAATGATGAGATAAGAATAAGATGAGAGGATATGTGAAAGGATGAGATGGGAAGTAAATGGATGTGGATGTGTATGTGAAAGAATATGATGTAAATGGATGTGGATGTGTATGTGAAAGAATATGATGTAAATGGATGTGGATGTGTATGTGAAAGAATGTGATGTAAATGAATGTGGATGTGTATGTGAAAGAATGTGATGTAAATGAATGTGGATGTGGATGTGAAAGGATGTGATGTAATGTGAAGGGATGTGGATATGAAAGTGATGCGGATGTGGACGAGATGTGATGAGATAAAAAGAAATGTGGATGTGAGTGTGCTGTGGACGTGGATGAGATGTGATGTAATGTAAAGAGATGTGGATGTGAATGTGATGTGATGTAAAGAGATGAGATGTGATGTGAATATATGTGGATGTGAAGTGATAGATGTGAATGTATGGATAGATGTGGATAGTCGTGCATGTGAATGATTGGATGGATGTGGATGAATGAGATGGGATGTGTATGAATGAGATATGATGTGGATGTGATGCAATGTGGATAGAATGTATGTGATGGAATGGGGATACAATGAATGTGATGAATGTGAAGAATGTGAATGGATGCGATGTGATGTGAATCGGATAAGTATGAATGGGTGAGATGTGATGTGAAATGGATATGCTGTGATATGATGTAAAGTGGGATAGATGTGAATGGATGAGATGTAATGTGATGTGAATCAGGATGTGAATGAATGAGATGTGATGTGAAATGGATGTGATGTGATATGATGTAAATTGGTATAGATGTGAATGGATGAGATGTGATGTGAAATGGATGTGATGTGATATGATGTAAATTGAGATAGATGTGAATGGATGATATGTGATGTGAATGGATGTGATGAGATGTGATGTGAATCGGGATAGATGTGAATGAATGAGATATGATGTGAATGGATGAGATGTGATGGGAGGTGAATCATGATGTGAATGAATGAGATGTGATGTGATATGATGTAAATTAGGATAGATGTGAATGGATGATATATGATGTGAATGGATGAGATGTGATGTGATGTGAATCGGGATGTGAATGAATGAGATGGGATGTGAAATGGATGTGATGTGATGTGATGTAAATGGGGATAGATGTGAATGGATGATATGTGATGTGAATGGATGTGATGTGATGTGATGTGAATCGGAATAGATTTGAATGAATGAGATGTGATGTGATGTGAATGGATGAGATGTGATGGGATATGAATCGGGATAGATGTGAATGAATGAGATGTGAGGTGAAATGGACGTGATGTGATGTGGATCGGGGTAAATATGAATGGATGAGATGTGAATGAATGTGATGTGATGAGATGTGTATATGGGTAGATGATGCGAGTGGATGAGATGTGATGAGTATAAATGTGGAAAGATATGATGAGATGGAAAATGATGTGATTGGATGAGAATGGATGAATGACGATGGGAATACAAATGATTGGACTTGGATTAAGTAATATGGATTGATGTGGAACAATGTGGGAAGATGAGAGTTCGTTATAGAAACTGTATTTATGACCTCTTTTTAAATGACTATTTTGTGTCAAGAATGCTGGGGAAGCATTTTGACCGTCTTATGTGAATGAGGTCGTGTGGAGACCTAAGTGATAAAGTTGCAATAGCTGACGGAGAGTCAATGGAGAATGTCTCACGTAGCAAGGTCTTGACCAGTCTCGGTTCGATTTAAATGGTGAGCTTCCGGTACGGCGGATGAGGGACCAAGGAAGCGGCCTATGAGTGAAGCGCTAGGTGATGTGTGAAGGATCCTAGAGGGTGCCGACCATACGGTGCTCGGTTGCCGAAGATACCCATGTGTGCATCGAGGAAGATAATGGAACAAGGAGTAAGAGTTGTTTTTTGAATTCGAGCATGGATCTGGTTGATTGACCTTGCTGGTCCTCAACGGATGAGTCCATGGCTCTTTTATATGGATCTGTTGGTTGATCTTGCTGATCTTCAATGAAGAATCCATCTAGATTTTCTTATGTGATTATATTGTTGGGTACTATGAGCTAGGAACTATTGGAAAGACCCCTGCTGAGTGGACAAGTGATGAGTGTTGTGGTTGCCAATGATGCCATAGGTACACCGATGAAGGAATGATTGGAAATTAGCATTCAACCAGATATTTTGGAGGATTATGATCAGTGATTCTATGGTTTCATTAAAAGATTATTTTAAAGATAGCTGAATCTGTGAAACAGGCAATTTCATATTGGGTGTGTAAGTGGTGTGACTAGCTTGAAGTTTGCATGAAAATCCGGCTAGGGAGCCTGGGAACTCTTTTCCCTAATACCCGAGACAAAACCTAACCAAATTCTTAAATGGATCCCATCACTACAGTGGTTGGCGGTTGGCTAACCAATGGGACTAGATGGGGTTAGGCTAGACTGATGGATCCCTAAAATGAGACTCAATTCTATTATGGTACGATAGATGAATTAAATCCCGGATAGTCTGTGCCTCTCGTTGAGGAAAAAAGCGTTGGTCTCTATGATCCAAGTGCAAGTCTTTTCCTTGATCTAACCATGCGACTTATTGGTTCGGTCTCGTCGGATCAGTTTGGTTAGTTAAGGCTCTTGACTACGTTAGAATAAAAATATCCCATGGAGGAATCGCCCGTGCTTTTTGGGCGAGGGAAGTTTTTTTGGGTTGGATTTTGGAAGAATCAAGGAATTAGTCTCTTGTCTGGATATCTGAGGGTGAGGCCGTGAGTGAGAGGCTTTGTCGTGCGGCGCAAGAAGTGCTCTTTCTGCTGCTAGCACCCCCGAATTTGTTACGCGAGGGGACAGGGATCTTTTAGCTGGTATCAGAGTGAATTGGCTAAAGTGGATTAACCGAGAAGCCAAAAATGTCAAAATTTTATGAAGTAGCAGTAAAAGGTTATAATTGTGTGATGAAATTCATACAAATTAATATTTAGAATGAAGATTCATGAATTTGTAATTGGGTCTTCAGATGGAAGTATCGCAATTGTATGGAATCCCTGACTTGCTTGAGGCCTAGACATGATGGTATTTACCTTATAATTCCAAGGACCGTGACTACCCGTATATACCGAGGGTATAACTGCAGCTCTTTACTGGCAGTATATATGAGTAAATCTAAGACCTTAAAATTATAAGCAAAAATGCTATCCAGATGATGAATTCGGATGCTGGTTGTTGATATGATTTTAGAATTTTGGTTGAGAATTGATGAGTTGATTTGGATTTTGATTCAATCAATTGGTTTGTGTGTTGAAAGGAAAGCTCCAAGGATGGTTGAAGAGAGAGAGAGGCTCCACTCTCTCCAAAAGTAGAGGATTTTTAAGGGATAATAAAAAATATCATTATTTTAGTATAATACTGGCACGGTATAGTTCAAAGATCTTTTTACAAAAGACTAAGGATCTATTTATAGGTGAGGGAGGTCTCTAATCAAGTCCAACTAGGTTCTAGAATTTTCCAGGTTTAGTTTGGCTAAATTCGGACAAGATTTAGACCTAGTTTGGCTCCCTTTTGATTTGGTTTGATCCAGGAGAGAGGAGAGATAAAAATATCACAATTTTTTTGAGTTAAAAACTCCACCACATGTGTGAAATAGGCACCTCCTTGAATTCCCCCCTTCTCCTTACCAAGGTGTCAAAAATGTATCATTATACCAAAATATCTCATTTTTTAGTAATATTTCATACTTTTTAACTAATAAACCTTGTACTCATTCAACTCTTCATCTTATGTGGGCATTTACTCATTTTTGGGTATTTTCTTTTATTCATTGAATTTATCTCCTCCCCACACTTGGATTGATTCTATTGGCCCATATAGGAACCTTAATTGGACCATAATCCAAAAATTTATAAAAATCTAGACCCTTAGGCTAAGGTCCTTTATACACATTTTCAATTAATTTCAATTGCATACTGGAAAGTTATTTTTGAATTTCTGTTTTAGGGGAAATCATTTTAAACACTAGGAGGATTTTTATATCAAAAAATATCTCAATTTTGGACTACCTTTCTCTAGACATTTTCTCTCCAGGTCAAAATTGGATAAAACAGGATCTTTCTTCTATTTCCCAGAGAGGGGAATAATTACAAGATCAGAAGGGGAGGTTCTTACACCTGTACACCTCAAAAGCTGGAGGGAGGAATCTTACATCATGGATGATCTCTGTGTAAACTCCAAGTTGAGATGAGAGCACATACCCCATCTAAGGCTAGTGTTGGAAAGGTGCTAATGATATAGGATGTGCCTGAATCCTAAAAATAATTTTAGGGCATGTGGTGTCTAAGAACAAAATCTCTACATATGAAGGAAAATTAGAGTAATCATAGAACTCAAAAGACTCGAAACATGGAAAGCTATCTAAAGATTCATGGGTCACATGGGGTATTATATAAACACTTCATTTATGTATATAGAAATTACTAGACCACTATATGCCCTATTGGTATGTTTTGTGTGGACTAAAGAGTGTAAAGAGTCATTTTATAAGCTCAAGGAGGCCTTGAACAACTATGATTCTCAAAGCTCCAAGGTGGGATGCCATCTTCCATGTACATATAGATGCATCAGTATATAATAAGATGCATATTAGCTTAACTTGGTGAAAAGAACATGGACATTCCTATTAGTTATTCTAGTAGACAACTCAACAATCCTGAGAAGTATTATACCACCATACAGAGGAAAGGCTTAGCAATGGTCTATACAGTTAAGAAGTTTCCATTATTTTTGTAGACAACTCAAGGATGCAATTAGTGAAAAAGATAAAAATAAACCCTAATATGCCCTAAACTTACAAGAGGGAGTGGATATGATCAACAATGCACACGATTTTTGGCATGATGCCTATATAATGAATGTAAAGGGATGATAAAGTCCAAGTTCCATGTGTCAACTCTTACTCCATGGAAGGTAGTTTCTATGTTATGTGATGACTATAGGTACGATGTCGAAAGAGTTCATCCTTAGAAAAGAATGGATAGCCAAACAGGACTACAACTAGATTGAACAATGATGATAGCCACAATCAAGCTTACTAAAAAAAACAACAGACTGTAAAGCATTCTTTTCACCTGCGTAGAAGGAGAGCCAAAACAAATCTCTACTGAGATCGAGAGTTAAAAGTAAGTCCCCCACCATCAACCCGATAAGTGTAATTATCTATAAACTTAAGACCTTATCCAAACAACCCTCTCTAGGTCCCGTAAAATGGAAATCCAAGAAGGAAAACACGAAAAGAGGAAAAGCTTCATAAAAAACTAAGGAGATAGACACCATATGAGAAACAAAGGCCACCAACTAATACCTCCAATTTGACTACCTAAGTCTTTGAGAAAGTCCCAAAGGAACTAGATGAAGTAATAGTGTGGGTATTGAAGATGCCACAAGGAAACCAACTTACATGCCTGCCAAATCCCAATAATAAAAAGTCAAAATAGGTATAGATTCTTCAGGAAAGTATCCCTAAAATTTTGATGAAAGCCGATGCTGGTGTGAATTCTTAAGCAAGAAGGAATTGAAAGTCATTCAATGATCTAGCCACATAGGGATGCTTGACCATACAAAGGTCATGAATAGCCCTAGGATACTACCAACAAGGAAGAAGCCAAATCTAGGTGCCAAGATTACAATCCACACAAAGATGCAACCCTCCTAGAGCAACAAAAGAAAGGTTAACAAAATCACCATCATGCTCAAAGATCATACATCAACAAGTCACACCAAAAGAAGACAAGATAAAGGGAAAGAAAAGATTGAACATACATCGACAATGGAAGAGTAGGAAATAGTTCCATAAGAAGATCTAAGAACTACCCTCTTCTTCGGCTCTACATGAAATCTGAGCATCGACAATGGAAGAGTAGGAAATAGTTCCATAAGAAGATCTAAGAACTACCCTCTTCTTCGGCTCTACATGAAATCTGAGCATCCCTACCTATTGAAACCTTTGATGAGCGCATAGTGCAAGGACTGTGTTCTAGCACAAGAAGGCCCAAAGGCCATCAAAGCTTCATTCCTAACCTAGGCAGAAGCCAAGCTCTCATCAAAATAACATAGACACCCTTAACTCAAATAACAAAGCCAAAGATGTTGTTGCTAAAAAAATTAGCAATAAGGGAATGGCCCCAGGTAAGCATCTGAGTCAAATTAAGTTCCCAAAGGCTAAAACACACCAATGGCATAAGAGTTCAAAAGTCAATTTGCTAATGACTAAAAGGAGCCTAAACCAGGTAGCATCATAATACTCACCTAAAAACCAACAAATCTCATCTTCCCAATGGTAGGAAGGATACCTTGGGCTGACTTTGGGCTTTGCTAATGTGGGAACCACCTCTAAGAGCCAAAGATCCCTTACTAAAGTCACCGCAAATGGGGAGAGAAAAAAGGTGTCCTTAAACTAGAATTCGGGGCAAAAGGCTACACCTACAAGAAGAGAGGGGGAGTTCTCCCTTAAGTCTATTCACACAGAGAGAGAGAGAGAGAGAGAGAGAGAGAGAGAGAGCAGCTAAGGACACCCTCTACTCAACATAAGGGTGAGATGATGAAAACATTTCTGCATAACTTACTTGGAGATGGGCTAAAAAGGCTTGCTAGGAGAGGGGCTGCAGAGGGCTGTCCGGTACAGTCCCACACAGAGTGTTGGGTATGGATTGTCGGGTACAATCTCTACACAGAGTGTGGGGTACGGGCAACACAAGGTGTCGGGGTGTCAACCATGGGGGTGTTGGGGGGTTTATATAGGGGTTGGTATACGAGGTACGGGTGCAAGGAAGAAAGTGAGAGAAAAGCGGGGTACAAAGGACTATGTATGGTGAAAGTACACCGGTCTGTGGGCTGCATGAGTTTAGGGAAAGGGATGGTGCATGTACGTGGGCAAAAGATGAGGTATGCATGTACCTTCTGGGTGGGTGGCCGCATAGGTGTCCATGTGTCGGCCAGTGTGGACTGTACATTGGGTTGGTTGGCCTTTGGTCCTTACACGGCTATTGTATGGGTGCCTAGGTATGTGAATGCCATCTTTTTGGGGCGAGGATCCCTAATTTGGGGCATCGACCTCAATTTGCATGATGCTAGTTCGCCCGGTAGCTTGCAATTTTTTTTTTTAGTGAAAATGTTTGGGGTGTTTCCCTAGTCGTGGGGGTGTAGTCCATTCGTCAAGCAGTGGACACCTGGACGTGCATTTATTAAGGTTTAAAGTTTACCATGTTTTAATTGAAAATAACTAAAAATTTGTGTATAGGCTTAAGTTGGTGTCCATTTTCAGTGCTGTAAAATCCTATATTAGGATAAAATCATGTGCAGATTCTAAATTTGGACTCATAATTTTAAGATTCCAAGTGGAAATAGCTTGATTATTAAAATTAATGATTTTTACACCACAAAAAGACCATAAATTCATCTATTAAATGGACATATATTATTATTAGAGATGGGCATGTTACATCCTTTCCCCCTTAAAGAAATCAAGATGTCCTCATCTCGTCTCATGAATTTGGGGTATTCTTTTAAGAGTGTAGATTCATCTTCCCAAGTTGCATTCTTTTCAAGATAATCTTTCCATCATACTAGATGTTCTTATTATGGAATTGCCTTTCTCTAGAATCTATGATCCTACTACGATGCAATTCAAGGACTCCTTGAGTTGGGATTACAACTTGCTCATCATCCAGAATATGATCGAGACTGGGTACATTAGGCTTAAACTTACATGAAATACATTGTGGACCTTAATATGGGATGGCAGCTGTAGCTTATAGGCACTTCTTCCCTAGACATTTGATGATTGTATAGGGTCCATAGTATCTTGGGTTGAGCTTCTTATATTTCCCAAGTGACAGAGAGCTACGCTTAGGTCGCACTTGTAGAAGAACTTTATCTCCTTCCTTGAAGATCCTTTCAGACCTCCTTATGTTGGCATAATGCTTTTGCCGATCTTGAGGAGCTTTAATATCTTTTTGGATAGCTTTGGTATGTTCCTCCATCTCCTTGATCATTTTTCTAGAGGCTTCGACTCTTAAGGTTGGATTAGAGAAATTTAGAGGAGATAAGCATTCTTTCCCATAGAGTGCTTTGAATGGTGACATTCCTATGCTCTGATGATAAGATGTATTATAAGCAAGTTCTACCAAAGGAAGGTATTGAATCCATCTTCTTGGCTTCCGTGCACAATATGCTCTGAGAATGTCTTTAATTATTTGGTTGACTCTCTCAATCTAGCCATCGATCTTTGGATGATAAGTTGTACTAAAACAAAGTTGAGTACCCAAGGCCTGAAATAAGGACTACCAAAACTTTGAACTGAAGTTAGAATCTTGGTCACTGACTATCCTGTTTGGTAGACTATGAAGCTTGAAGATCTCCTTGATGAATAACTGAGCAACATCAGAAGCTTTGAAGGTTTTCTTTGCTCTGGTTATATAAGACGAGCTACTTTGGTAAGCAAGTCCACCATCACTAGAATGGAATCATTGTTGAGATATCAAGCTCATCTAGTGAGGGGCGGTGGACACTGATGACCCGCCTGGGGGATAGGCCCCACACTTACACCACTAGCATGGTTGGTGAGATCATGGGTGTTATGCGGCCGGTGGGATGACAGGCTGTGTGACAGTCATTCTAGAGACTGGCATAGTTATATAGTGCCAGCTTATTTAGTTCGGTTCACACTATAGAGAACCCTAGTATGTATTTGGTTGAGTACCTTTTCATATTGTGTGTACTCTTATCTTTATATATGGTGTGTTGAGTGTTGAGTGAAGTTTTTCAGCCTCTCACCTTGTGTGTTCTCTTTTAGGGTTTAGTGTGAGTGTGTGTGTGCTTGCAAGAGCTCAAGCTCTCTTCTCCCCTGCATCTTTTCAATCATATCCTCCTTGTATAGTGGGTAGACTTGTGACAAAAACCATACTAATGCATTTCCAATTCATTTGGGGGATATCCAAGCGTTGAAGCTCCACATGCATTTTGACTCTTTCAGCTTTAATCCTTTGACATGAGAGACATTGCTTCAAGTACTAAAGGAGGACATCATTTTTCAAGCCCGCCTAATGATATCTCCTTCTTACATTGTTCAATGTTTTTTCATAGCCTAGGTGCCCTTCAACGGGGCTATCATGAGCTTCGTGGAGGATTAACTTCTTTAGGGAAGGATCCTTAGGAATATATAGCACGTGATTAAAGTAGAGGCACCCATCATAGGTGGAGTAACCTTTGACTAGATTTTTCTCTTTTTTTGAGGTTCCTCCTTCTTTGACTAGGTTCACCATCTTTTGGTAATCGGGATCATGAAATGACACTTCTTTCACCTTGATCAGAATGGGATCATTTGGCATAGAAATTACATTCAAGACAGATTTGCACGGCTAGGTGCATCATCTACCACATTATCCTTCCTAGGGCAGAATTTGATGTCGAAGTCATATTCTTGTAGGATTTCAATCCACCTTCTCTGCCTCATGTTGAGGTTAGGTTGGGTGAAGATCCACTTCAAACTCTTGTAGTCAGTAAACAAGATGGAATTTACACCCCAAGAGATAGTCTCCATAACTTGAGGCAATGAACAACAGCTAAGAGTTCCAAATCATGGGTAGAATAATTTGCTTCATATTGCTTCAGCTTGCAAGAAGTATAAGCTACTGGTCTTCCTTCTTGGCCTAAGACACCACCAAGTACTAGACTATTAGCATTACTAAAACCACCTCAAATTTTTTGGTGAAATCACAAAGTTTTAGGACTAGTGTTGAGGTAATGATGGCTTTGAGAGCAGATCAAAGCTGACGTGATGGATTGGCAACCACACTATTTTAGAATCCTTCTTAAGAATATCGGTCAAGGGTGTAGCTACCAGGGCATAATCTTTAATCAAATCCTTTACCATCTTGTGATTCCCAAAAATCCACGAACTTCACGGACTGATTTAGGGGGTGGCCATTTCAGTATATCCTTGACCTTGGCAGGATCTACTAAGATAGAATCTTGGGAGACAATGAATCCAAGATACTTAATTTGATGAGAGTAAAGAAGGTACATTTTCTCTTCTTAGCATAGAGTTTATGTCTGCACGGCAATTGCAGAACTCTACGCACATGCTCCTCTTTCTCTTCCACCAACTTGGAGTAGACTAAGATGTCATCAAAGAAGACAAGCACAAATTCATCCAAGTAGGGACAAAATATATCTTGCATTAGGTGGTTGAAACCGAGATTTTGTGTGTAGGTTACGCAAAGCCTTGTATGGCCTGAAAGCAGGCACCCAGAGCATGGTCAAACAAGATTGCGGAGTATCTTGTCACCATTGGATTTTAGATATCCAATGCAAATTTTTCACTTTATGTGAAAAAGGGATCATGTTATTGGTATTTCTTGGGTATAGAGGTGGTGAGATCACCTCATGGCATTTTGTTATTGTAGAGGCAGTATAGCTTAGACATGTTGTCCAAGTATGGTATGACAAGCTGTAAGCTTATTTTAGTGCCATTGGAGCAGGACACAAAGCTTTCCGCAGATACAGGTGAGATTTTGGAGGACCCCACTACGTATAGGGGCATAACGCGTAGGTTGATGTAGGGACCTTACATTTTCTGAGTTAAAACCCACGAGCTCCCGAGCTAAGGTCTCACAAAAGAGGAGAAATTACTAACTTTTTGAGAAAAATCACATGATTCCACCAGCATGTTTATCTATGAAATATGGATATATTATTAAATTATGTATTTTTTACATTCTAAGAAAGAAACATTGATATTTAATGATGGCTAGAAAACAAGCACAACTGAATATTAGGAGTTACATCTGAGGGTGGCATTCCAAGAAAGAAACATTGATATTACATGATGGCTAGAAAACAAGCATAACGGAATATTAGGAGTTACATTTGAGGGTGGCATGGAGAGAGACTAGTGGATTTAAGACATGTGAATATAGGCATATGTAAAGGAGATCATGACCATGTAAGAGAATCCTCTCCATGCACTTAATCAACAAAAGTAGGAAGGACAAGGAGTTCATGGGTATGTAGAGGAGATCATCCCTAGATACATAGTAGGATAGACTTAAGTAATGTCACTGAAATAGCATAAGAAATAGCTTTAAACTTATCCAATTGTAGATCTAGATATTTATTTTAAAAAAATTCCTAGTAATTATGTTTTTTTTTGTAAGATTTAACCCATTGAATACGCTCAAATAGCATTTTCCCTTCGATTTGAGTGGCTGGATGACTATATTTGGGCATTAGATGTGAGAATCATGGCAATTTTAAAAAGCTTTCCCAAGTAATTTTGCCAGCGAAAGTACTTGGGCTTGCCTTCTTTCACAAGCTATCCCAAGTACTTTCTCTAGAGAAAGTACTTGGGCTTGCTTTCTTTTACACCAAGTTATCCTAGTTCATATGCATGTGAAAAAGATCTTGCTATCTTAGGGTCTCCTCCTTACGTACTTTCCCTAAGGGGGAACTAGAGAGGAAAAGGAGCTCATCGTAATGTAATGGAGAACATAGCCATGCTAGGGAATCTTCCCCAGGTACTTTCTACAAGTAAATAGGGAGGATATGGAGGTCATGTGTGCTTGTAGAGGAGGCCATGCCAAGAAAGTCTACTGAACATGTATCCCCACTAACCCTTTTTTCTAGTATGTTGTATGATGTATAATTTCTTGGATAAATATATGGAAGTCATGTGTGCTTGTAGAGGAGGCCATGCCAAGAAATTCTATTGAATATGTAATATGTATCCCAACTAGCCCTTTTTTTTAGTATGTTGTATAATTTCTTGGATAAATATATGAATTAATATGCATGTAGAAAATTATAGCTTGGTATTTTTAACTCGGAGGTTTTAGCTCAGTAAATGTGCATACCCCTTAATCTACATGAGCATTACTAGGCTAAACTTGAGCTATGTTGTTAGACTTATGAGTCAAGTTATGCAAGCCCCTAGGAAGCCACACTCGAATGCGGCTAGACAGATTCTCAAGTACATAAAGTCACAGTAGATTATGGACTTTTCTATGAGGTTGGTATAGAGATATAGCTACATGGGTACATAGATACTGATTGGGCTTGCAATGTTGTAGAGATAAGAGATCTACTAGTGGTTTTATGTTCTCATTTAGGAGTGCTACTATGAGTTGGAGCAGTAAGAAGCAACCAACAATTGCCTTATCGAGTATAGAGGTAGAATACAGGGGTGCTGCTATGGCAGCTTGTGAGGTAGCTTGGTTTGAGAAGCTGGGTGAGCGCATGGATAGGGAGGTTGTCATTTATTGTGACAATAAGAGTAGCATACAGGTGGCTAGTAACCTAGTATACCATGACAAAACAAAGCACATTGAGGTGCAATATCACTTTGTGAGGGAGAAGGTTCTAGATAGCAGCTAGCAGGTGATGTAGATCTCATATATGTCAGCACCAGAGGACTAGGTGGCTAACGTCTTCACAAAGGAATTGGGCATAGAGAAGCTCCATAGGTTTAGGAGCTTACTTGGAGTGCAATTAATCTTGAGGGGGAGTTGTTAAGGAAAACCTACCCTAACGTGTCATGGGAAGTTGCCTATTCGCCGAGCTCGAGCATGGCTCAAGAGCTCCACCTTAACTGCTTATCACCGCTGACCTCTTGCACTCATTGTCACACTGAGGCAGTTGCTCTAATCCAACGGGTGATACAAGCTCTCTCACAAAGATCATGTGGGATCTCCATGAAACAGGATCGCATTGGTTAGCCTAATCAAGAGAGAGAGAGAGAGAGAGAGAGAGAGAGAGAGAGAGAGAGAGAGAGAGAGAGAGAGAGAGGAACAAGTGATTAGCACTAGTCACTCCTAAACCCTAACACTAAGTACACCACACATGCTAGATTAGAGTTGCAAGAGAGAGGGAGAGAGAGAACACTCCACTTCTATTGCACAAATGGAAGAATCCGTTACAAACAAGAGAAATTGGCTTTTATAGTTCCCACTAGGCCACCCGAGGTGCCCAAAACATAGTTACAAGGTTTTTCTTTATGGTTTGGCCAACCAACTGACCAAGATCCTCTTGTCTGTCCTTTGAAGCTCAATACTTGGGAGCATCGTTAGGGCATTTTTCTCATTAAATGACGGGATTTACAATATAGCATGGGCGCCCATTACATAAGTGTGCGGACATAGTTGTCATAGGAATGTGTTAACCAATATGTGGTAAACAGGAGTGTTGAGATATCAAGCTCAACTAGTGCTACGGTGGACATTGATGACCCACTTTGAGTGATAGCTTCTGTAGTTATGTCACTGGAATGGTTGGTAAGATTATGGTTAATATGCCGCTAATGGATGATAGGCTGTGTGAACTTTGGAGTATTAGAGTTATAGCACCAACTCATATAGTCGGGTTCACACTACCAAAATTGTAGTATCTTTGAGTGACCTACCAATGCATCATGACCATCACATAAGTATCCAAAACCTCTTGAAGTTTGGAACTTGTGTGATCAAGAATGGTGTTGGAGCGGAAATTTGACATTTTTTGAAATATGCATCAAGTGTGGAAATGTAAATGTGTGGTTTCTCCTCAACCTTTCAGAGAACCTGCTAAATGCCTATTAATGACACCCGATAGTTGAATAGATTTATATGTTTTCTCTGAGCACACCATCAATCTAAGGATTGTTATTTTCTTTTGGTCCATCTTATAGCGTATAATGGATAAGTATTTTTGAGGATTCATTTGAGAGCTCAAATGTCATGCATAAGACAAATTTCTACAAATCATTTCCTGTGACATGTGGAGTTTTTGAGGATGTATTAGTTTGTTCCTTTCCTCTTGGCACTTTATGGCTCCTAGTTGTTTTTGGATTCCACTACATGTAGCTCACTTTGAAAACTCACTTGTCTTAGCAAGGTTCACATGTGTAAACTTTGTATTTCAAATTAGATTGAAAGTAGACATGGACATCTCTTTTCTTTTTAGCCGTCGCTTCAAAGTCATATTTACTTCATTTAAAATGTCAACTTGTTTATACATATCTAGAATCAAACGTCATGCATAATACAAATTTCTACGAGCGAACCAATATCGTCATCCATGTAGCATCACTCGAAAAGTCAAAGACATGATCCACTTCATCACAGTAGGTATATGGGCATGAGCCAAACCATGCACTATCACTTCATGTGCAAAACCCTCTACGTGTGTATGATGATCCACGATAACAATATGATCATTAGCATCATCATAGTCATCACTGAAAAATGAAGAGGTCTCCCCACATGAAATGTAAATGATATCATCTCCTATATCATCATCTATGGCATCCCCAAGGTCTCCAAGGTCTATTTCCATTAATTATGTAGCCTATATCCCATGACAAATCTATCTCCAACAATATGGGATCTAAGGAGATGTCTAGATCAAATCCAAATCTCTTAAGATCTATGTCATGATCTACTATGGATATGATCAATATACATAATCCTACTATGATGTCTCACGTTAATGAAATCATCACTACTCTCATGCACCATCATGACTCTTCAAACACATGAACTCTATCCACACAAATGCTACCAAGAATGCTATGAATACTAGGAGTAGTGGTCGTATCAATGATATCTCCACAAATAGAAATCCTGGAAAAATAGCCTAACGTGTCTAACACTAGGAACTCAAGTCTATGCTAATAGGTTTATCTGTCACTTGTATGAAGAGTATCACTAATCTCAAGTGTGATAATAGATGCACTAATCTCGAGTGTGCTAATGGATGCATGCATCACTGATCAAATGCACACTATCCTCTAGAATGTCACCAGGATCAACTAGAGTGTCCCACATGATCCGTAGGAAAGAAGATATGCATAGAAGTGCATATCATGATTGGTAGGCAACTCATGATAACGAACATAGAACCATGATAATAGCGCATGGGCAGAAGCCCTATGATCAGATCCGATAGGGAAATGAAGTGACATCGATGATGAAGATGATGTGTAGTGTGTTGGTCATAAGAAGGGTAAAAATAGCAAGATTAATCCACAGCTATGCGTGAACACACCTAATAAAGAGTTGCAGTGTTGTCATGTTGATGAAGCTTGCACTACAGGTGAGCACATCTTGGGCTCTAGTAATTGATGCTAGGGGTGCTCAAAGAAGGTAAAGGTGTGGTAGCCTGAGTCCTTGAAAACCTCAATGTAGACCCTAGCAACATCAGAAAACTCAGGTCATCCAACATGCTCGATTTGAGGCTGTTGTAGGTGGGCAGCCTCAAATTGAGCATGTCACTCAAATTGAGCATGTCACTCAAATTCTTGGTCAGCGGACCAAGAACAATCCTTGCCTCATCAGAGAGCCAGGTGATGGAAAACTACAATTGTTGAGGGGCTTGCATAAAGAATTTCTGGTGGTTGGTGATGTCCCAGAGACTATTGAAGGCAAGAAGGTAATTACTCTTGATATGGGGCTACTTGGTATTTGATTGGAGCTAGTGCAACTAAGGTTAACAAGAATGGCAAGTTGGCCAAGGATCTTGTTCTAATTTTGTTTGAGATTGCCTTGGTGATATTTGGATTCAGTTTGGAGGACCCAAATACATTTGGGAACCGTAAAGTTGGGGCGGCTGAGTATTGATGATGATTCTGGAGCTTGTACTGAAGTTGATGAGGATACCTAGGGTATGTGTCTAGGGTTCAACCAAAAGGTCATTTTAACCATGTATTCATAGTGCCAAGGTTATAAGCCAAAGGAGTTTGTTGCTTAGATCTATCTGAACACTTTCAACATGTGGGGCATAGTGAAGTCCATTGTGGATTTGTGCTTGAAGCTTGGAGAGGGAAAATATGTATTGGTGAAAGATCTATCTCAAAGCCCACCGTTGGCTACTTAATCTTCCTATGATGCCTTTGACCTTTGACAAACTGAGCTAGAACCTTGAATGACCAAGGTGATGAAGCTTGTTTATAGATAGCTATATGAGGCTGACAACACTCAAAGTACTTGTGCACCAGAGCCCCCAATATAAACATGAAGATGAAGAACTTCAATGTTTTTGAAGCCTATCTTTATCTTGCCATCCTTGTATTTTAAGATTGTACTGATATAAGAATCATGTAGGCATCTGTGGTGGTCGTCTCCCCACGATTCTGAGGCTGTAAGGTTGGGTTCCTCTATGAATTGGCTGTGAAAACTAACCTATAGATAGTCGGTGTCTGTGCTAGATTCCTGTGTCCTTAGTTTGAATGTAGGTCAGGAACCTTGTGGTGTATGGTGCACACATGCCTACACCTGTCGATTGGGTTCGATTCCTAGTAGGGTTGAACTTGCAAACCAGATGTTAGGGATGAACTTGATTTCAACTTGCTTTTTTGCTTCAACTTCTTTTTTTCTATTTTACACACAAAATTGCTAAGATTGCACACTTTTGCATCAAGAATTCATCATATGTCCTTTGTATAACACTGATACATAGATCTGTAGTAGAACTGTTCGTGAATACATTTCATTGATGAAAATGCATCAATCAAACATTGTTGTCCACTGTGTGTGCTTGCAAACAATGTTTTCTCAACTTTATTCTTATTGTATTTACTTGAAAATTTCTCAAGATTATGATGTTAACCACCAAGATTAACAAGAAACACTTGCTCTTAATCAACCTTGATAAAAAGTTAACCAAACTATTGTAAATAGTTCAAGATTTTTGTAATTAACAGTATGCACACATACCTTGATTAAATCTACACATTTGTCTTTGGAAACTGCATCAAAATCTTTGTAAACTTTAGACAAATCTACACATTTGTCTTTGGAAACTGCATCAAAATCTTTGTAAACTTTAGTCTACACAACTTTGTATGCAAACTCTTCTTGAATATCCAAACTACAACACTCTACACCAGTAATTATACCTTGATTAAATCTACACATTTGTCTTTGGAAATTGCATCAAAATCTTTGTAAACTTTAGTCTACACAACTTTGTATGCAAACTCTTCTTGAATATCCAAACTACAACACTCTACACCAGTAATTCTACATAGAATCGTATTCTACACACTTTCGTGAAAACTATACCAAGATTTTGCATGGCAACCAACAGGTTTCCCAAACTGCCAAGATTCTCTAGATCTAGAGAAACAATGAAGAAAACTAGGTTTTATGTGTAGGTTGATTATTGAAGAAAGGCTCTAATCAAGATGGTTTAGCAATAGATTTCAAGAAAATTCATGTTGAAACTGACTGTAAAATTGAACTAAAAAATCAAGAAGATTAAGAACTTCAAGAAATTTAAGATTATCAAGTTTTAGAGTGGATTAGGGTTTTTGAAATAGTGATTAATACAAATCCAAAAATCATTAACAGAAATCTCATTTGCGAATCCTCTCAAATTAAGAAAATAGCAAATTTGAAAATTGTGTTAAAATCAATTCTAAAAATAATTGTCACTAATCCCATTACTAATCCATTCAAAACAGAATCAATAAAAAATTTAAAAATTATGTAAAAGCACTAATCGAAAAGTAGATAAAGTACTAATCATTCCCTTGTCAAAGCATCAAGATCGAAGCCAAGAGCTCTGATAACAATACAATGAAGGGGACATAGGGGTTACACTCATTAACATGGAGTACACACATGTCCCACTCATGTAGCACCTAAACATGAAAAGACTGCCATGAATCAACCTTGACATTTTGGTCATAAGCTCCAAGAAGATGTAATAGACATATGTCAAAAGATGATAAAAGGGTACAATGTCCATGAGCCCTATGCCTAATATAGAGCAAGGACCCCAAAAGTACACATGTGAATGACCCTAAGCCCCAAGTGCCTAAGACTAATCCCCATGTGCATGTGCATACCAAATCTACGTTATTATAGTCTATATAGTAGGAAAATTTCTTTGGAGGTCCTTCATCCAAGTACGTGCTTTTATAGGCTTTGAGTGCCGGCAAGCTAGGGGGTTACCTAAGATTAATGTAGGATTTACCCTTTTTAAGAGCTTGGAGGAGTGTGTGTCCGAATCTTCTCTCCATGTCTTATAGAGATTCGTCCTCAATGCCTAGATATTTGGAAGTCCAAATCTTTAGATTTGGACTTAATGCCTAGAGAATACTTTAAAATTTGGACTCAAGTCATAATCTCTAGGCATTATGAGAGATTTGTGCTCAATTCCAAATCCTTAGGCTTTGAGGGAGAGTGGACTTGCGTCCAAATCTCCGAGATTTGTAGTCAAGTCTAAATCTCAGTCTTATTAAAGGAGACCATGATTCCTAGACTCTATATTGATTATTAAAATAGGTAAGAAAAAGTAGTAGACTTACATCCGATTTTGCTCATTGTGGACTTCCTTTAACAAGCCTTGTTGGGCCCTTAGTGGTCGATGATATTTCCACACATTCCTTGGGGGAACAATTTACTAGAATCTTAGTAGTCCTAGTCATGTAGTAATCTTTTCTTTGGTCTCCAAGGGCATCTTTTTACTAGTAATTTTATAAAATGTCATTACATATACGTAAGAAGATGGTGATTGAGAGTTGATTTCAAAATCCAAAGCTATCTTCTTAATGTGTTCTATCTTTAGCTTTCTATACACATATTGTGTAGGTACTTGGAAGCAATTAGTTACATGGATCTTGAAATGTTCTCCTGATCCCCCCAAAAAAATCATACTCCACCAAAGCCTGATTGCCTAGCATTACTCTTAGGAGATAGTTTCTTCTTCATCCGTTCAAAGTTAATAGATAACATAGTATCATAAATAGGAATCAGCACTAATATGTTTGTCCAAGATCCTCCTTCAGCTTCAGCACCACCTCCTTTAGCACCAGAAGATGTCCCTTCACCTCCTATTTGTGGTTTCTTTGGTGGTTTCTATGAGTTTTTTGTAGGAACATCTAGCTTGAGCTTTGCCTTCACCTTAGCATAAGAATCAATTATATGCTTGATTGGTGTTTCCTTACCCTCCTCATCCACATCCCACCCCATATTTGTCATACTAATTTTCCTTTCATTTACATGTCATCTCATAGCATCCTAGGTCAAGAAATAAAAATTATCTTTTCCCACATCTACATGAACACATGGCACACCTTGCTCTCCCGTAGCTCCTTCTTGAACTTCCTCCACGCCACTACCCTGATACGTTTGTATTCTTTCTTGTGCATGTGAACCCTCTCTTCTTTGTGTACAAGGGATGTGTTTTCTTTTATCCCCCTCCCCATCCCTAGACTCTCTATGTGGCTCATTTTCATTGGCAACATCATCCTCAGCATTATGCTTATGATGGTGTCTTCATATTATTGTAATGATGGTACATTGGCACCCACAAAATTTTTAGATGGATTATTTATGAGGTTTCATGTTGGGATATGGTCAGTGGCAATGTAAAACAATGTGGCAATACAAGTAGGAAAAGAGTTACTATTTTTCATGGTATGGGGAAGAAGAGTGCTATATAAATGACTGTGAGATGATTTTTAGGCTAGACAAGATTGTGGTTAAATCAATGTCCAAACCTCTTCTAAGGGTGTGGTTAAATCAATGTCCAAACCTCTTCTAAGGGTGTGGTGCCAATGGAGTGGTCATTGCTCTGTTGAGGAACTATGCTTATTGATGATAACCCTTATAAAGGTTGCTTAATTTAAGCAGGCAAATTATATCTTTCCTACATCGTTTAATGTTGCTCATGGAGATAATATTTTGACAGAGGATCTACTATAGTATTTAATATATTTATATACTACCAACGATATACATGATGCCATAACCTTCAATAGATATGGGCAACAATCAATCCAATATGGTCATTCATTGTATGTCCAAGAATGGGATGAGATGAATAAGAACATAACTAGGGAAGGAGAGCATGATGCAACTTTAAGCTCATCAAGAAGACATGTCCCACCTACTTAATCTCAAGGGCACATAAGATATACTCAACTAATAACAATTCATGCTCCACTTGCTCATCTCACTAGTAGAGAGTTAGTGAAATTGCAAATAATTCCTCTATTGCCTATAATAAAAGACATGGAAGCAATGCTATATGGAGCAACTAAGGCATAATAAAAGGTTTATCACCAGGAGCGTACAACTAAGAGTTTATATTACAAATACAAGAGATTTATCAACATTAGGCAAAGAGAAACTAGGTTCTTTTTTTCACAAACCTAAAAATACTCCAATAACTTTTAATGTGCAGGAGAAAGCATGCAACATTAATGCTATATTTGTATAAATGCTAACTTTTGTTGTTACTTTTCATAGACTTTAAGATTTTTCTAACAAAGCAAGATATATTCTACATCAAAGATGTGGCTTACATGGTGGAAACTGCAAAAGGATCCAATGAACAAAACATTGAAGTTCCAGGTTACTTTAGATACACTACTCAAACAATCGATGGGCGATATGGAATTTACATTTCATGTTACCCTAGATTCCTTTGAGTATGATGTCATCTTTGGTGGACCTTGGATAAGTGAATCGTTGTATTCACTAGATGAATCCATGCAAACAGTCATCATGAACACTCGTGTGCTGGGCAATGTACAATTGCTATTACGGGAGGAAGAAACCTTGCAAGAGTTGAAACTTTCAACATATCTTATAGAAAAGATCCCTAGGAATCTGGTTGGATTGGAAATTGCAAATAAAATCAAGCACAGCTTTATCCAACATGAGAACATAATCTCATGACCCTCAAGCTATGGGGTTTGTTAGGTCAACTAACACTCACGGCACATCATCCTGAAAGGATTACCTTTACACGCAAGACTTGAACATGCCATGTTTAGGGTACTTTGAACATACAATGTATATTGAAACTAACCCCCTCACTTGTAAGTTTTTTGTGGTTGAGTATGTGTTGGAAGCAGATTTAATCTTGGGGCATAAATGGACTGTACTTTGCTAGCGATAGAGTCATCATGATGGTCAACGATAAAAAGTTGACAATACCATACTGCTAGGAAGAGGATCCAACTTTAATGGATATCTATGATGCTGAACACAAAAGGATACAAGCCTCTTCCACAAAAGCCTCTCTACATAATGACCTACAATCTGCGTCAACAACCAACTCCGATAAAGCCTCTACTCCTTCAACCCCATCCTCACACGAAGTTCGATGCCAAAACCTCGCAATCAGTAGCTAATCCTGAAGAAGTTCCCAGAGCCCAACCATCTAACTCTAACAAGGAATTCAAAGGAAAGGCCCAGGCTCCTTTGTATCTTCATCAACAAACCTCACCAAAGGAGACAACCACATGCTCAAAGGCCTCGCCAGACATCCACTCCATAAGAGACTCTAATCTCATCATCATCAACAATGCCAATGAGTCTCAAACGTGCAGCCTCAGCGCCAACCAAAGTCAAGGGAGGGCCCCAAACCTTCCACATCAATCTTAAAGAAAACTCCACCAAGACTCCCATAATCACGATATCTTAATAGTATCAAAATATGGGTGGAGAAGCAGCTACTTGTAGCTCAAGGCTACTATGAAGGCGCCAATCAAATTTGGGTACCTCGGCAGTCAAAAACTCTTCCTTAACGAAGCACTCGAAAGCCAAGGGAAGAAGAAGAGTACTTCACAACACCGTCCACAAAAGCCTATGCAAGTTCCTCGAAGAACTCCACTAATGCAACAAGCATGGGTACCAAAAACACTGCTGCAGGCACAAGGGTACTACCAAAATAATACCAAAGCTTAGGTCTCCAAGTGCATCACAAAGTCCCCTAAGCTTGCACAAAGAAGAAATCCTCAACACCAAGCACAATGGCCACCAAATTATAGTGATCATCAAAGATGGGTGCCTGTGCATGTACTTCAACAACAAGGATACTACTATGATGGTAATTCTATTATATGGTTGCCACAATCGAGCAGTGTGAAGAAAACCTCACCACCGACTTCAACCCCAACAATTTCACCTATAGTTCGACAATAATGGAGGCCCAAACAACAACAAGCAAATCACTCAACCACTCTCGTGCATTCAGCACCAACATAAGAGCTTGTCTATTCAAGCAAACAATCATCAGTCTTCCCTACTACCTCGACATCATTTTAGCAACAAATTCAAGATCAATACAGAGACTTAGGAGCACATCAAGAACAAAATAACAATGCTCTTGTCACCCCTCTAGAAATAAGAAATGAGCGCATAAGAAGCTGTTGCTTGCAAATCATGACCTAGATGACCCATTTTTTTTAAAAAAAAAAAGAGGATCAAAATCTACATATTCACGGAACTCCATCTCACGGAATTACAATTCAAGGTTTCCATGTCATGGCTTAAGAACCTGCACTTTCATGATTTAAGTCTCATTATCACACAATAGCCACTATATATTTGTTAAGCTTATTGCTTACTATTCTTTTGGCTAGATTAATGTAGGAGCTGCTCCATGAGTAAATACCCATACTCATGCACTGGAAAACATTTGCACCAAAGCCTCACCATCGACAACTTCCAGATACATCTCTGGATGGTGGGGGGGGCATGGTGGGCGAAAGCCTGGTTAATGGTACAACCCAGCGCCGCCTAGAATTTTTTCTTCAAATTACATACCTCTTCAAACAACGCCAAAATCTTTACAACTCAATGATTTTCAATCCCGAGTGAAGATCTCTATATTAGCCTTGCAAGTCAACATAATTCTTTCAATCCTCACCAATAAGTGGCTACTTCAACACAGAGTAGTTCAATAAGAGTCTATATGACTCAATTCTTGTACTTCATGAAAAACTACTTCTAAGAGTACTTAAATATGCATGAAAACATAAAAGCACATGGGCAGAAGAAGACATGAATCTTAGGTCCTACTCAACAACATTTGACAAGAATCCTGCCACACAAAGGGACATCATCACAAGCCAATTACTTCAAATGATGAATGTCGCTTCAATGAATCAATTGAGAAACTGAGAATCACCATCTTGTTCTGATGATTAAGTCTACGTTCCTCCGGATCCTTCTCTCTCTTCTCTCTTCTCCCATTATTAATATCTCTTAGTGTCCCCACTAACAAAAATCACATGTAACTTTGCCGATGATTGCCAAAACAAAGTGGGCCAAAAAAATAAAAAATAAAAGGGCTCACACAAATATTGAAATGTAATCATTCGCAAAACCCCCCCACCCCATTAGAAATTTTCAATACACAACTAACCTCTTCATTCATTAACTATCTTTTCTTATTTCCTCCAGAGGAACAAAGACCATTGAATGTCATTCAGCATCAATGCCATCGACAAGCTTGTTCATTCTCCCCACACAACGGTCTTCAACGCGATCACGCAGACGCGATCGCCATCAAAAAGGAAAAAAGATTAATCCAATTCTAGGATTAACAAGATCTACCACCATTATCTTATATCAAGGAGTTATGTGAGGTGGGATTTCTATCCAAAGGGACATGGTGCCTTGAGGGTATGCTAGCCCGTCCCGAATAGTTTGCCTCTATATGGAGAGGAGGTGCAAGGAGAGGCAAAGCACGGACCCATGGTAGTAGGCACCTTAGGAACGCACTCACACACCGGTAGACACGTTAGGCCTTCTCGGGTGCGGGAGAGGTTTCGTGGTGGGTATCGAGTGTCCCGGGGGTTGCCCTCCCCGCCACCATCGGGCTGCCGAACGTGGAGTCAGGATCGAAAACGGTGGAAAAACGACGGACCGGCGAGCCGTGCCATGTCGACGGGCCAAGACGCTCATGGTAGATATACCAAAGGGTCATACATTCAAGATATAAAGCAATAGTGTCCAAAGCTCTAACTTGGACGGGTGCCCGTAATGGTGTGATGGAGTATTTAATGGCGATTCTCGCTAGAGCGTGTGGTAGCAAGTTAGGATGAAGTCCTAAGTGATGTACTTCATGGATATATTATGAGAGTAGTCATTGTAATAGCATTAGGCCTCTTATGAGCCTAAAGTGCCCGGCTGGCCACAGTTTAAGTGAGTGTGAACACTTATGGCCATATATATAAGTGAATTTCTCTCATAATACAAGATACTCTTCCATTATGCAATTGAGTCTTGCTCTTGCTAATCCTCTTGCTAATACCCTTCTCTACAGATTAATAATCAAGGTTCTAGCCCATGAACACACTCTAGTTTGCTCTCTCTCTCTCTCTCTCTCTCTCTCTCTCTCTCTCTCTCTCTCTCTCTCTCTATCTAGAGATTGTTCTAGCCCATGAACATGCTCTGCTCTCTCTCTCTTTCTCTCTCTCTCTCTCTCTCATATTAGCTATCATCTTGCCTCCTCTAATCTCCTTTTTCCTTCCATTGGCCCTCTCTCTTTTAAGTCGTCCCCTTCCTTTCAAGTCTTCTCCCTCCTTTTTTGTGAGAACTTGCTAGGGACCTCACTTCTAAGAAACCTACAATATTGGAGAGTAATAAAAGTTATATATGTATGAAAAAAATTTAGATATGTATAAATAAAAAATATGAATATATCTTTTATCCCTTGTATGCACACATATTTTTAAGATGAACACTTACACCCACCCCTAACATAAGAAAATTACATTAACTAGTAGCTAATAAATGATACACCTCATGTAAATACAAGAACTATAAAGACCTAATTAGAAAATAATATCTTGTAAACTCACGTGATATATTACATTTTTTCCCTTATGGTTCTAGGGATTAATTCCCATTATATTTTGTGTATCTCCCCTTGAGCCCTCTTCTCTTTCCCACCTAGCACTAACGCCAAAAATATAATAACTACCTACTCCTTAAATTTTTCAAACAAGCGACCATTGTTTTTTAAAAGGTTCAAAGTTAACCAAGATTCTTACACTTTAGCACTCGACCCCTTTATTTCTATTTATGCATGGATCTTAATTTTAACTTTTTGAGTTTTGTAAATCAAGTGAAGAACATTTTAGATTTTATTAAAAAATATTCCCTTCATATGTTAACTAAATAAGTAGGCGTGATGATTTGCATATCATGAATTCTAAAAGTATTCCCACCATATGTTAAATAAATTAGTACGCATGATGATTTACATATCATGAATTCTAAAAATATGAGATTACTGTTGTTAGAACTAAAAAAGATGCCTAAAATATTTACTGATTGCTACAATATTTAGAAGACCGAAAAATCCTCCATGCCATCCCCCATCCCCCTCTCCCACAATCCACCCCCCTCACACACACACACACACACACACACACACACACACACACATGTAGAGAGATAGATGTAATTACCTGGTACTTAATTTAGAAATTAATGTAAGATAACATTAGAGAGAGACATAGACAAATAGTTAATTGATGTGATCAACAACTTAATTGAGAATATATAGTCCAATAAATCATTATTAAAGAAAGGTTATTATATATCATATTGGAATTATGATCACATATAGATTATTTATGTTATAAAAATAAAAAGATGCTAGGCAAGTTTTGATTTCTATTTTTACTTTACATAAGCTTAATCATACATACCCACTAGAACACATGGAAAAAATCAACTTGGGACATGAGACCAAGAGTAGGACTATTCCTTAGAGTAAAGTCTTTTTTTTACAGACCATATTCTTGTGTTTCAACTCAACCCATAGGTTTGGCTAGTGGTGACATTTAACCACTAGGGTGGTGAACAATGAGCTCTTGAATGTCTAGGTTTTGCATCAATGTTGTTGCGTATCATGGTTGTGTGTGATAAGTAAGGATGTTGATGCAAATTATTGGTGTGCTATATGAAGGAAAGCGTGAGTGGTGTTAAGGAGTCTTTCTTTTATGGAAAGATTGGTCATGTGGAGGGGCTCGTAGGTAGGGTTTGGCCTCTAAGGAAGGAAGAGAAGAGGGCGAGGGCTCGGCTCGGACTATTTTGAGGGACCAAGTGGCCTGCACCCCTCACTGTCACATAAACTAGGCCTTCAAATTCTTGCGTCCATCCTCCCACCTAAATATCAATAACAATTCCCATCATTAAAGAATTTTCTTATACACCTTACACTTAACTTACTAAGTTTTTTTTTTTGAAAGTTTATACACCTTAACCTACTAGGGTCCCTTTTCTCCTTTCTCTTTTATTCAATTGGAATAAGCCCACATAATGAAAAGATGGCTTATTCAATTGGAATAAGCCCACAAGATGGCTTCAACTTAAACTCAGTGTAGTTTTGAGGAAAATTAGAGAATGCTTGATTGTTTTGATTGCACGCTGACCTGAGACTTGTGATACCATGCATGCCAAGGGATCTTAATTGGCAAATTTAAAGCGTTGAGGGTATATCTTGTCGCGGTCACGGGGATTCTGCCGTCTACATCTCCACTGCATCACCCATCATCAACAAACACACAAAACTCATATTAGGGCCAATTACCTTCAGTAACCAAAACCCCATGGTACATTTTGCATTGAGATTTACCTGTAGACCCATATTCGAAGACCTGCCTCAATGAATTTTTTGTAGATGGGCAAGATGGAAAATGCCGAATCTTGCCAGTTTTGAAGCAGCGCAGCACTACGAATTAAAGGCAAGTGTAATTAATCTTTGAGTTTAGTTAGGGTAACGGAGATGATTGATTGATGCATGCGCGTCAGCCTTTTCAAGGATATCTCATCAGCGCTGTATACCTGCACACAGTCCAGCTGTATGGGATGCCCGTGACATTGGCGTGGAAGGCTTCTTGCACCTCCGGCCTATTGAAGTACTTGATTGTGTGCTGCTCTAGACATGCATCATATCCAGCGGGATAGAATGGCCGTACTCGTTGTTGTAAACCCTACGCATGCACACACAACATGTGGCGAAAAGCCGTAGTAAGAAAACGTGACAGATAAAAAAGCTATCCAATTGCATTGTTAGGCCGCCGCCCCCAGGCTTTACCACCTCTCATTGACTATGACGACCAGGAGATGTGTGGTTCTCTATGTGCTTGAGCAAGCATGTCAAAATGCCATATTGAGTATGAGGACCATGGGTATACCTGTGGCTCTCTATGTGCATGAGGTTTTGATGTAGGGTATCTAGAGGAAATGTCAAGCTTGGGTTTGTCATAGAGAAATTAAAAATGGTCGACAAGTGGGCTCATCTAAAACACATTTTATGGAAATTTGGGAGTTGAGGCACAAAGATTGCATGGAGGCACTCCAAAAGAGCCCTACTATGTGTTAACTCGTTAATTTTGATTCATGCTAGTGTACCACCTTTTAGCCAATCATGGGAACAAGAGGCATGAAGGTTGCATGGCCAAAGAGCCCTAGCTATGTGTTAACTCGTTAATTTTGTGTAAAAATGTTAAACCACATACATAAGTACACTCCAAGCAAGACTCAAATGTCTTGGCCTGTTGAGTTGTTGAAGCTAGTGAGATCTTTTCTTTTGGGTTGAGTTGTTGAAGCTAGTGAGTTCTTAAGAAAAGGCCTCACAGTTTAAGGAACCTCAAGCCAAAACAAAGCCCACAAGACAACTTAAATATAGTTGCACACACACACACACACTCACAGACACATGCACGTACACACGCACACGCACACATGCCCACACTATGCAATCATATCTATAATTAGGAGTACCTAGTTAACTCCACTTAATTAGACCCTCATCCAAAATGACAAATTTAGACCCACTGTTTAAGCCTTACTGCTCTTTGTATGAAAAGAAGTAAAGGTTTGCTTAAAAATCTTCTCTCTCTCTCTCTCTCTCTATATATATATACCCTCGTGTTGCATTCTACCAACTTTAATACCCCTCTCCTCTCTCTCTCTTTATATATAGATTCCCCCCTCTCCAAACTTGGGCTCCTTGAGAAACTAAATGGAGTAGCAATATGTCATACCGATGTACGGCCGGATTGCTTGGTAGTAGTGGTGTTTGAGACGCATATGGGCACGTACAAATTGTAAATGTTAATCTTATTGTATTCCGAGAACACCTTATTGACCTCTCTCGTACAGGCGGCCGTCCAGTTCACCCGTGTGAAATCGCAGCTTCTCATGACGTCCGCGTAGAGCTGGTCTGAAATCACAGCATGCGACCAAGCGTAGTCGATAATCCCCACCCAATCGTGGTTATCGTCTGTAGACGGATTGCCCACCTACAATATATTCACATACATATACACACACACATATCTATATATATATATATATAAATTCCACGGATTTTACAAGAAAAGGAAATTTAAATGGGATCTACCGATCAAGACCTCAATTATTATTATTTACTTTCGACTAACGATCGGCCACGTTTCTGATTAATAAATTACCATGAAACCTTTCAAGTTGATGGCGGGATACTTCGGAAATTCCTTGTTCCGATCGTACACCAGGCTTGCCAATTGCGGCACATAATGTCCTGTGATGGTCATTAGCATTTAATCGAAAATTTTATAAACATAATGATCACTTGGCACTAATTAAAAAATAGTCATTAATTTACCTGCGTAGCTCTCACCAGCCATGTAGAAATCGCGCTTCTTATATTCAGGAAATATTTCGAACCAGCTAGCGAGAAATGTGTAAGCCTCCTGAGCTGTGCAGGCCAACGACTTAATTATAAGCTCGCAGCTTATAACTGAGTTCATCGTAGGCATTAATGTCAATATATTATCAACCTGTGAGCTTATCTCCAAAATTCTTGTTGTCCGAGGAGTCGTTTGAGTAAGAGAATCCAACGCCCACAGGAGAGTCCAAGAACAGCATATTTGCTTCTGAAAAAATTAAGCTCATTCTTATGTCAATATACCTTATCGATTTGTAGTGTCGATTGGCACCGCTCCTAGCTGCAACTGTCTATATATGACATTCCTTATCCATTTACACCGTCAATTAGCACAGTTACACCACTCCTTAATACTGTAACTATATTGCACCACTCCTCACAACTATGCAGGGTGTTCACTCTAATTATCGCTCGGGCGACTCACTTGTGGTGGCTTACAGGGCTTACGTTTTCACAAGTAGACAGACGTAGCCATCAAAATTGATGGAAACTGCAGCTAAATACCACCGTCACTGTTTTTAGGCCTATTTTTTAATGGGCATTTTAAAAGTTTACCAATATGTTACATCCAATTTAACAGAAAAAACAAGTCCCACGAGCGGCAAAAGCCAACCCTACCCTTAGTCACGGTGTTTAGCTTCTCCCTTATGAGAATGAGCACTCCGAACTAGGATGTTCACTCACAGAGATGAGCACTTCTAATTAGGATGCTTATCCCAACCGCTCAAGCGACTCCTCACTTGTGGGAATGAGTACCCCTAGTCCCCAAGGGACATGTTCCCTCCAACCGCTCTAACGGGTCAGTTGTGAGGGTCATGATCCTTAGCTAATAGTGCCAATTAGCACAATACAATTCCTCAACTTCTAGTCTAGTTCAACTATGCAGTGTGTGTTCACTCCAATCACTTGAGCGACTCAACTGTCTATATGAGCTTTGCAAAGCTGACTTTAGTGACACGATTCCTCAACTCCTAACAACTAGTATAGAGAGAATTCATTCCAATTGCTCATTGACAATATGTTTTATACCTAAAAATGCTAACTGTACTAGGGTTAGCTTGGGGTTAGGGTATCGAGGGATTAAGAAAAGCATGTTGATTATAAGGGTCAAGGCTCATTATAAGTAATAATCCCACGAATATAGCTCTTTTATTGGGCGAGAATGCACTCAAATCGCAAACCCTCGTGATACTTTTTTGGGGAAAAAAATTTTACATACCTCGGTTCCATGCATATTTGTTAAAGTGCAATCCAGTCCCGTTCACATTAACCCTAAAAGGGCCGAGCTCTTGGGATGCCCCGTATCCTATGGATGAGCAACCCGGACCTACAGACCATAAAACAGTTACGAACTCCATGCATTGTTGAGTGCATTAACTTATAGGTTTGAATCTCCCCACTTATAAGAGAAACCAAATTATTGTGAAGACTTCAGTCTAGCAATATCTCGTGGCTATTCTCAAGACTTTGCGCTTGTGAATAATCAATTCCGCGATCAAGTTAAGTAAGGGTTTATAGAAAACATTATAGCTGCCATGGGACTAACGGTATATTGATACAATTAATCATAGTACCACAAGATTAACCGCGTTTAAGAATTTGAATTCAATTTGAGACGTTATCTCTAAGAAACGCGATTGATTGATGCTCTGTTCGACATTAATACCTCCATTAAGCCATAAGACTAAGGGTTTGGATTCAGGTTGAGAAGCTGCCTCAATAAACCAGTAGAAGAGGGCCCTGCCAGGTGATGCATTGACGGTAATGTAGCCAGAATATTGAGAGAAGGATACATGGGGCTGACCTGGTAGAGCACTAATTCTACTTGCCTTTTTAATTGCATCTAGGGAATCACCACTATAGACATAAGTTGCAGCTATGGTTGAAGAAGCACTGAAGAAGATGAAGAGAATTAACAGCAAGCTTCCATAGCTGGCAAGTTTAATAATGTTAACATTATTGAGGTTGTTGGCGCACTGAAATATGGCCATATGTGGGTGATGGCTTGCGACTACCAAAGTTTGTGATATGCCAGCCGAATAGCTTGCAGTTTTAATATGGTTGGGGGGGGGGGCTTAAGAAAATGATGGCCCAGCATGCGGGAGAGATCGTCTGCATCAGAATGATCACCAGCTCGTGGGGGACCGCCCCACCAAAACAAGACAAAACGAGAGAGAGAGAGAGAGAGAGCGCTCCATTGAAGTCAGGTTGAAACGCCACACTACAATCCAGCTTTTTGGTAGCTTGATTTATTACAGATGCGGGCAGTTAGCCAACAAGCTAAATTATACTACAGCATGTCACACACACACACATACACACACATATATATATATAGACGTACAGCAGATAGTTCGTGGTCAATCATCCACCGGGTACAAATGACCACCAATCATTCACCCACAAATTAAAGTCACCTTGCTCAATCATGCAAAAAAAGCCTTGAATCATATTAAGAAAGCACCTTTGATTGCTGAATCCATGCATACAGGTTGCAACCTTTACTTTTAAGCGGACTGCATGGGGACCAACATTCCACCCTTCTTTTTGTTTACTTTCAATTTTCAAAAGTGTAAGGTTGAGGTGGATATCGAATCTGAAATTGCAAGCCGGCCTGCTAGAATCTAGTATTATATACCTCTTTGTCTCTGTTTTGTTTGTTCGTCGATACACGAATGTGGGCATAATTTAGGTGAAGGGGCTTGCCCATCCATCGTCTAGGGCAAGTTGGTAGCCTATGCTCTATCAATCAGCATCTTTGTTTTTTGGAAGGCGCGGGAGGTCACGTTCTAAAAACCTATACAGAATGTACGTCCACGCCTTTTTTTTTAACTTTTTTATTTATTTTGCATAATTGTTTATCCCCCTTTTGTAAGTATATATATGATTGTATTTTGAATGAAACCCTCCTATATAAATTCACATTAATTATTTATATTATAATGTTCAATCTTCTCTTGCATGTATACATCCATGTACTAAGTTGTTATGTTACATATGTATAGGAGCACCCATCTACTAACATCACATCCCATTTCTGGGTTATACAAAGAGGTGATGGGCACCTTCTCTTTGTGTAACCAAGCTTAAGAGCGTAAGATCCAATGTATATCATATAGGCAAATGTAGCAAGACTTTGGCTTTGAAAACCTTATAAATTTAATTAGGTAAATGTAGCAAGACTTTGGGCTTTAAAAAATGCAAAATTCACATCCCAAGTTTATTGCAAAGAAGACAAGATGTTATGCTCTTAAACCGGCTTAATGATAATATATTATCATCAAAAGCTCCAAAAAATATTGGGGAAAGTTTCACAACAATAGTTCATGTACCCTAAAGGATACCTCATATTTGATGTTGAGATCATATGGATGTAGTTTCAAAGAGTTTCTTTTCTACAAATACTTGGCTATTTCTCATTGAACCTTATCATGGTGATCTGCTCCTATAAGCATTACAAAAATCCTTTTTTGCAAAAAGTTGGCTAGATATATTGTTTATCCCCTACACTTTAGCTTAGTGGTTTGAGTTTGGGACTTCCAAAAGGGAGGACTTGGGTTCAAATCCTTGGGTCATTATTCCTCCCTTAGGAAGGACACACGTGCTTGTTATGCATTCATGCATGAGGGTTGCCACACCTACACATGAATCTAACAAACTGTGTAGGGTGTCTCTTTCCAATCGACCAAGTCACTCGTGCATGTGGAGCCTACCCAGAGCCAAAAAATGGCGGGTATTTGGAAGGGTGATATTCCCTTGTGGTACGTGAACACTATCCAAAATGAGATTCTAATTTTCAAAGAGCATTGTTTGAGAATTAATTCAGATTTAAGTATGTACAATTTATTGAAACTTATCTATGATTTCAACTTTTTGAAAGAGGGAACTTTAGCTCACAAAACCAAAGGTATTTCTTTATCTTCTTGCAAAAAAGTTGTTGTGGTTACAACCACATGATGGATGAATATCGATAGAGATATCTTCAAAGAGGAAGAACAATAACTATAGTGGTTAGCTTCTCCAATCGTTACCACTCTTGAGCATCTTTCATTATTCATCTTGGAACATATGCCTCAAAGAATTGCTGACTTGTATACCTACTGTCAAAACAAGTACGCATAACGTTATGTTGTATATTATCTTAGTGGTGTATGTCATATACTATATAATAACGATATTTGATAGAGGGGGGTTGAGAGTTGATCCAATCAGAATAAACTAATACTGATCATTGAATTTCATTCTCTCACATGGTGATACCTATATCAAATCATTGAACTTCGATCAACACAATTTCTCAACAAAGTATATACCTCAAAATTCATAGAGGCAAGAAATTCAAAGATTCCACTCATAACTCTTTTCACATCACTCCACTCTTTCCATCCTTATATCATTTTCATATCACACTTAGGATCTAGCTATGTATGCCCCATATTCTAAAGGTAGCTTTTAGTCCTATAGACTCTATCTTGGACCACAATCCACACAAATCATGCTTAAGTCTCTAAGGTTACACTTTGGGTCATACTAGCTTGACGTTACCTTCACAGATTTTTTCATACCATATCTTGGACATGTAGAATGGCATTTTCTTAAAGAAAATATGAGATGCCATATAATTTATATAATAGAGTTCTTTATTTGAATAAAAAATTTGATTGATACAATAAGCTCTTGTTTATTTTTTTCATCAAACAAAGATT
Organism: Cibotium barometz; assembly: GCF_041138505.1. Lineage (NCBI taxonomy): Eukaryota > Viridiplantae > Streptophyta > Polypodiopsida > Cyatheales > Cibotiaceae > Cibotium > Cibotium barometz. The sequence goes on along the minus strand of NC_141071.1, from coordinate 20,950,461 downwards.
CATATTTAAGAATTTTTTAATTAATTTAAACGTTAACTTTGTACATATATTTTATATTTAAACTTGACAAGTCTTATCCTTGAATTCAATTCGATATCACATTTAACTTCTTTGGCATATTAATGTCTATGACTCTTGTTCATTTTTTGCATCAAACAAAGATTCATCTTTGTGGAATTTTTAGCTAGTAATTTCAATGTTAACTTTGAATATTTATTTCATATTTAAACTAGACAAGGCTTATCCAGGGTTATCCTTGACTTCAATTCTTTATCACATTAAACTTACTTAACATATTAATGTCTATGACTCTTTGTGGAGCCTTATAGCTTCTTCACTTGATCTTCTTGAGCCACATAAAAGTAGACATGCATACGTGACCATAAGTCTTAGCTCTAGAGACTAATGAGTTAAAGAATTTTGAATTAGAAAAAGAACCTTTGAGCTAAAACATGAAAAGTCTAAAGTTTTTTAAGATTCTTAGTATAGCATAGCACGGATGTTTTCCAAACGCATTTCAAAAGACAAAAAACTTAGGTAGAAATAATAAGTTCCATATAGCTTTTTAGTTAGAACTTTTTAGTCTCAATGATCTTTGCCCCTTTGCATTATTATCCCCATGTAGCAAGGAAAAAAGTAAGGGTAGGAGTATGGTTGTTATTCTTTTTTTTTGTTTGTAAAAGTTAGAATGCAAAAAATTCAAACCTTTAAGGACTACACTAAAATTTCGATGTACATTTTAATATATTCTAATACAAGGATAGTAAAATAATTAATCAAAGTACCACAAACTACAACAATCGCACTATAGATAAATAGTTTACTTATGTACATATTTATTTTTAGTTTAGAGTAAATCTTGTCAAGATTACTATGAAAACCATGATAATTAAAATTGTCCTTTACACCATGTACTAGACATCAAACTTTTGTAATGTCTATCTCAACTATTCCTAGGTTTAAACTCAAAGAGTTTACTTTCCAAATACCATCATTTACATCATGAGCATCTTTAAAGGGCATTTATACAATCCCTATGCTTAAAGGGAATTTATATAATCCATATGTTTAAAGGGAATTTATGTAATCCCTTGCACAACTTCTTAAAAATATTAAAACTTCTTGAAGGTTGAGTTCATGTGCTACCTATCCTATATATAATTTTAATGTAACCTCATAGCATTTGAGGTAAGTAAGGATGAGCCATGAGCCATGAGCCATTTGTTCAAGTCAAGATCTTACCGTATCCTTTCACAAAACATGGGTCATTTGGTACTTTTCCATAGAGCCGCAATGTAACTTCCCTTGTGGATGCACCAGCCTATCCACATTGCGTCCTCACTTTGTTGTCACAACATAATGCTTTCATGGCTATGGGGTTGATGGAAGAGCTCTCTTTGCTTAGATGTAGACAAGAGGAGAAGAGCCTTCACATAGTGGCTCTCTCTCACAACAAGAGAATCTGGGTGGGGAAGAATCTCATGAGAGGGAGAAGTCTACAGTGGGGGGTGATGGAAGAGCTCTCTTTGCCTAGATGAAGACAAGAAGAGAAGAGCCTTCACAGTGGTTCTCTCTCACAAGAGGTGGGTGGGGAAGAATCTCATGAGAGGGAGAAGTGTACACTCAAACCTATTTAAGCAAGCTCATGAGAGTGAAACTTTAACCTATTTATGAAAGAATTCAATAAATTATCAACAAGTAAGAGAGTAGAGAAGAGGCCTACCATAACTCAAACAAACTCATAAGAGGGAAACTCAAACCTATTCATGAAAGAATCCAACAAAACGTCAGTAAATAAGAGAGTAGAGAAGTGGCCCGACCATAAATTTAAAATGGTCCAAGGCCATTATTTCTAGCCTTAAGCAAGTATATACACAAAGTATGTGACTTCCCTATTTGGCATTAACCACAGGGTAATGCCACTTCATAAAGTCTAGTGCCATCTCACAAAGCATAGGATTCTATTACAAATGTGGGTAAGATAGCAAAGCGCCTTACGATAGGATGACGGGTGGGTGAAACCATGTTAACTGATGGAGTGGTTTTAACATACCCCCTTCCTAATGTGGATGCATCACATCATCAAGCATAGGTGGTGAAGATGCTATCAATTCCAGAGAGTTGGGGATGGTCAAAGATGTAGTCAGTAAAGAGACCAATCCACATGCTTCAGGGTCCATTGGAGATAAGAGTTTGGTTGGTGGTTGAGTTAGGAAGAAGTAGCATGTTGAGGTTACACATGATGTAATGTGGCCCGTGGGCTTAAAAATGGTTGATGTGAGACCTCACCTCCGAGGTTATGCCAAGGGCATGTACAAAAGAGGACCTATGGATGTACATGATGTAATGTGGGCTTAAAAATGGCTGATGTGAGACCTCACCTCCGAGGTTATGAGGTGTTTTGGGCATGTACAAAAGGGGGACCTATTGATTTGCTTTGTGGATTCATGCACCCACCTTCATTTGATTGGCAATACGACAAGGTATCATTCCTAGACCTCATGGTGGGGTTCTTCATTGTGGGTTACATCCTTGTTGGTGGTGAGATCATCATTATGATGGAAAATGTGTGTTCTTCATTGTTTGTTACACCTTTGTTGGTGAAGGTAATCCAAGAAGGAAAATGGTCCAATGGACACTTTAAGGAATTATTTTCTTTAATGTATTTTGAAGGTTCTAAGACAATCAAAGAGGATCTAGGTAATGGATTGTACCTTGAATCATTTGCCCACCATAGCCCCCCATCTAGAGATGTACATGTATGGTCACTGATGAGGCTTGGTGTAGGGTGTAAGCATGTTACCGTGCTACGCTTTTTATGGTTATTAGCATGTACCAAATAGCATATCTAGCTAGCATATGAAAAAGAATAATTGTTATATGTAAAATATGTAAATTTATATTCTTTGTTTTGATATAACTTGTGGTAATCATGTTTGGTACTCGTGGTAAATGATAAGATATGACTCGCGCTAAATATATGTGTATTCATGCAAAATTATGGTGAATTTTTTGATTTCACTACTCGTATGTGATTTTGTAAGGTAGAAAGAAGATTTGACTACTCACTTGGCAAATTCCTAAGGTAGAAAAGAGGTTTTTTTGTGGGCATTACAGAGAGTTGTGGAATCATGAAGAAGGTGGGGGCCGCAAGCAAGTAGCGGGGAGTGGGGAAGATTGCCAAGCCCAAGAAGAGGGAAGATTCTGTTAGGGGAAGGAAGCAAGAGGATATTGGCTTACAATATTTTCCCCAGAAGAAAACACAAGTTTAGAGTCAGGCTCTCTACCACAACTACAAAGAGCGAAACAAGTGCAGGGACTCAGGCAAAGAAGCTCTAAAACACTTCCTCAAAGAGCTGAGTCTAGCTCTCCACCATGCCAAAAAAGGGTGAAATTACTTGATAGCAAGAACTCTCCATTGCAATCTGGCTATCAGTAGAATGAAGTCGCCTGCTGCATGAAAGGGAAGGAGCACTTTGACAGGTTCTAGTATCCTCTCTCCCCATCTCTCTCTCCATCTCCATCTCTTTCTATGCTCCCCTCTTTCTAAGAATGTACCCATCTCTCTCTCTCTCTCTCTCTCTCTCTCTCTCTCTCTCTCTCTCTCTCTATCTATCTATCTATCTATCTATCTATATATGTATATATATATATATGTATATATATATATATATATATATATATGTATATATATATATATATATATATATATACATATATATATATATATATATATGCTTCCCTCTTTAGTCTCTATCTCTCTCTCTTTGTCTCTTTTTCTTATTTCTCCCATTGCCTGTATGCAGGCTGGTGGAAAGCTCCTAAGATAGTCTACCCAAAGACAAAGAAAGTTCTATCAAACCATGGCAGAGTTCAATATAGATTATGACCTCTCCATGGAAGGTGTTGATCCAAAACTATTAAGGTGGGATCAATTGACTGACGTGGAGTGGTTTAGTGTGTTCAGACATGTAGGGATCCCAGTCAACATCGCATCAAATGTAGCCATATCCACAGCAAGGTCTACGAGCATCTGATGTTGTTTCATCACAAAGTGTACCAAAAGTGTCCTCCCACAAACATGAAGATCACTACAGCATTTGCCAACAAGAGGGATGTGAAAGAGTTTAGCCTTGTGTTTATTGAGTGGTTTGACGATCCACTTCAAAATGGGCAAAATAGCTGTCCAATATTTGCAAGACCTGCAAGAGAAAGGCTATTATGAGAGCCATTTCAAGAAATGAAGGATGTGTACTGAGGATTTACAAGCACCAAAAGAGCTGAGTTGTTTGAGGATTTATGTAATGAGGAGTTTATCACATCTAATCATACACCTACCACCATGATGGAAACGACTGCCAAAGCCACACCCCTCTATCATTAAACAACTCGTTACTTGTTTAAGAAGAAGGGAATACACCTTGTTCACTCCATAATGCCATACCCATCATTTGCAGACCCAAATGACTTGGAGAGGATGAAGGAAATTGTCCTTCATTTGAGGGGGCTCTTAAGCAAGGCGCATGAAGATCTAAGAAGTGCACAACATGTGTTAGAGGTTGCAAAGATAGTAAAGGCTAGCAATGATAAGGTTAGTCCAGCTATCGAGGCTCTAGGAAAGAGGCTAAAAGATGCATGAGAAGAATTACTATCCTCACCAAAGAGCAGTACTGTCTATTTAAAGCGGTAAATGGAGCTTGAGGTTTTCATTGACACCATGAAAGACACTCTTCAAACACTTGGTGTTTTTGAGATAGAAGACATGCACCTCGAGAAGGATCTCAACATAAACCATGCTTCAAGTAACTGCTAGTTATCATGATAGCAACACCTTATGTTTAAACTATGTATAGCTAATGTATTTATCTAACTTGATGTTCTCTTCTTCTATACTATAGATTGAAGTGGAGGTGAAGTAATCTGAAGTTCAAGCATGTGAACATCAATTGTAGCTGGTGTTGCATATGGAGAGTTAGATCCAAGCATTAGATCTAGGCATTGCCACCTCCTTATATAATTTAGCTATTGCCATAGTTACACAACATGTAGGATAAGACACGGTACAGAAAGAAACCATGGTAGATTCAGCAGAAGGGTCAGACCGGAACCAATGTGTTGGTTGTGGCTTATGTCTTAAAGTTGAAGAACTTATTGCCATGGTCATACTGCCTTTTGTAAGCATAGGCATCACTTGTTATGCTTTGCAAGTGCATGCTGGCTTGGGCCTCGATGCAAGGCTACAAGATGTGGGCAAATGATACCCTCTAATTGGTTGTGTAAGGTTGTCGGACAAAGGATCCAATCACACCAAACTCAGGTAAGGGTTACTGGAGTAGCAGGTCAAGATATGCTAATGAAGCAGGTTTCTTGTGTGCTAACAATGTGAATCAACATAATTATATATGCTATTGAGCACTATTAGTATGCTAATTAGCATATCTATTATGCTAACTCGCATATCTAGTACACTAACTAGCTTTGTTATATGGCAACTAGCAATCTAGTATGCTAAATTTTCTATGCTAACTAGCATATCTAGTATGCTAAATTTTCTATGCTAACTAGCATATCTGGTATGCATATTATAGTGATAGTCGGCACTCTGGATATGCTAATTAGCATACTAGATATGCTAGTTAGCAAACAAGATATGCTCATAAGCATACTAGATATACTAGTTAGCATTCTTGATATGCTAGCTAGCTTTGTTATATGCCAACTAACAATCTAGTTTGCTAAATTTTCTATGCTAACATACCAGATATGCTAACAAGCATATCTGGTATGCTCGCTAGCATATCTAGTATGTTGGCTAGCATATCTAGTATGCTGGCTAGCATATCTAGTATGCTTAACTAGCATGTCTAGTATGCTAGCTAGCAGTCTAGTATGATAACTAGCATGTCTAGTATGATAACTAGCATATCTAGTATGATAACTAGCATACTATATACACTAGTTAGCATACCAGATATGTTAGCTAGCATACCAGATATGTTAGCTAGCATACCAGATATGTTTGTTAGCATAGAAAATTTAACATAGAAAATTTTCTATGTTAGCATACCAGATATGTTAGCTAGCATAGCAGATATGTTTGTTAGCATAGAAAATTTAACATAGAAAATTTTCTATGCTTATTAGCAAGTTGGATATTCCTGATGAGAACCTATTTTTGAACAAGTTGAGGGGATACCCAATTTTGACTCTGATTTAGAAGAGTTAGCTAATGGCTTGATGTTCACAAAAGAACAAGATATTTGTCCTCATACATCTATCCCTCTTGGGACAATGACTTTCATGAGCCAATCAAAGGATAGTTGGATATTCTTGAGAACCTATTTTTGAACAAGATGAGGAGATACCCAATTATGGCTTTGATTTAGAAGAGTTGACCTAATGGCTTGATGTTCATAAAAGAAGAAGTATTTGTCCTCAGAGATCTTTACCTCTTGGGACAATGAATTTCATGAGCCAATAAGTGAGGTTTCCAAGAGATGTGGCTAGCCGCCTTACTTTATTTCTATCTTCAACAGAGAAGGACGCCAATAGGGCCATTGCTACATGGGCTGATGTAAAATGAAAGCTTACAAGAAGGGACCTTCAACTAGGATGAGGATGCACCTCAACTTGTTTTGGAGGAGTTGCTTCAAGCAAAGGAGAATGGTAGCATCCCAAAACTTGCTCAAACTTCTATGAACAATTGGGACATTAGTATAAATACGATGATACTAATGTAACTATTCATAGATTGTGGGATGATAGTCTTAGATGGGTGAGTAGGAGTAAGCATCATCATAAGACACTATTAGGAGAAGCATAGGGAGCTAGGGCTATGTAGATATGAAAGATGGAATCCCAGCTGCCCTAGCTAGAATTGAAGTGACAATGGGGGGGATTTCAACACTCTCCCTATGACACCACCTATCACTATGAGAAGGGAAAGGTATTCCTTCGTGAGACCAAGAAAGAAAAATATCGCACGAGAAAGCCTAAGGCACAAGCTAAGGAGAATGGTAGCATCCCAAAACTTGCTCAAACTTCTATGAACAATTGGGACATTAGTATAAATACGATGATACTAATGTAACTATTCATAGATTGTGGGATGATAGTCTTAGATGGGTGAGTAGGAGTAAGCATCATCATAAGACACTATTAGGAGAAGCATAGGGAGCTAGGGCTATGTAGATATGAAAGATGGAATCCCAGCTGCCCTAGCTAGAATTGAAGTGACAATGGGGGGGGATTTCAACACTCTCCCTATGACACCACCTATCACTATGAGAAGGGAAAAGTATTCCTTCATGAGACCAAGAAAGAAAAATATCACATGAGAAAGCCTAAGGCACAAGCTAAAGAGTCGATGTTGGACACTGAGTCATATTGCCACCTTATAAAGAATGTATGGAGTGCAACAAGGCTCAGCTGGCATGACTTTGTCCAATGCTACAGGTGAATCAAACTTGACCTAGTAGTTTCCATGCCCTAAAGTATGAATATCAGTGATCTTTATAGGCTCATAGGCTTGCCTGCAAAAGATCCATGAGGTATCCACATGCCGGGAAGCTACCCACAATTTTGTAGACCAAGGTGGAGGCCTCAAGGAGGTGACTATCAAAGTGAGGAGCTAGAGGTTTGCTTTTGATAAGGAAAGGTCAGGGACGTAGCCTCAATTGGGGATGACAGAGTAGCTACCATGGAGTCCTCTTGGAGCTACAAAGGAGTTGGATCAGATGGGCTGTGAACTGAAGCGCAGGCTAGGCAGAGGCTCAACAGGTGGAAGAGGAGAAAGTAGGAGCTAGGGGTAAAACCAGGCAGAGAGAGGGACCTAGGCGATGATGAAGGCAGAGAGAGGGAGCATATGAAGGTGATAGGTGACATGCAATAACGAGGGAAGCTTTTATGCATTAAATTTTAAAAAGGTTACCCTTAGGTAGAATATGAAATATTACCTTAAATTTTGATTCTAATTAAGGTTAAATTAAGATGTGCATGTAAATATGTACATTAAGCTTGCACACAAAGGTGCACATAACTTGTATACAATAACTTATGCACTTAGATATATAAAATAACCCATTCATATGAGAGATGATTTTGCTAAATAATTTAATAAAGGAAAAGTTAAAGAAATCTAGATGTATAAAAGATTAGAACTTTTAGCCTATGATATTAAGGCTTACTCTCTTAGAAAAAATTAATAAATAGAGTAATTTATGTTAAAGAATATAGAAGAATAAAAGATTTAAATTTTTAATCCCGTAATATTAAGGCCTCTCTCTTAGGGAAAATTAATAAATAGAGTAACTTATGTGAAATAAATCATGTGTAAATGAGTAATCGGCTCACATGCACATGCATGCATTAATAATTGATGTTTCTTTTTGCATGCATGGAGTTTCATGCATGGATGGAGTTTCTTTTTGCATGCATGGAGTTTCATGTTAAAGATTAGGAAAGATATGATATTTTTTAAAAGAGAAATTAAGAGTATATTTTTAGAGAGAGAAAATTGAGAAACTCTCTTTTTAAATAAAAAAATTGTGTATATTTTTTTGTAGTGGATTTTAGGACATGATAATCCTATCCTAGGACTTAAATCTTTACTTTAAATTTAGTCTTAAGTATAATTTTTCTCTCTAAAAATGGAGAGAAGAAGTTACAACATATATGTGTATACCTTGGATTATGGTTTACTGCTTGGAATTGAGCAAAAAGGTTAAGAGTCGAGCGATCATCATTAATGTAAAAATGATACTTCTTGATAATACGGGCCTCCGGGGTGTTGGCAACTCCATCCAAGTGTATGTATCTATGCATGCCGATACTATAATATGCACCAAAATAGCCACCTAAAGTGTAATGCAATTTTACTTTAATACAATGGTAAATACAATCTATTACATCACAAAGCAATCAAAGATATTATACCTACTCTGACTCATATTGTATCTCCGGGTAGGGCAAGAATGTATAGTTCTCAACAAAATCCACCACATTGAGATAACCACACCGATGGGAAACTGCTCCAAGCATGCATGAAACTGACGGTCCTGCCACTTGGCCCAATGAGAGTGTCGTACATAAGGGTAGATGTGCTCTCTCTAAAAGTAGTACCGAATAATGCATGTGGATATGTTTCTCCACGAGTTGCAACCTCTTGGATTGGCCCCCCACCATCGAGCGGCACACTACATACTCATATTGCCGCCAATGCACTACCTCAATGTCACTAACATCCCCCTCAAACAAGGTAGCGTTGCCAATCCTCCACATATACCACATGTCCCCTTGACACATGAAAGGTGATAGTATAAGGTATCTAGCTCGCGTGCACATAAAAGAGAGTGTATGAAATCGTGTGGGCTAGTAGGCCTTCCATTTTTCCCACTAAGGGAACAAAATACATCATAGTAAAGTTGAAACTCCACATGGTATCGACAACAACATGTGTCCCACTGATGGGAGTAGCGCACAAAGCATGGGTGTTGGCAACTCCATCCAAGTGTATGTATCTATGCATGCCGATACTATAATATGCACCAAAATAGCCACCTAAAGTGTAATGCAATTTTACTTTAATACAATGGTAAATACAATCTATTACATCACAAAGCAATCAAAGATATTACACCTACTCTGACTCATATTGTATCTCTGGGTAGGGCAAGAATGTATAGTTCTCAACAAAATCCACCACATTGAGATAACCACACCGATGGGAAACTGCTCCAAGCATGCATGAAACTGACGGTCCTGCCACTTGGCCCAATGAGAGTGTCGTACATAAGGGTAGATGTGCTCTCTCTAAAAGTAGTACCGAATAATGCATGTGGATATGTTTCTCCACGAGTTGCAACCTCTTGGATTGGCCCCCCACCATCGAGCGGCACACTACATACTCATATTGCCGCCAATGCACTACCTCAATGTCACTAACATCCCCCTCAAACAAGGTAGCGTTGCCAATCCTCCACATATACCACATGTCCCCTTGACACATGAAAGGTGATAGTATAAGGTATCTAGCTCGCGTGCACATAAAAGAGAGTGTATGAAATCGTGTGGGCTAGTAGGCCTTCCATTTTTCCCACTAATAAGGGAACAAAATACATCATAGTAAAGTTGAAACTCCACATGGTATCGACAACAACATGTGTCCCACTGATGGGAGTAGCGCACAAAGCATGGGTGTTGGCAACTCCATCCAAGTGTATGTATCTATGCATGCCGATACTATAATATGCACCAAAATAGCCACCTAAAGTGTAATGCAATTTTACTTTAATACAATGGTAAATACAATCTATTACATCACAAAGCAATCAAAGATATTACACCTACTCTGACTCATATTGTATCTCTGGGTAGGGCAAGAATGTATAGTTCTCAACAAAATCCACCACATTGAGATAACCACACCGATGGGAAACTGCTCCAAGCATGCATGAAACTGACGGTCCTGCCACTTGGCCCAATGAGAGTGTCGTACATAAGGGTAGATGTGCTCTCTCTAAAAGTAGTACCGAATAATGCATGTGGATATGTTTCTCCACGAGTTGCAACCTCTTGGATTGGCCCCCCACCATCGAGCGGCACACTACATACTCATATTGCCGCCAATGCACTACCTCAATGTCACTAACATCCCCCTCAAACAAGGTAGCGTTGCCAATCCTCCACATATACCACATGTCCCCTTGACACATGAAAGGTGATAGTATAAGGTATCTAGCTCGCGTGCACATAAAAGAGAGTGTATGAAATCGTGTGGGCTAGTAGGCCTTCCATTTTTCCCACTAATAAGGGAACAAAATACATCATAGTAAAGTTGAAACTCCACATGGTATCGACAACAACATGTGTCCCACTGATGGGAGTAGCGCACAAAGCATGGTTGGCATTACTCAAAAGATCTTTGGCCAATCTTGAAGTGAGGGTGTGCCTCCACAAACTAAGAATATAACTCAATTTAACTCGCCTCAAGAAAGCAAGCCCCATGTTCAATGAACACCATTTGAGACTCTTTTTCGCAATGCTTTCTTGAACATTGGCAAAGCTCTACAATTCTCCTCCCAAAATTTCTCTAGAAGTGCCTTGATGTTATCGTTAATCAAACGATTACCCCTAGGAGCACTACCACTAAAAGACCACAATACCCCAGCATCATCCACATCTAGACTCTGCTCCTTAAAGAACCACCTCTAAGAGTATGTGGTACTATGCAAAAGAATGTGAGAGGTAGCTCTCATCTCACCTACCATGTGGGGTCTACAAATGTCCGTTACAATAGCATGACGACGAGCAACCAATGCATCCAAGGTATTCCTCTTCTTGATGGATTCATATATGCGACAAAACACCATTAAGAACCTTAGCACCTACTCTCCTCTCTTGATGCTTGCTCAACAATCCCAGCAATAGCCCTACACTCAGCTAGGTCAGGATGGTCAATAAGGGATGTGAGAAGAAAAAATTGTGACAAGGGAGTGAGATCTTGAAAGAAGTTATGGATGATCTTAGACACACGACGACGTATGGCTGGTTGCCTATGGTGGCTCTTACATTCATACTCTCACTACTAGGAGGAGGAGGAGGAGGAGAAGGCTCACATGCTTCAACCAAACCAAGGGGGGCAATAGTAGGGAGAGGTGGAGGAGGCTCATGTGGAGGAGATGAGGGTAGTGGTGGCTCAACAACGTTAGCGGCTGGCATGTTCTCCACTCTCTTTTTTTGCTCGCGAGCTATCCTCTTTCTCTCCGCCTCATGGGGAGGGGGTTTCCTATTCCTATCAGATTTATTACTCCTATGACTTTGTGAGCCCATTCTCTACAAAATGCTAGTACGAAGACTAGACATTAAGCTATGATTGAATGAAATGAGCATAGAAGTGTGTGCATTTATAGGAAACAACACTCTCTTAACTTGCATTGTATTGGATATTCTAATTCATAAGATAAGATTTTTCTTATTCAATTAGATTAATAGATATATCTTTTTAATTAAATCTATATGATATCTTTGGTTAGATTTTTAAAATGGAGAGGATTTTGAAATAATATTTTTTTCAAAAAAGAAATATTTAGAAATAAAAATTCTACAAATAAAGAAAATATCTTTTAATAAGAAGAAGACACAAAATATATTTCTTTTAACTATAAAATAATATATTATTTAATTTAAATATGTTATTTATTTTTTAAAAATTAAAATTTATTATTTAAAAATAAAATAAAAAGATACTAATATATATATATATATAATAAATCAACAAATTTAGCTAATTTTTTTAAAATCATATAGGTGAAATAATGTATTTTCTAATTGATGTATATTTTTATTTAAAAAAATTAAATATCATAAGAGTATGTTTCATATATTTGCATGGATTATCTATAAATGATATATATATATATATATATATATATATATATATATATTATGTATGTGAGACCATGAATGGATGCCCAAAGCATGGGAGGTGATGATGACATGAGAACTCAAATTGATGACATGGCATGGTCAATCGTTGACATGGCCTACACATGTGACAAGTGGCACCAACTCTCGGTGGCATGCTCGATCATCAATGATGAGATGGCATAGTGAGGTGGCATGCTATGTCATCAATGTTGAGATGGCATAGTGAGGTGGCACATTGAGATGGCACATAGTGAGGTGGCATAGTGGGTGATATGTCAAACATGTGGCCACATGCATGGCCACCTTAGGGGTCTCCACCTAGGTTTGGTACATTACCTAACCTACTTTACCAATCCTAGTTAGACTTGGGTTTAGGCTTGGAAGGGAAGGAACTACTTAAGGATAGCTATTTTTACATAAAATAGATGAAAATATATCTTTTCTTACTTAAATTGAACCAATTTTTTTTTCTATCGATTCACCTTGATTAACACTACTTGGTCATATAAAATTATTGCATAATCACATAAAAAGGAATTTATATAATTAATTTACTAATTATGTTCAGCTACTTTTAGACTTTGAGGTAAATTTCCACTCTGGAGATCTCGGTATTCTTAGATCATTCAATCAAGTAAAAATACATAATTTTTTATATAAAGATGTGTTGTCCCAAAAAAACTACTCTTGTTGCATACTTTTAAAATATGTAATAATTAAAAATGAGGTGGTAGCTCTCCCTCTTTGGTGATGTGTTAATGCATGTGACATGGCATCTAATGAGGTGGCATGCTCGGTTATCAACAACCAACTCAAGATGAGGTGGCAGCTCTTCCTCTTTGATGATGTGTTAATGCATGTGACATGGCATATAATAAGGTGGCATGCTTGCTTATCTAATGATGAGGTGGCATGCCATGTCATCAATGTTGAGGTGGTACATTGAGGTGGAATGCATGCCATGTGTAGGTGACATGTTAGACATGTGGCCACATGCATGGCCACCTTAGGGGTCTCCACCTAGGTTTGGTCCATTACCTAACCAACTTTACCAAGCCTAGTTAGACTTGGGTTTAGGCTTGGAAGGGAAGAAACTACTCAAGTATAGCTATTTTCACATAAAATAGGTGAAAATAGACCTTTTCTTACTCAAATTGAACCAATTTTTTTTTCTATAGATTCACCTTGATTAACACTGCTTGGTCATATAAAATTATTGCATAATCACATAGAAAGGAATTTATATAGTTAATTCACTAATTATGTTCAGCTACTTTGAGACTTTGAGGTAAATTTCCACTCTGGAGATCTCGGTATCCTTAGATCATTCAATTAAGTAAAAATATATAATTTTTTATATAAAGATGTGCTATCCAAAAAAAACTACTCTGGTTGTATACTTTTAAAATATATATTAATTAATTTAAAATAGAAAATACATGCAAAAATTACTCAATAAATCAAGCTAAGATCTCTATTCCATGCCTTCCTTGTGTGCAAAGTAGGGATGGAATTGGAGTTAAAACAAAGAAGTTATTATCATTTTATAATCATACTATCTACAAGTCTAAGTTTGGGACATGCCACACCCTTAATATCTTTATGACGCACGAAATTTAGAATTTGGAATTTTTGATTTTTGATCGGACCATATGTTTAAGTGCATGACAAAGAGTGTGATGTTTCATTAGAAGAGCTCAATGTCACATTCCTTTGCCAAGTGGGTGAGATTAGCCAATTTTAGTAAAAAATGATTATTTTTGCTTTAAGAAACTTGGAAGGTCATCCAAAGTGAGGACCCTTATTGTACAACCACCCCATTGCATCTCATAATGCCTCCTCATCAAATTGACAATCTTGTAGGATTCTTGAGAGGATAACTAGTAAGAACTCTCTTTATGGATCCATATGAAGAGAGGGTAGAGAAAAGAGAGGGCAAAGAAGAGAGAGGGTAGAAGAGAAGAAAAAGAGACAAGGGAGGCTGAGAGGAAATAAGAAGATGAATTCTAAGCAAAGGTGAACCTTTGGTGTAAGAAGGTGAGGTAGAGAAGAGCTCATGTGCATAGAATGCTACAAGGAGTAGGAGTGCCAAACTTGTTGAGAAATGTGGTGTAGCGCACAAGTTGAAAGGTAAGGAGTGAGTAGAAGAGCAAGCCTAGCATCAATCTATGTGGCATAAGCCTAGAATTTTCCCATATGCATGGGAAGAAAGAGCCCAAAAGTTGTACTAGACCCCTATATAAGGAGACCCATTTGCAAATGAAACAAGCACATTGCTCAAGTTTCTTTATTAGTGCAAGCTAATCCATCTTGTAACCTAATTAACTTGAGTCAAACTAATTAGCATCATCTTCATGTGATGAATACTAGTCACAGACACCCACCATAGCTATTTAACATAAGCCTGCACTAGATCCATGCTCAACTTTGACATGGTATTAAAGCTAGGGTTGTGCTTAGCTTAGCTTAGCATTAATCTTGAGTAGCTTTTCTTCAGCCTTCTTTAGTTTCATAGGAGGTGCATTAGGCTAATTTTCTTCATAAGTCTTTCATCAATCACTCTTTAGTTTTCTTCACCGCTTGTTGTGGAAGATGGCTATTGCCACTTTCTCTCCAAAATTCATCTCCTTCTTAAGCTCATAACACTCCCACTAGATCCGGACCCCTTAGCTCACATTCCATTATTTTGATCTTTATTAGCTTAATCCTCATTATTAATCTTATCTAATCAACCTTATCCACTCAGAAACCAATGGTTAAAAACTACCATCTGATCCGAAGCTTGCCATTGCCATAACTATGAGGTCCACCGCTTGGACACTTCTTTGCTGTGTCGACGAGGTCTTTGCAGGAAGTTCTAGGTTGTTTACTAATAGCCAATGTGGATGCCAATGCTATCAGCCCATTGCTACTCCTTTTAACCTCCGGCCTATCTATAGAGCTCGTGATGTGGCATTTGAAAAGCGAAGGCAGACTGGAAACTACACTACTATTGCCCTCAGTATAGTTAAATCAAGGGGTTGGCTAACAAAGACAGTAGAGACCACAAATGTAGTGTGGCTATCTACAGTACCCAGCCATGGTGCAGCGTCTCACCCACAGTTATGCAACTAAGTCCAACCAAACACAATCTCTAGTTGGAAAGCTTGCACACTTAAGGATCAAAATGTGCCGTCACTGGAAAAGTGCATCCAAGGGGGTTTTTGGATGTGCCAGACATGCTGGTGATGCTATTTTAAAAAAATATTTTGAGACACCATTTGTGAGTTATCAAAGCCTAGACCCTCACTTTCATTAACGTTTAACTAACCACTTCTAAGTGGATTTCATTATCTTTTGGTTTTTATCCATTTCCTTGCTTTTTATCAGCATTTATTGCACATTCTTCATTCTTCTTATTACATTGCTAGGTTGTAAGAGGTAAACATTGCCGAGTAGTACTTGGTAAGACCCCTCATTAAGCATGGAGTATGTAGAGGTCATCACTATATTCAATGAGGTGGGTTTTTTACACGGCAAAAGCATGACCACGTACTTGCTCATTCATAAGGGGATTTGGCACCTAATTGGGGATAAACAAGTGGCGATTAAGCCACTTGAAAATCACAAGGCATTGGGCCTTATCACTTAAAACCTCAGTGATGATGTGATTAGCATCAAGGATGCCAAATTGGCATGCCAAGAACTTAACAAGGTTTTCGGCACCAATTCAAAGAGCTCCAAGATTAACCTCATGCAATTCTACAAGCTTGAGAAGATGGACATCGAGAGCATGGCGTAACACATCAACAAGCTCAAAGGTATTAAGCAACAACTAAAAGCCTTGAAGAAAGTTATTGAAGAATATGAGTCTATTGCTATGTACTGTTAAAGAGTGTTGCTAAAGAACCATACGAATCAATTGTGGCTACACTTAAAATTGGGCCTAACACTACACTTCAAGACATAGAATCATCTTTGCTTAAGCATGAATCAAAATTCAAGGATAAAGAACCATTCACCTCATAGTCAATTGCACAAGCACTATGTGCAAAAGGATGGGAAATTTCAAAGGAACAATCAATCAACCTCTTCACTTCCAAGATACTATCATTATGGAAAACTTGGTTACACAAAGAACGAATGTCGTAACAAACACAAACCAGAATTTGTGTGCAATTTTTGTAGGAAAGTTGGTCTCACCTAGAAGAAGATTGCTATCATAAAAAGAATCAAGCAAACTAAAGTGAGGCCAAATGTGCCATGGATGAGGACAACATACCTAAAGAAAGACTTTTCTAGAGAAAGAACCATAGTATTCTTCACCCCTCTTATCTCTACAAAGAGTGTTGTAAATTAGCTTTGAGGCCATATGATGCACTCAAGCTGAAATTTATAACCAAAGTAGCTATAGTATAGTCTAGCACAAGGGGAGAGAGAGAGAGAGGAAGAGTGAAAGCCTAAAAATTATACTTGACACACCAAAGGGGGTTTTGAGAAATGTGGTGCCATAGTGCACAAGTTGAAAGGTAAGGAGTGAATAGAAGTGCAAGCCTAGGATCAAGTTGAAAGGTAAGGAGTGAGTAAACAGAAAGCCTAGCATCAAGCCATTGGCAAAGCCTAATTATCCCACATGCATGTAAATCAAGAGCCCAAAATTTATACCTAGCTCCTATATAAGGAGATCCATTTCAAGCCAATGAACCAAGCACATTTATCAAGTTTCTTTATGAGTGTGCGAGCTAATCTACCTTGCAACCTAATTAGCATCATCTTCATGTGATGAATGCTACTCACATACACCCACCATAGCTATGCATAAGATAGCACTAGATCTATGCTCAATTTTGACTAAACTCCTAGGTAGAAGATTTCAAAATTTGGGAGAAATAAATCTTGCATGTGAGGTTAGGGCTAAATTTAACTTAGTGACTTTTATTAACATCACTGTAAACATCACTTAAAAGTGATGTTAATCACTATTTACCTTGCCAAAATTAGCTCATGCCTTCTTAAACTTGGTTTGGAGCTCCCTTCTTGTGGCATTTTTGTTGTGACATAACACCCCTACTTTAGTGCCATAACACCCCTGTGCACCATGCCACAACACCAACTTGTCAACTCCTAGAACTAGAAAGAAAGAACTTAATTGGGCACATCACCACCAAAGCTCACTAGCAGTGACGTCAAAGCTTTTGTCTCATGGATGGGCAAAAACGGTTTTTCTCCTTTGCTTAGTGAGATCACAAGGTAAATCTAGAAGACTTAAACCCTATTTATACATATGTAACGTAGCACCTCATAGATTGAGTGTACAAATAACTTATAAATAATTGGAAATGAATTAATTTTTTTTTCTCTCATGTGCCCTCTTGTCTCAAACTCACTGCCTTAGGCACCCTCTTGGCCCAAACCCGTCCTTTGGCAACGTCTCGGGCATCCTCTTGGCCTAAACCTGACTCCAAAACCAAAACCACCCTTTAAACTACTTCAAAAAGCAAATCCCATACACACACACATACATACCAACCCTCCTATCCATTTATCACCCCCCCCCCACACTCACATAACTACACACATTCACATTCACATTCACACTCACACTCACACTCACACTCACACTCATGCACACACCCACACACACATATACTCACACACACTTATACGCCCACACCCACCCACACACACACACACACACACACACACACAATCATACTCACAAGTGGGATCTACAAAATCTAAAAATATTCTAAATTATCTTACTTCTCATCACTTTATTTTTACTCCTATCCATTCATATAGTCATTGTTTATACTTGAGTCTACCCACCACTGAGCACTCCACATAAAACATTTGTGCAATCCCCTTAACCTAAGTGCATAGTACCCTCGCACAAGTAATGTAACTAGGCAGATCTCATTGCTTAAGTTCTAGTTGAATAACCATAGCTAAAGGACTCCACAATTGATAAGCACCCTTATCTCGCCATTAATGTTGAGGTATATCTTTGGATGGGGGGAGCAATAGTGGGCGAAAGCCATCCGTGCCAACAAGCAACTAACTCCTTCACAAAATACCAACCTCCTTATGATTAAACCCCGCAATATTGTCTCAACAAAAGTGAAAAAATATCAAAGAAAGTAGTTAAATAAAGCAAAAGTGTTGGAGCACTATCTAGATTAGAGGAGCGCACACACGAGCACATCTATAGTCCTCATAGCCCATGCACATCATTTGCATTACTCACACAAGGGATTTGCACTTCAAACACACATCTTTCTTACGTAGGCACTCACAATAGCTAGCACCTACAAGCTGTAAGCATGTTAACGTGCTCTAAAAACAACGTTCGGGACATTGCTAACTAGCAATGCTTGTTAGCTATACTTTAAAATGTCCCACATTCTCCTTTTTTAATTTCAAATAAAACGTCATTCCCTCCCTTTCCAAATTTTAAAAATAATGTCTTTATAATATTGTGGTTCAGTTACACACCATACGTGGGCTGAGCTCCATCCCTCTCTCTCTCTCTCTCTCTCTCTCTCTCACACACACACACACACACACACACACACTCCCCCCACCCCATTTCGCCCTCTCTCTCAACATCCCTGCAGGCTCCAAGACTCCCTCTCCCTTCCACATCCTCCCCTTGTTCTTCCACTCTCTTTCCTTCTCTGCAAAGCTATGGAGAACCATACAGTGGCATCTAATTAGGCAGGTGTTTTTGTGATGCAGAGAATGTCTTCAATGGAGGTAAAGAACTTTAAACACTATTTGTATGAAGGCATGCCTGATATCTTGGCAATTTTCCCGACTATCATTACATATGTATGTTTGTAGTTAGAAAGATAAACTTGCAGAAGGGATCCATTACAGATGATGGATCTTAACTTACAGGACCCAATTCTTACCGTCATTAGGGAGTATAAGATGATGGATCCCAACTTACAGGACCCAATTCTTACCGTCATTAGGGAGTATAAGAGGGAAAGGACGAGGAAACAATAGGAGGAGCAGAAACACAAGAAGGGTGAGGATGGAGTACATGCTCTTGATGAAGAAGAAAAGCACAAAATATCTTTTGAGATAGTGAAAGTTTTCAAGTAGAGGACCAAAGGCTTTGTTATAGAAGTGAGACGAGAAATCTGGAATCTAGTCATTCAGCATCTTGCCATGCAAGCGATCCAAGAACAATCTACATGAGAGGAGACTGTTGTTCAAACCACAAGCATTTCCAATGTGCAGAACACATTGGCGCTTGTAAAGCAACCATGTTGTAAAGAGGAGTTATTTTTTAAGAATACAACATTATCCATGATGTTGAATTCAAAGGAAAATATGCCTATTTCAAAATTTTCAAGGGTCCTTTGAAGTCCCCCCTCAAACTTGTACAAGGCAAAGTCATGAGTGAAACCTGATGCTGGACTGTTTTCATTAACTCCATGTCATAAGCAACATCGCTGTAGTCCAATCATAGATGAAATGAAAGAATTGGTTTACACATTTTGGAGAGTGAGACATGTGTATCCCCTAGCAAAAAGGATGTTTATCCAAAGATAATTGGGAGTAAAATTTATATAAGGCACCCCGTGCACCTACTCAATGAGCCTCATGTGATTAGTCTAACTCAAGTGAAATAAATCAAGTCTCTACTAATAGCACTAGTGATTTATATTTTACTCTACTTTGAACTCTATGCTAATTAGCAATAGTAACTCCTTTTGCTATTAGTTAGTCCTTCATCTCATAATTAAAGCTTCCTATGATAAATAGCACTACAAAGTGTGCTATCTAGCATCACATCTAAAAACTAGCATGGTCTAATAGCTAGATGATGCTAACTAGAATAGTCTAATAATAACAAGCATGGTTTTATAACTAGCAAGTGCTAATAACTAGTTTGTATTAAAACTAGCATGGTCTACTAACAAGCACGATCTGATAACTAGCATGTGATTCTAGCAAGTAGATGATGCTAACTAGCATGGTATGATAACTAGCATGGCCTAATAACTAGAAGATGCTAACTAGCATGTTAATAACAAAAGCAAGGTCTGATAACTAGCATGTGCTAACAACTAGATTATGCCAATTAACATGGTCTAATAACAAGCATGTGATGCTAGCAAGTAGATATGCTAGCTAGCATGGTATGATAACTAGCATGGCCTAATAACTAGATGATGCTTACTAGCATGGTCTAATAAGTAGCATGTGCTAATAACTAGATTATGCTAACTAACATGGTCTAATAACAAGCATGTGATGCTAGCAAGTAGATATGCTAGCTAGCATGGTATGATAACTAGCATGGCCTAATAACTAGATGATGCTTACTAGCATGGTCTAATAAGTAGCATGTGCTAATAACTAGATTATGCTAACTAGCATGGTCTGATGACAAGCACGGTCTCAGTAGCGTGTGATGCTAGCAAGTAGATGATGCTAACTAGCATGGTCTAATAAGTAGCATGCTCTAATAATTAGATTATGCTAACTAGCATGGTCTAACCAGCGTGTGATGCTAGCAAGTAGATGATCTATGCTAGCATGGTCTGATAACCAGCATGTGCTAATAACTAGATTGTGTTAACTAACATGGTCTAATAACAAGCATGTGATGCTAGCGAGTAGATATGCTAACTAGCATGGTATGATAACTAGCATGGCCTAATAACAAGCATGCTAATGACTAGATTATGCTAACTAGCATGATCTAATAAACAGGCATGCTAATGACTAGATTATGCTAACCAACATGGTCTAATAACAAGCACAATCTGATAACATTTATTATTAACTGACATGTAGATATGTTACGTAACACGTGATGCTATGAAAGGCAAAGTGCTAACTAGCACTAGCATAACAAACAAGATAGTGCTAGTGCTAACTATCATCTGCTAGTTCTAACTAGCATAACAAACAAGATAGTGCTAGTGCTAGTGCTAACTATCATCTGCTAGTTCTAGCACTTGATATCAACTTTTAAAGCTAAATCATGTGATGAGTGCACATGTCCGTCTAGACCTGGTATTAATGCATTATTATGAAATTTCACAAGTTGAGTTCTTCCACAGGTTCAAATCAAAATATCCAG
Organism: Cibotium barometz; assembly: GCF_041138505.1. Classification (NCBI taxonomy): domain Eukaryota; kingdom Viridiplantae; phylum Streptophyta; class Polypodiopsida; order Cyatheales; family Cibotiaceae; genus Cibotium; species Cibotium barometz. The sequence continues at coordinate 20,928,953 of NC_141071.1, read as the reverse complement.
ACTGCAACATTGGGATGAGATCCTTTGAGATACTGAAGCCATTCTTCGTACATCGGTTTAAGGACAGATACACATGCTGCTATGAATACCATGTGTAAATGTTCTTTCTAAAGGACACATTGAACCACATGCGGTCTCATACCTTCAGGCTCCATGAAGCGGTATGAAATTGTACATGTGGAATTTGTGCCACAGGTGCTGGCATGAGCATTGGTTGCTCGGCTTCACATTTTCAAAGGTGTCACACATCTATGGGAGTCAATACTTTGCCCAAAGGAAATAGATGCATCTTTCCACTATAGGAAGTGTCTAATGGGAGCATGCAAGAATTGTGGTGTGAAGAAGTTGGAAACATGCATCTTAGAGACAAAAAAGAAAGATAAGACCATTACTGTAAAAGTATTTGAATATGTCAAAGCAATGGATAAGCATGGAAAATAAACAAAAAAAAGATCTTTTAAATAAAAACATGCAATGTTGGGAGTTTCTTCAACTCTTGAAGTCCAAGCTCAAGCTCTTCATCACACATAACTATATTGCTCGATGTGGCAAGCACAATAATTCAAGGATGTATACTTAAATTTCCTAATGATATGATTGTTTCGGTTGTAGATTTTGCACAGAATTATGCATTCAAAGTAGCAAAATGAGATCCAATCCATGAACTGTCAGTCAAGTCAAGTAACCATTTTCGTACACATAACGTACTATTGGAAGGCAAGGAAAGTAGTTAAAACAATCCACTTCTTCATATCAGATGACAAGGTGCATGACACATTGTTTGTCTAGCATTGTTTTATGTTGCATTGTGATTGGCTATGAAGACAAGGTGTCACTTTGAAACAACACTGGAGATGAGCTGGTTCTTCTTTGGAAGAGGGCATGGCAAGGGAGAGCATGACGGTGCAGGAGAAGTTGTAAAGAGCATTGACACATAACAATTAAAGAAAAATGGGGCCACTTTAAAGTGTGCAATGGATGTGGTTGGTTTTTGTCGAGCCAACTTGTTTGAGGGAGCAACCGCAACATATCCTTCAAAAGAAAGGAAATGTGCCCGTGTGTTTTGGGAGATGTGAATAGGGAGGTTAAGTGGAATTGTGCCACTATTAATAAGTTTCACTCTTTGCATGTAATCCATGGTCACAACTCACAAGATCCAACTACCCTCGCAACAAGATCCAACTGCCCTTGCAACAAGATCATTGGCATGCTTTTGTGATGCATGCATGCATTCATGTTGGAACCATTACACTAACAAGGCCCATGTGTAGCCTTGGGATTATCACCTTATGGTGCCATTGCCTAATGATGATGAGGTCCCTTTAGATGAGGTCATTGGATATGCCGGATTCACTTATGAAGGCCATTGTGATGTGTTAAGCAATGCTTTGTGTGTTGGTAACACTTTTGCAGTAAATCCAGATGTGACAACCAATGAGGAGGATGTAGATTTTTACCTTGTTAAGTGCATTGCAGTAAAGGAGAAGGTAGAAAAGGGGTACTTTGATGAATGGAAGAACGTACATTGATGAATAGAAAAGGGGTTCATTGATTAATGGTAGAAAAAGGGTACATTGATGGAAGAATGCAGTAAAGGAGAAGGTAGAAAAGGGGTACATTGATGAATGGAAGGTTCTTATGTTGTGCAAGGATTGTATTACAAGCAAATAGATTCCTACTCCTTCAAACTAGATAACAAGTAGCCCATTGTCCACATACTTTTAAATCTTGTACGTTGTATCAAGATACCCATGGAGCAAATGCCAAAAAGAAGGCAAGTGTACACAATCACTCCAGAAAGTTATGAAGCAATCTGTAACAGCATGCCCTTTGGGATTTGACATGTAACCTGCTAGTTGTCAATATGCTTTTGTTGATGACTTGTTTATCAGTAGTGGTATGCTAGTTAGTAGTTTGGGGTTATGTTAGCAGTTTTCTTGTTGATAATATGTAAGTAGCATACCTGTGAGACTGCCCATGCACAAACGTGCATAAGATGAGAATATAAGAGGATCAGAACTCAGGGACACTAAGATCCTAGCTCTAAAGACATCAATTCCTCTGACCTCTAGCTGGCACCAAAACGAATACCTCAACTCCCTTCAATCAAGCTAGGTTGATACTTTCAACTATCCTCCCAGATTAGATCTATCCTCCACGACCCTTGATCTTCAGCTTGAATGTCTCAGCTGACCTCTATTGATAAGTAGCTGACCTGTATTGACCCTTGATCTTCAGCTTGAATGTCTCAGCTGACCTCTATTGATAAGTAGCTGACCTGTATTTTCCTCGACTAACACTTAGTTGACCAAATTTTGTCTGTAAGCTGAATCCAATGTTGCTTGCTGCTAATCCCAGTCAGAGACGTATCCGCCTGACCCCCAAAATGCCTTCCACCTTTCACAAACCTTCAATATTTGTCTCAGAACTCCATAGAACATGTCAGTTGCCTGACTCTGTGCTGACACTATCTTGTCCCATTCTGATAGTAAACTCTTATGGATGGCTGACATAGAATCCTACCTGATATGTATCTTTTGGGCTCTCCAATCATCCTCTAGGTTCCTCTAACTTTACTCCCTCAACCCAATAACCATTTTAAACTCCTTATTACTTATGTTTCCGCGGGACAATCTGCTGACACCTATTCGACTTCTTTTGATGGAAACTGACTAGCACCTATGTGATTGTTAACTAGCATATGTTTCAGAGAGCTATTTCCAAACAGACTACTAACTAGCATATATTCCAGAGAGCTCTTTATAGACAAACTGATAATAACTAGCACAGTTAATGACTATGCTAATCATCACTTGTAGATTGTTAATTAGCACATGTTTTCAATACCTATAGATAGCTAATTAGCACTTGTGTGACTGTTAACTAGCACATGTTTCAGAGAGCTGTTTCTAGATAGACTGCTAACTAGCACATGTGTGACTATTACCTAGTATATATTCCAGAGAGTTGTTTCCAAACAGACTGCTAACTAACATAGTTAGCGACTGCTAATTAGCACTTGTAGACTATTAATTACCACATGTTGTCAACACCTAATAGATTGCTGATTAGCACCTATAGACTACTAATTAACACATATTATTGGAGATGATGACAATAAACTCCTAGCTGACTCCCTACTGACACTATCATGTCCCAGTTGACAATAAACTCTTCTAGATGGCTGACATAGAATCCTATCCGATATGTATCCTCCGGGCTCTCCAATCATCTTCCAAGTTCCTCTAACTTTAATCCCTCAACCTACGAACCATCTGAGTGAATATGGAACGATAGGATTTCTCTCTTACAGAGTAATTACTTATTCATTTAAAAAATTATTCATGGAAATTCAAAACTGCAAGAATAAAGTTAGTTCAAGAGGATATTATTGTAGGGAAGACAGTTTGGAGGGAATTAGAACCTTTATCTCCAATTTCAAAAGACAAATACAAGCCTTCTCTTACCATAGCCAGTCATATTCTTTCACTTTGCATCATATAGTATACTTACTCATTCCTAGAACACTCCAATGGAGAACAACCATGTACACAGTCATTTTATTGAAGAGTCTAATCATGAAAGCATTAAGAAAAAGTACCATCTGCACATTGATCTAGATAGTGCGTATGTGCCCATTCAAAAACTTAGAAGTAGACAACTATTGCTCTCATTAGATGTTAAAGATCATATGAGGTTGTCGGGGAAGCAACACATAGACCTTTGGTGTGATGGCTCCATCTATCCTATTGACCCCTGTACTGCTTCACATCCTCCCTTTTCAAATTCCACAACTCTCTTACATTTTGCAGGTGATGGCACCACAGGCTTACTAGGATATTGCAAGTCAATTTCTTACATGCAAGAAAGAGAAAGGCATTATTCAGAAACCTTAGTAAATGAGCTTCTTGGCTTGTCTAGTGAATGCAAGACATAGAAAGTTAGATTGGAAGAACAAGAATGTCAAATCAATAAACTAAGAAGTGACCTCTACAAATATAGAGAAAAAGACACAATCATTAGATGGCACATACAGAAAAGAAAGCTAAAAAACGTCGAGAACTTGAGGCTCGATTTTGGAGGCTTGAAGAAGAGAATCCAAGCCATAAGGTAAGATTGCACTAAATGCATTCCCATTCACATGTATTTTGTGTTAGCAGTTAACATTATTTTATTTGCTGGGCTTCTTTGTGATTTACATGTTCTCTACGTTAGTAATGAGTAGTGCTATATTTGTAGGGTTGTCATACATCCTGACAAAGAGAATATCAATCCCAATCTTAATCCAGCAAAGCAACTAAAACCATTTGTGACATCAAGAATAGCAAGAGAAATGATAAAAGAGAAGAAGTTCAAGGTGGTTCAATGAGATATAGTGGATGAATTTGTAACCAACAATACAGTTTCAGCTGCTGCAGATATTCAATCCGCCATGGATTCAAGTGGAGTCAGTCGTCGTAAGGGTTATAGTGCCATCCAAAAGTCAACGTGATCCCTCCTTGAGGCCAAAGGCATTAAAGCAAAGCTACTTCCAACATCTACAAAAGTTTGGAGACATAAGGATGAATTAAACACAGAACAGCTTCACTATGTTGGTCACTCATACCACATTGTAGGAGAGTTTAAGGGAGAAGGTGGCAGTATATTCTACAATGAACACAACAATATATTCATGGACTTGAAGCTCTTGCAAAAGAGAATGGTGGAGTTTTATGATATTACATTTGAGGAGATAGGAGGTGTACTTCAGTTTGTCATCAAGCTTGATGAGTGTGAGATTATCAAGGAGAAAAAGATGGAAAGGGTCACAATAACACTTATGAATAGGGCTCTTTGTAATTGTAGTAGGGATGATCCAAAGTATTTTAGTGTGCATTCCGAGACGAACATCTGGTGGTGAGGTTCAGTTGAGGTCAAGAAAGAGGACCATGAATCCTTGTTTTGGGTATTTCATCAGACACATATCCCCAATCTCATCAAAGAATAGATGAATGAAACCAGGATGCTCCATGTAGAGAAAAGGGGGGGATTTCAAGTCCAATGGCATCTTTTACGGGTGACTTGAAGGCTCTCAAGTGCTTATTTAATTGCAACAAAGGGGCCAATGCAAAGTCTCCATGCCTTTATTGGATGAACTCCGCAAGGGTGATGGACTCTAAGTGGTGGAGACGACCACCGAACAGACAAATTTTGGATGAGAACTTTAAACCAGTGTTTGAGATTCCTCTTTCCAATGTGCATATATGCACGCTTCATGCTTTGTGTCGTATCATAGAGAAATTGGTATATCTCTACATTGGCTTTGCTTGGAAGATCAAGAACGTAGCAGAGAGGAAAGAAGCCATCCGTGAATTGGAGAAGGTGCTATCAGAAATTGGACTACATGGAGGTAATGTCCAGATTTTGAAGGACACTAAAAAGTCATCAAATGAAAAGGAAGTTCCAATGAAGCCCTCCATTGGAGGTGTTAAGGCAAGAAGATTTATTTCCAAGCTAATGAATAATCAGCAACACAAACCTACAAAGTTAGGAAAGCAATATACAACAACCTACACAAGTCGAATCGAATACCAACAGTGGAAAAAGCTTCATAATGCAGTGAAAGACCATGAAGGTGAAGGTGCTTCAAGAAATGTCAAAGAAGATGTTTGGCATTCAATTGATACTTTGTTTCAAATGTGTGAGAAAGTCAACTACTCCCAGCAAGACAAAAAGAGCTTTCAAGACAACTTACAAGCATTCAAAAAAGCGTTCAAAAAAACATTCAGAGCTACTTGGACTAACACCAACATTACACACTACATGGTATGTTTCCAGCTTACTGTTGTTTCCTAGCCCTCGATACTAACTTACATTGTATGTTTTCTTATGCAGCATATTCTCTACAACCACATGCCTTACTTTATCAACAAGTACAGAGATCCTAGCATTTGGAACACACAAGGACTCGAGAAATCATTTGGAACACACAAGGACTCGAGAAATCATACTATATGGCTCGAAATGCATATTTCAGGCACACACAACTTGGTGGTGGAAAAAGTAAGGCAAACAACCTACAAGAAGTGTTCCAATGGTTCTATAGAAGGATACTACAACAACTACATAAAAAAGAAACCTTGAGATCATCTAAACTAATGCAGACACTTAGACATATGGAAAGGAAGAGATTGAAGCGTTCTGAAGCATTTTAAAACTCAGATGCCATAGAAGCATAAAACAAATAGAGAGAACAAAAGATTTTTGTTAATCATCGTTGGACAGATTGATGTAACACATAAGTCTTTTACAATGTACTAAGTGTGTTCTTAAACACTAATGGTGAATCTAATCACCAATACAAGTGTCATTTGATGCTAAAAATGTGCTCTTAAGTACTAATAGTATTGCTAAATACTAATGGTGATCTTAATCACCAAAGAAAGTGTTCCTTGACACTAATGAAGCTCTCTCCATCAAAATTAGTGGTTGGGTGCACAAACCCTAAGTGCTAAACCATAAGCTTCACCATCTTAATCTCCTTTTTTATGCAACAGCCTTGGATTGATTAAGGGTTGTTGCACTCTCATAAGCCTTTCTCTTTCTACTTAAGCCAAAACATCACAAATTTTTTGGTTTTCTTCTTCATAAATTAGCCCATTACTCTCTAGTAATCTCTCTTCAATACCCAATGTCAAAGGAAACACCTAAATTAAGAAGTTCTCAGGAGAGGGCTTCCACACTTGGCAAGTTCTTGTCAAGTACAAGATGATGTCCAAAGGTTTTTGGCCATTCATCTCCGGCACTAAGGTTATTGATTGAACTAAGGCTGAATATATTGAAGATGATGAGAGGGCACAAGCCATCAAGAAGGAATGGAGTACAAAAGTCTGAAGCTTCAGAAAATGGAGTGCATCATAAGGTAGAGGAAATGAAAAAAGTGTGAGATATTGTTTAAGGCCAAGAGGAAGTTTGAGAGGGGGGGAATTTTCCTTCTTTTGCAAAAAGGTGTATTTAATACATGGATTCGAATAGAAGTTTCCCTCCCTACAAAAGTGTAGGTGTATTTAATGCATTCGGGTGTGAAAAGTGACTATCAAGTGTAGGTGTGTTTAATGCATTCGGGTGTGAAAAGTGACTATCAAGTGTAAGTAGAGTACATTTTGACGTGAGAAAGAAGAGTTTTTGGATTTAGAAAGAAAAACATATTTTTAAACTTAACGGGCACATGGGTCCTTATGCAGTGTCAAGGAAGAAAGAAAGACAAACAACAAGAATACATTTAGGGCATTAAAGACTTCAAGATAGAGATTGGAAGGACAACCATCAAGGAAGTCCTAGTGCAGCATATATATATGCATAATGAGCTTGTGCTTGAAAATTCAGATGACATAAAATTGCCCTTGCATAGACAAAACTGTAAGTAAATCTATCGCTTGTCAATCTTTCATTTTCTAATAATGGTCTAATGAACTATGTAAACTGTCCACGTTTATGGTTGCAGATGTGTACCCCTCATCATATGAGGAGTGGGAGCCAATTCAGTGCATCATTGGAATTATGAATGTGGTTCACGCACACATTGGTCGGCGCTACAGTATGACGGAAGGAGCAACAAAAGCCTTGTAGATACAAGAATCTTTTTCTATAATCATTTCTACCATTTGCTAAACAAAAAGCACAATCGTGGTGGCCGCTTGGAAGAGCTACCTTTGCAAGCTGAGTGGAACTACATGGATTGGCCTATCCCAGACCCCTCAGTAATGGAGTCAGAAAGAGAAAGCTCTTCAAGGATGTGCAATGCTCCCTACGAGGGAGCATTCCAACTCAGGTAGTAAAAATTAAAAATTATTGTTTACCTACCAATTATTGTGTTTGTGGAACTTTTTAGCTTATTTCAGGTGAAGATAGCGAGAACCATGCTTGTCTGCAAAGATTTGGACACATTCCTCTTAGCAAGAATTCTTGATGAGGGATGGCCGGTCTTAGAAAAACATAAGCCAAATGCTTCCTCCAGCGTAAAACAGTCCTTTCAATGAAAAAACAGAGGTTCCAATGCAAGTAAATTCCAGTTTGAGATCGGTTTCGATAACCCTTTTTCCATAATTCCCAGTTTCATAATGAGGATCCTTGATCTCTCATGAGGGTAATCTACCCATCATTTTGTCCATTTGTCTAACTAGATTCTTAGTGAGTTTGGTCAAGGAAAAACTAGATTAGTTTCGGTAGTCTATTCTTTGGATTTAGTAACTGGAATTGGTCACAAAGTTTTTGTCTGATTCAGATGGAGAGAAGGACAATTAGGTTTACTATCCGTCCCTTATGCAGTCTAACCAAATTCATTCAGTTTAGTTCTACAAGGATTCCCTTCAGTTAAACATCTAGTTTTATTTATTTTGACTTTCTGTTTCAGGGAAACATTTTTTTGATATTTGTAGAATTTATTTATCCAAAAATATCCCAATATTGATTTACCACTCTCTAGAGTTTTTTTATCTCACTAGGCAAAACAAGGAAAAATAATATTTTCTTGTATTCAAAAACATAGAATGATTACAAGGGATTAAAGTAGAGGCTTAATCAATATTCAGCCCAAGGAGGAATCTTACATCCTCTCCCACTTGAAAAATGCGAGATGCCCTCATCTCGCAAAGTGGGGGTAGTCCTTCGCCAATTCTTCTTCTTTCTCCCAGGTGTGGCATCTTATAGAGGGAAGAACTTCCACTTTACTAAGAATTCTCTGAGGACTCTACTCCTAAGTATCTTCTCCCGAACGTCAAGGATTTCCTTAGGTTGGAGTACCATTTGGCCTTGAGTGTCGGAGAGATCAATTGTTCATCATCCAGCACGTGACTCGAGCTAGGTACATATTTCTTAAGCAAAATGACATGGAATACATCATGTACCTTGAGATGGGGAGGCAAAGAAGTTTGTAGGCTAGATCGCCCACTTTCTTTATGATAGCATACGGCCCACAGTATCTGGGAGAGAGCTTCTTGTACTTCCCTAAGGATAAGGAACTTCTTTTTGGTCGTACTCGAATGAAGACCATATCTGAATCTTTGAACTCTCTCTCATATCTCTTTTTATTTACATAATGCTTTTATCTGTCCTGGGCTGGCTTTATATGTTTACGGATTGATTGCATCTGCTGGTCCATGTCGTCAAGCATTTGTCTGGACATTTCGACTCTGATCAATGGATCAGACCAAGTCAATGGTGTAAGGCAATCTTTTCCATACAAAGCTTTGAAAGAAGCATTGTAAGCGAATTCGACCAAATGCAGATGACTTAACCACTTCTTGGGTTCCCTGTTTGCTACAGCATGACCAAAGGATATCTTCAATTACTTGATTCACCCTTTTTGTCTGGCCATCTGTTTCGGGGTGATAGGTTGTGTTGAGATCCAAGAAAGTTCCTACTGCTTCAAAGAACACAATCCAGAATTTTGATGTGAATTTGGTATCTCTGTCACTTACTATCCTCCTGGGGTAATCCATGCAATCTGAAGATCTCCTTACGGAAAACTCTGGCAACATCCACTGCAGAGTATGTTTCTTTTACTAGAATCAGATGGGAAACTTTGGCTAGCCTGTGAACTACCACAAAAATGGAGTTGTAACCTAATTGCACTGAAGGTAATCCAGTGACAAAGTCCATACTGATGCATTCAAAATATGTTCAATGCCTTGCAAAAGGCACACAATTGAACAGCACGCTCCCGAAGATGGCCAGATTACAAAGACCCTTTATATTTTATTATAATAGAGACCATTTACAAAGACCATTTACATTCAATTACAAAAGGGAGTAACAAAATGTGCTAGTGTCATGGGGGTGTATTGGTTGAATGAGGTATTGAGCTTCTTTTTAAGCATGTTCATTTTGTGTACTCACAAGATCACACACTTAGATTATTCTCTCAATTATTATCTTGATTATCATCTTGATTGTTGAACACATTGTAGTAGCTATCATCGAGTTTCAATGTATTCTTGTTGTTGTACAAAACATGGAGACCCCAAAAGAAATAATCTTTTTTGAAGAAAACTCGTGTAGTTATTTGTCTGAAATGGACAATGTAGCGAGATATTTGCCTTGTTGCTTATATTGAGGTGTCTAGCATGGCTAGCAGTCCAACGTCAATCACTTTATCTCTTCACTTTAGATCTAGCACTTGTCTATTATAGAGCTGAAAAGGATTTCTTGATCCATGACTTATCCATTCTAGATCCTGTTCCACCACTTGGACATTATAGAGCTAGACTTCAGTGGATGCAAGCTCCACCAAACGATAGATCTAGACTCAAAATTCTAGTCGTATTGTATGACTTCCAAAGGTTTAGGTCTACCACACATGGATACTAGCTCCACCATGTGGTAAGGCCAAAATTCCATGAAGAGACCATGGCTGCTACCTCCACCACATGGTGGAGCTAGAGTTGAATAAGATACCACATGGTGGAGCTAGCTAGCTCCATGAAATTATACAGCTAGACTTCAATGGATGGTAGCTCCACCACATGGTAGATATAGACATAGAATTCTAGCTCTACCATCCCATATGGTGGAGCTTGATTTTAAGGGATTCTAGCTCTACCACATGGTAGAGCTAGAATTATGAGCTAGCTCTACCACGTGGAGCAAGAACGCATTGAAAGAACCAAGATCTACCATTTGTTCAATCTAGACCCCCAAGTAAAAACATTGATACAAGAGATTGTATATTGAGAGTCCCCTTAGAGTAGGATGCACTCTCCAATTTTAAGACTACATTGTAATGAACAAAGACTAAATAATTTGAAACAAGAATTTATAATTTGACATGGTGAAAGTTTCCTTATATACACAACTACTACAAATTAACATTATTAAAGATAGAAAGAGGCTCCTTGCAGTAGGATGCCCTTTATCAAAATGATAGTTAAAAGTCTTCACCTACTCTACTAAAATAATAATAATTTGCAAAGTTTGACCAAAAGATAAAAGGATAAAAGGAGTCCCCTTAGAGAAGGATGCACTCCATTTATGACTCAATTATAATAAGACATTGTAAATGAACATGAATTTATTGCTTATGCTAGAATTTTTTCAATGCTTTGCAAAGGCAAACATTTGAATAGTATGCTCCATAAGAGGCATGATTACAATATCATATTTCAATATATGGACTTTTATTACATTAAAAAAAGGCCAAATTACTTGCATCCTCTACATTTGATTATATTAGGGACAAACAAAATGAGCTTCATGGTGGTGTATTACTTTCATGATGCCTCCTCTTGTTGCTTTGCTTGATTTTCACTCTCTGCTTGCCTCTCTGCCTCAGCTTCAGCCTCCTCTCATTGCTTTCTCTGAATTTCAAGTTGTTCCTGCCTCTCTGCCTCAGCATCAGTCTCCTGCTGTCGCTTCCACACCTCTGCCTTTTTCCTATTCTCTACTTCCAATTTCTCTTCTTCAAGCCATTTCTTCATCACATCATCTAAGAATTGGTTAGGTTTTTCTTCAAAGGCATTATCCCATGTATACTCTTGCCGATCTTCATTCTGTAGCCATAAAAACAACCAATTTCTTAAATCTTCTATCAAAAAACTATACCTTTCCTTGGAAGGTTGATGGTACAATTCTGGGACTATTAACCAGGTTCCTCGCTCATTCTTAAACACCTTATAGTAGCTATCATCAATTATCAATGTATTTTTCTTGTTGTACAAAGGATGGAGACCCCAAAAGGTCTCAAGCTTTTTAAGGAAAACTTGTCTATTCTGCACAACCCATGTGGATTTTGAACAATGCTCTTGTGAGAGAATACCTGCAAACTTGGGCTTTTGTTGTGGAAATACTATGTCAATTATTCCAGAGAACTTAGTTCTTCTATATGTGCTCCAAATAAAAACATCAAAGAATTGAATACACCAATCTAAGAACTCATGTGCATCCTTGTGACATAGGACATAACGATATTGGTTAATTGGGTATTTTACCAACTCGTTGCTATAAGGAGGATCCTTCTCATCATATTGGGTCGACAACATGGCACAACAAACCATTGAGGTTTAGAATCCTATCATCCTCTTTGCGTAGGGGTACGCATATTGGGTCTGACAAATACGAGTCAGTTGGATAACCCCCCTCAGACAGCATTGATCTAGCTCTACCATAGTCCAAATATGTAGGAATTAAAATCATAAGACAAAGATCAAGCTTCCATACATTTTCAAATTAGGAGGCCCCTTATAGTAGAGTGCACTCCAACATTTATAAAATTATCTGAAGAGTAATACATTTGCCACTACTTTAAAAACAGGATAAAATTTCTTATCAATTCATGATTACAAAAAGATAAAATTCCTCCAAAAAAAATACAATCCTTGTGACAAATGGCTTCTTTAAGTGAATACTCCTTGGAACAATATCCTTGAAATAAAATTGCAAGAAACCATCATAAATTAAGTTTCTTCATTGTAAATACAAAATTGTTGTATAAAATCATGTATTTGGTTATAATTATCATTTATGTTGGGTAGTACCTTAGTTATTTCTATCCCGTTGGAGAATATTGTACTCATTTAACACCTTGTATATGAAAGCCCTTGCATTGGCTGCCTTCAACTACGTTGTGGTAGAACCCAATTTTCTAGCTAGAGAAATCACTTGTGGTCCCCTCATTCTAGCAATACTGACTCGTTCTTTTGCCATAATTTCTATTATCTCTTCTCTTTTGTTTTCATATTGTCTCACTAATACCTCTTGATTGTCCACAAACTTTTGTATAATCTCTGATAGTGGTAGTCTATCAGTGTAGATTGTCTTTTGTGACCAATTTAAATTGCGCTTTCTCCAAAAATCTACCACACCCTGTATTCATTTTCATTAGATACTGGAGGTTGTTCGTAGCGATTAGAGCCAATGATCTCACGCACATCTTCACTCTCATCAAGCTGCAATAAGTAAGGGAGCAGCTCATCAATGAGAATATTGGAGAGTCATCAATAAGAACCGTTCTACGAGCATCACAATCAAAACATGAAGCGATTTTTGACAATGGCTTGAACATTGCCTGAACTGTTGGATTATCAGGTCTAGCTATTTTACCACTTTTATCCTTCTCGCAAGCCTCTTGAGACCAAACTACAAAAAAAGGCAATATCTCTCCTGCTCTGTCTTGTAATATTCTCAATATTTGAAGAACATTACTCTCTATCGCTGTTGACCAGATCCCAACATTAATATTTTTTAATAAAATCTTCAAGAATTGGATACATCCTGGCACTATCATTCAGGTCCAACACAATTGTCAACACTGATTTCTTGGAGATAGCAGTGTTGGTACTTCTAGGTACTTCTTCTTTGGGTTGGAAACTCTCACCCATTGCTTCATTTGTTGGAGATTTAGGCACCCCAATTTCATTGTCAGCATTTGTCTTTAAACCTTCTGGATGGATATCACTGAATGTGTGGGAGAAGCTCTCATCCACAGTTTGATTATGGCATTTCGTAGCTACTTCACTTGGTGCTACTATCTCAATTTCGGGATCTAAAAGAAAAAAAAGTAACATTGTAATCTAAAAGGAAATCATGTTTGGATACCAATTATCAATTCTACTTGCTCACTCTAGAATTGGAGGGTTTAAAATGGATTTCCAAATACACCCATTATTCTAGCTCTACCATTGGTAGAGCCAATTTGCAAGGGATCTCTTGTTGCAAGTAGGCCTTGAGATCCACCCTTGAGCTCCAAGAGTAGGTGGAGGTGAGAAACACAAAACTACTCAACTATATGGTAAAGCTAAAATTTTAGATATTTTAGATTTTCCATATGGTAGAGATAGAATTTATAAGTCTTGCTTTACCACGTGGTTGAGTTGGGGATCAAGATAGCTTCTTAAACGGGTGGAGCCAGTAGACTTCCATAGGTTCTAGGTCTAGACTTCAATGGGTTCTAGCTCATCGCACGTGACAAGAACCAAGGAGCTAGAATTGCATTTGAACTAGCTCTACCATGTGGTGGAGCTAGAAATGCATTGGCCTAGCTCTACCATGTGGTAGAGCTAGACTTAAATGGATGCTCTGTAAAAACTATCTTTGGGGGGGTGCATTGGCCTAGCTCCACCACTTTGAAGAGGTAGCTAGACTTTAATGGATTCTTGGTCCACCACTTTCAAGAGGTAGCTAGCTCCACCAAATTGTAGACCTATTGAAATCTAGATCTACCACAGGGTAGGATTGAAGTAAATGAGAGGATCTCTAGAAATGCATTGGCCGGCTCTACCATATGGTAGAGCTAGACTTAAATGGATGCTCTGTAAAAACTATCTTTGGGGGGGTGCATTGGCCTAGCTCCACCACTTTGAAGAGGTATCTAGACTTTAATGGATTCTTGGTCCACCACTTTCAAGAGGTAGCTAGCTCCACCAAATTGTAGACCTATTGCAATCTAGATCTACCACAGGGGTAGGATTGAAATCTAGATCTACCACAGGGTAGGATTGAAGTAAATGAGAGGATCTCTAGCTCTATCATCTTAGATTTATAAGCAAGATTTTTAGATTCACCAGATGGCCATTGTGCGACCACTAAGTAGGCTTTCCAAATTCACCAATTGGTTATGTAAAAAGTGAATTTGTCAATGAACATGTTAGGATCCATAACTTGGTGATTCTAGATTCCAAAGCCCAATTTGGAGAGAGCTACAAAAATAATAAAAGCATTGTATAAAATCAAAAGAACTAAATACTACTAAAAAAGCATTGTATAAAATCAAAAGAACTAAATACTACTAAAAAATGAACCAAGGGTATTGAAGATACAAGGAAAGCCCATTAAGAAGTTACATACTGTCTTCAAAATCCAAAAAATCTCGAGCTGAACGAACTTCACCATGTCTCGATCTTTCCGTGGGTGGTATTCCTTGGATTGTTAGTAATAGGCAGAACTGGTTGCTCATTTCTTGACTTTGCAAAGTCAAGAAGCCTTGTTCCCATCTTTCTTTGATCTTCAATACTCTCCACTAGGCAAATCACTTCCTTATTTAGTGCTAGCCCTAGCTCGATGATATAGCCATTACTGAAAAGATCAACAAGCTTGCAGCCTTCTCTGCAATACTTTCGAATACATTGCTTGATCAAAAGATTCTTCTTGATTCTTAGAAACTCAATGTCTGGGATAGTTTTAACATCTTCATTATCTATATCAAGAAGTCCAGTATCCAATATTGTTGCTTGTGTACCTGGATCAGGAACATCTGCTAGTCCTTGAAAGGCATCTCCCTTGTTGAAAAACACTAAGGATGTGAAGAACTCTATTGCACCAATGCATCGGTTGTCACGTCGAAAATGCAATGCCCCATTATACTGTTCCTTTGCTATGCCACTCAAATTTTTTAAAGCATTTTACAAGTGAATAAAATCTGTAATATTTAGAAAGGTAAGCAACACATATTGGGATGGCAAAGATCTACCAGCTGCTGTAATGATCATAATGCCGTTCAAAAGATTGTAAAATGATTCCACATCCCAATGCATATTTCTTCCCAAATCTTCAGTGTTATCCAGAACACATAACCCAATGGAAATTGGATTGTTGAGGTGGCGCTTCAAGTAGTAACTCCCGTCAAATGGAAGACTCACAACATAAATACACCAAGGAAGATCCAAGGACAAGGCTGAACTTTCTTTGCTAAGGCTGATATTCCACTCCACATATTGCCTTGCTTCTACTAGAAAATCAATCTTCTTTGATCCAACCTGTAGCTTTGACTTTATATACACATCACATAACTTCAAAATAATTGAGTATACAACCTCATTGATGATATAGGTGATAGTCAATTCTGACCAATCTTGACATTGTTTGTCCTTGTTCAGAGTGTTGAACTCTACAAGCAATGTATCTTGAATAATTTTATCTTGCTTGAGCTGCTTGATACGCTCTGGCATGTCAATTACATCTACATCCTTAGTACCCTTTGAAAGAACAATTTTTCCAGACCTGATTTTTGATTGTATTTGTTTGACTTCTTGTTCATCTAGCCCAGCAAGACATCTGAAAACTGTGGCAGTTGGTTTGAAAACTTCATCAGAGTAAATGACCATGTGAGACTGCTTTGAAATGAAGGATGCTCCCACCGTAATTCTAGCCATTCGCAAAAATTTTTGCAAAGAAATAAAAGAAAAAAAGATCAAAATCAAGTATTTTTTTCAAAACATATAATTATAAGAGAGCAAGGGATATGGACATACATCCCAGTCTACACAAGATGATGAGCCCTCTGTTACTCCAGATGCTGGCCTTGATGGAGAATTATTGAAGATCCACTGACTCCTCAAGTGCTGCAAGACATCATAGTATGGTTGTTTGACATATAATGACTGGGCCTCTTCATTAGCTATAGCAAATATGGCCATCGCAACTTGTGGCTCTGGATCTACAACAATTCGAGCCTTCCTTTTTTCATACACTTGTATCAGGTCTTGAGAGCACGACCATCTTTTTCCATTTCTTGATACCGTAAGAATTTTGCACAATAGATGGAATGTTGGCCATCAATAATCCAATATGAATACTCAGTGAGTTTCTCCTCTGTTACCTCACTTAGTTTCATTGGAATTCCTTTATTCTTGCCAGCATTCTTTACAGGCATCAAGTATGCACACACTCTTGGCCTGTTTGCACTTGCACCAAAAAATAACATGCATTCATCCACACAGTGAGGTTCTATTTGACGGGAGTTATAGTGATCAGGAGCTAGCCAGCATTGATCTACAGGGATCTCATACTCTTTGTACTTGAATGGAAAATACTTAGAGTATTTTTCCATACCCCCTATATCACTCTTTAGTGCCTTTTGCACCTCATTTTCCAAAACTTTGGGATCCAAAAATCTTATTTTTGTTGAATTTTCCAAGCCTGTTTTCTCTACTGTAGATTTAAGAACTGCTTCATCTACATCCATAATACGTGTACTGCTTGTTACCTTTTTTTGAACTGGATTTTTAGAGGGCATTTTCTTTTTTTTTTTTTGTTTGCCTTTCACACAATAAGCAATGGAGGCTTGCAACTCTTCAAGAGTTATTTCTTGACTTGCACAATCTAACTTCCACCCTTGACAGAACATAGTATCTTGTTTATCTCTTACTATTCGTTCAATAATGAATGCCTTGGGATCTAGTTGATAGTCATGGATCCCAGGTACCCCAATATTTATGCATTCAATATCAGAATGAGAATCAACTACAGAAATATAAGATAGAGTCATTAGTCCTAGATCCTCAAAAGTATCCACGCCCACATCACTAGCAACAAATAGATGAATTTTGTTAAATTGTGAACCCTGAAGACGCCAAATATCTAAGTACCACTATCGTCGTTGATTAGCAGAGGCAAAGTTAACACTGACCGAAACTTCCACCACTTTTCTTTTCTGAGACATCTTTCACCTGCAACAAAAACCACAATTGTTAATTATAGTTATTGTATTCTTACACTTTTAAAAAAACTTAAAATATCATATTCAAAAATCACAATATATATCCATGAAAACACTGTGGAGGAGATGAAGAGTATTTCCATCTTGGAGCTCTCGATACATTTGTTAGTCTTGCTCTACCACATGGTAGAGCTAGATAAATGCATTCTAGCTGGACTTCAAAGTATTCTAGTGCTGGTTTTTCAATGGATATTATCTCTACCGGGTGGCAGAGCAAGATTAATAAATGTATTGACCAGAATGCTTTGAAATCTAGCTCTACCATGTTGTGGAGCTAGAATGCATTCTTCTAGCTCTACCATGTGGTAGAGCTAGACTTCAATGAATGTAACCGGCTAAGGTTGAATGTAACTGTGATAGAGTTGTATTCTACCTAAAACACATTGTAGAGATAGAATGCTTTGAGGTCTAACTCTACCATGTGGTGGATCTAGAATTGCATTTGAGGTCTAGCTCTACCATGTGGTGGAGCTAGAATTGCATTTGAGGTCTAGCTCTACCATGTGGTGGATCTAGAATCGTAGAGGTAGAAAGCTTTGAGGTCTAGCTCTACCATGTGGTAGAGCAAGAATGCATCGATCTAGCTGTGTTCCATACACATCAACAAAACCAATTACTCCAAGAAGAGACCAACTTCACATGACAAGAACCAAGGAGCTAGAATTGCATTTGATCTAGCTCTACCACGTGGTAGAGCTGTATTCTACCTAGACCACATCGTGAGCTAGAATGCTTTGAGGTCCAGCTCTACCATGTAGTGGAGCTAGAACTGCATTTGAGGTCTAGCTCTACCATGTGGTAGAGCTGTATTCTATCTAGACCACATCGTAGAGCTAGAATGCTTTGAGGTCTAGCTCTACCATGTGGTGGAGCTAGAATGCATTCTTCTAGCTCTACCATGTGGTAGAGCTAGACTTCAATGAATGTAACCGGTTGAGGTTGAATGTAACTATGGTAGAGCTAGACCTCAAAGCTTTCTACCTCTACGATTCTAGCTCCACCACATGGTAGAGCTAGACCTCAAATGCAATTCTAGCTCCACCACATGGTAGAGCTAGACCTCAAAGCATTCTATCTCAATTACTCCATCTTGGAGCTCTCAATACATTTATTAGTCTTGCTCTACCACATGGTAGAGCTAGATAAATGCATTCTAGCTGGACTTCAAAGTATTCTAGTTGTGCTGGTTTTTCAATGGATATTATATCTACCAGGTGGTAGAGCAAGATTAATAAATGTATTGACCAGAATGCTTTGAAATCTAGCTCTACCATGTGGTGGAGCTAGAATGCATTCTTCTAGCTCTACCATGTGGTAGAGCTAGACTTCAACGAATGTAACCAACTGAGGTTGAATGTAACCATGGTAGAGCTATATTCTACCTAAACCACATTGTAGAGATAGAATGCTTTGAGGCCTAGCTCTACCATGTGGTGGAGCTAGAATTGCATTTCAGGTCTATCTCTACCATGTGGTGGAGCTAGAGTCATAGAGGTAGAAAGCTTTGAGGTGTAGTTCTACCATGTGGTAGAGCAAGAATGCATCGATCTAGCTGTGTTCCATACACATCAACAAAACCAATTACTCCAAGAAGAGACCTACTTATAACCAAGGAGCTAGAATTGCATTTGATCTAGCTCTACCACGTGGTAGAGCTATATTCTACCTAGACCACATCGTAGAGCTAGAATGCTTTGAGGTCCAGCTCTACCATGTGGTGGAGCTAGAATTGCATTCTTCTAGCTCTACCATGTGGTAGAGCTAGACTTCAACGAATGTAACCGACTGAATGTAACTGTGGTAGAGCTGTATTCTACCTAAACCACATTGTAGAGATAGAATGCTTTGAGGTCTAGCACTACCATGTGGTGGAGCCAGAATTGCATTTGAGGTCTAGCTCTACCATGTGGTGGAGCTAGAGTCGTAGAGGTAGAAAGCTTTGAGGTTTAGCTCTACCATGTGGTAGAGCAAGAATGCATCGATCTAGCTATGTTCCATACACATCAACAAAACCAATTACTCCAAGAAGAGACCTACTTCACATGACAAGAACCAAGGAGCTAGAATTGCATTTGATCTAGCTCTACCACGAGGTAGAGCTGTATTCTACCTAGACCACATCGTAGAGCTAGAATGCTTTGAGGTCCAGCTCTACCATGTGGTGGAGCTAGAACTGCATTTGAGGTCTAGCTCTACCCTGTGGGTAGAGCTAGACTTCAACGAATGTAACCAGCTGAGGTTGAATGTAACTGTGGTAGAGCTATATTCTACCTAAACCACATTATAGAGATAAATTGCTTTGAGAAATAGCTCTACCATGTGGTGGAGATGTATTCTACCTAAACCACATTGTAGAGATAGAATGCTTTGAGGTCTAGCTCTACCATGTGGTGGAGTTAGAATTGCATTTGAGGTCTAGCTATGCTATGTAGTGGAGCTAGAATGGTAGAGGTAGAAAGCTTTGAGGTCTAGCTCTACCTTGTGGGCTGAGCAAGAATGCATCGATCTAGCTGTGCTCTACCATGTGGTGGAGCTAGAATCGTAGAGGTAGAAAGCTTTGAGGTCTAGCTCTACCATGTGGTAGAGCAAGAATGCATCGATTTAGCTATGTTCCATACACATCAACAAATCCAATTACTCCAAGAAGAGAGCTACTTCACAAGACAAGAACTAAGGAGCTAGAATTGCATTTGATCTAGCTCTACCACGTGGTAGAGCTATATTCTACCTAGACCACATCGTAGAGCTAGAATGCTTTGAGGTCTAGCTGCACCATGTGGTGGAGCTAGAATGCATTCTTCTAGCTCTACCATGTGGTAGAGCTAGACTTCAATGAATGTGTCTGGCTCAGGTTGAATGTAACTATGGTAGAGCTGTATTCTACCTAAACCAAATTGTAGAGATAGAATGCTTTTAGGTCTAGCTCTACCATGTGGTGGAGCTAGAATTGCATTTGAGGTCTAGCTCTACCATGTGGTAGAGCAAGAATGCATCGATCTAGCTGTGTTCCATACACATCAACAAAACCAGTTACTTCAAGAAGAGACCTACTTTACATGACAAGAACCAAGGAGCTAGAATTGCATTTGATCTAGCTCTACCACGTGGTAGAGCTGTATTCTACCTAGACCACATCGTGAGCTAGAATGCTTTGAGATTGAGCTCTACCATGTGGTGGAGCTAGAACTGCATTTGAGGTCTAGCTCTACCATGTGGTAGAGCTGTATTCTACTAGAACATATCATAGAGCTAGAATGCTTTGAGGTCCAGCTCTACCATGTGGTGGAGCTAGAATGCATTCTTCTAGCTCTACCATGTGGTAGAGCTAGACTTCAATGAATGTAACCGTGGTATTGACTACGTGTGTAGAATTGATCCAAATTCCACTTGTAGTGGAACAAAGATTGGTCAAGAAAATGTGTCATTACTTGTGGAGGAATGCTTGAAGGATGTGGAACTACCATTCCCTACAATGGATACCATTTATCTAAAAAATGCATTATGGAGTAATGTTCATTGGCCAAAAATGCTTTTAAGGCCTTTCACAATGGAGCTGGAATTTGGAGAGTGGAGTGAAAGATTCAATGATGCAGATCAAGAAGAGCCTGTGGAACCTCCAATTGTAGATGCAATACCGATAACATCTCCAAAACTTGACATGCAAATCCGACAATCTTGGAAGAATGAGATGGTTCTTCTAAAGGATGAGAGCATGATGCAGACTATCAATCAAGGGATTATCTTATATGTGTTTCCATTTGAATATGTCAACTTTCAACAACTTGGTGATGATTGTGTGGACATGGCTATTGAAAGTGCAAATGAATTTCAAACTATGCCGCAAGTGGATAGTATCACCCTAGTTAAATGGCCTATTAAACAGCTGACAATGCTGGATGGGAGCCAATTGCAACGCTATGTTCCGCTTAATGGCATGCATGCTGAACATGCTGATGTATGTAATGAGGATAATGATGGAGATGTAACTAATGAGGTTAATGTTGCCCAAACCTCTGCAAAAAGATGCTACACTTTCATAAACAGGATTCCAAAGTAGAGACCACAACCAGCTTCTACCTTTTATATGTCACGTGAATCAGTTCAAAGGATTTCATCCATTGATTGTTGTGCAGAAAAATGTTGTCAGCTAATCGATCGTGATGTACTAATGAGGATACAACGAGACTTTTGGGGACAATCTCAGGAGTCTCGTACAAATTATGTATATGATGTGCTTTCTACAGCTTGGCATCGTGATTCAGCTCAAAAAATTAAATATGAATTTAGGTTAAATGGGGTGATTGTTTGTTGTAGAGTATGGTATGAGATGCATGGTATACCAAAGACATCCTTTTACCATTACAGGGAAAAGTTTGAGTCTGGTGTGTGTCAATATCTGCATGGAAATATAGGGGTATTGAGGAGAGGCCTACAACATACTAGTGAGGCAAGAGCACTACTTGATGAATTTGTGAACATGAACTCCGAGCCTGCGCCACACAAAAGTAGAACAATGCTAGATGGCTCAAGGGAAACCAGGTTGTCGATTCCATCAATCAGCAAGTTGACATTTTAAATGAAATCAACGCAACACTTGAGTAGTTGGGACATGAGAAGAGGCTATCAAAGTCATCGTTTAGTAGAATTTGGAATAAAGAGTATCCACAAGTGTCCCTAACAAAGGCAAGTGAGTTCTCCAAGTGCACCTTGTGTAGTGGTCTCAAGGCAAAACTAGAAGCCAAACCTAGTCTAGAAGAAAGAGCAAGGCTCCTCAGTGAAAGAGATATTCACATGCAACAACAACAAAGTTGCAGGAGCTTATACTATGCATGGCGCATATTTTCAGAAACCCAACCACAAAAGTATGTATGCATCATCCATGACAAGATGGATCAAAAGAAAACAGCCATTCCCAGACTACGGGTCCTTCCCAAGGGTGTGGATTCGGGATATAATTTACCAATTGCATTGATTGGTATGATCACTCATGGCCATGCAGAAGGTCATTATGGACACTTTATTTTGAATGGTTTATGGCCATCTGATCCCAATCTAATAATTGGCTCAATCGCAAGTTTTTTACATAACTTAGAGAGGATGGATAAGCATCCTCTTGGTGATCTAGTAACAAATGGGCTTCCAAGGAGCAGTGTTTCACTTCTACATGCTTTAAATTCAAGGACAGCTTTAGACAACCACAATATGAGTGATGGTAAAGATCCCATTGTTGAACCATGTATAAATCAGGGAGACAAAATGAATTGGGTTTCCTCGTTTCGCAAGTTGCCAGAAAACTTGTTGCTACAACTAGATAATTGTGCTGGAGAAAATAAAAAATCGGTACTTATTTGCCTATTTGTCATTGCTTGTTGCACGGGGTGCTTTCAAAACTGTACAGTTGGGATTTCTAATGGTCGGACATACACATGAAGATATAGATGCCATGTTTAGCAGGTTTTTAGAGAAATTAAGAGTGGGGCAAACCTTTACTTTACCACATTTGATGGATACTTTAAGAACCAGCTCAACTTCTTCTCCAACTCCCTTCTTGCTTACAGAGGTCCCTGACTTCGAGGCATATTGTGATGGCTACATTTGTGATGGGCAAGAAGCACTTATAGGTCACTCCAAACCACTTCTATTCAGGTTCTGCATGGAAGGAGACACACCGGTAATGCAATTTAAGGCACATGTAGCTATTCATAATTGGAGTGGAAGTATCCGTCTTTGGAAGACAGACAATGAAGGTAAACCAAGGTTACCAAAAAGCAGATCCACCTCTACTACCAATGGCCGAGCATATAAAGATGCATGCAGAAGTAATATCAGGATTGAAGGGTTACATAAAATTTTGGCAAAATCTAAGTAATGGTTCATTTGTGCCAAGATATTATGGGCCCATGATAGATTATTGGAGTAATGTAATCGAAGAGCTTGGAAAACCAATACAATCAGAGGCAAGAAAGTACACAGATTTTTGGCCAAAATCTGAAGGGTCCCATCAATTAGATGATATGAATGTTGAACAATTGCAGGCACAAAGATTCTTAGGTATTGAAGAACATAATGATCATTATTGTGGGCCTGCACGGGATAAACCAAGGGAGGCATTTAACCCTATGCTACATGTTCAGCAAGGACACTTTGTCATGCTGCACCCAGATGACACAAACATCTATCCAGTTTGGCTTGCTATGGTTGAATCGGATATTGATGATGAGCCTACATCACCAAATTACAAGAAACTCTTGATTCAATATTGGGGACCTTGTGCAAGGAAGAAAGGTTTGACAGATGCTCAAGCTTATGCTGATTGTTGGAAGGGATATTGGCAAATTAATGAGGTAGAACAACAAGTATGGGAAAATGCTGATGCAATTCTTTGGTCGTGGAAACCAAGGAATCCACCACCATACAAAAGAATCAAGATACCAGAAAAGGAAGCCCGTAAAGCAAAAGCATGCTTAGGCTTGGCTTGTGAGGATGAAGCTCATATTGATGGTTCCTTCAATGAGGAGTAGCATTTGTAGATTCAATATTGACAATGTGGAATTTTAGGTTAATATAACTCTAATATCCAAAAGAGATGTACTTTGGTATCTTCTTTATTTTTTATTTTCACTTATTGAATGAAATTTTTCTTTGTGCCTCCTACATTTTTTTGATATAATAATGTTTCTATCTTATTTGTTCAATTGTTTCATAAATTTTGTGCAGTGTACAACTCAATTGGTGCAGGTCCTTTGCAAAGAAACAAATACCACTTTAATGGTGTTTATCAACACCACCTTCGTACATGATTATCAAACTCCTTTCAAATATGTTTATGCACAAATACTAATACCACTTTTTTGGTTTGAACAGTGATTATCAACACTACCTTCCTCCGTTCTATATTAAGAAATTCCATAATAACTTTTTCCACATTAAGTGGGAAATTCCCATAATACATGAAACCTCTCAATTTCAAAATTCCCATAATGCGGGATTTTTTCCATAATACCTAATACGGTCTTTGCTCCTTGATTCTGATCTGGTAGTACCCAGATTTGAGATCTTTCTTTGTGAACATTTGGGTCCCACTTAACCGATCCAGAAGTTCATCAATCCTAGGAATAGGATACTTATTCTTAATTGTTGTTAATTGATTCAATCCTCTGTAGTCAATACATAGTCTTAACGTTCCATCTTTCTTCTTTTGAAAGAGAACGAGTGCACCCCAATGTGAGACACTGGGTCTGACGAATCCCTGCTCTAACAGTTGTCTTAACTGTTCCTTAAGTTCTATGGCTTTAAGGACTGGCATTTTGTAAGTACGCTGGGCTATTGGCTGAGCTCCGGGGGTTAATTCAATCTCATGATCTACTTCACGAGACGGAGGCATCTCAGTCAGCTCGTCAGGAAGTACATCTGGTTCTTTAGCCTTGCATTTTATGTCTACCAGATCCATTTTAACGACATACACAGCTTGCCTCTTTCTGAGCCCTTTTAATAATTTGGAAGCCTTGACTAATTGTAGCACTAGGGATCCAGAAATTCCAATTCCTTGAACTTTATTCCCGAGAAGGTCAAGGAAAGAGATGGTTCCTTTATGACAATTAATGTCAGCTTGATTCTTTTGGAGCCAATCCATTCCAAGGATTCCATCATATATTCCCAGGGGTCGGACTCTGAACTGGCACTCTGTTACGTTCCCATCTAGGCTAAACTGAATAATGTCAGTCTCAAGGTGAATGAAAAGAATCTTCCCACTTCCAAGGATTCCATCATATATTCCCAGGGGTCGGACTCTGAACTGGCACTCTGTTACGTTCCCATCTAGGCTAAACTGAATAAGGTCAATCTCAAGGTGAATGAAAAGAATCTTCCCACTTGCGAATTCCACTTGCATAGGTTTCCCTGATTTTTTGATTTAGGACTAATTTATGGAGACATCCTAGGGAAATAAAAGATTGAGTACTGCTTGAATCAATTAAAAGCTTGAATTGCTTACCTTGGTACTCTGCTGGAGTCTGGAGGACTGAGAATTGACGGTTATTCCCCTGATGCTCAATTGCTGTGCATAGATCTGTCCTTTCTCTTCCTCTATGGTGACTGTTGTGGGTGCTGCAGTTTGAGGTGGAACTCTCTCACTTTGGTTATTCCAATTTTGGGAGAGGGAGTTCGAAAACTGCTTTGCATGGAGGTTGTAGGCTGAGTTGGCACTCTTCTTGGGTTACCCCGATTCTGGTGTAGGGGACCCTGGTTGGGGACTAAAATGAAGGAGTCGGTCTCTAAACTCTGGGACCCTGGCTTCCTTGGCCCACCGAAGGAGATGGGCAATCCTTATGCTGGTGCCCAAATCCCTGACATTCAAAGCATTTGTTCTCGCTTCGAAGTTCTTCCCTTTTGCATTCTGGAGAGAGTCGGAGTTCTTGAGAATGTACTTTGGGGAAAAGGTCTTCCTTCATTTCTGAAGCTTCCCATCTCCACATTCTGGTTAGGACCTTGGTGTCTCTTTGGAGGCGAAAAGTTGGAGAACTTCCCAGAGTCTGAAATCTCTTGAAGGATGAGGGAGCTCGCTTTGGCGGGACTTTTATGATGAAGGCTTTGGCAAAGTCCTTCGCCATTCTGACAGCTTCAGCCATGGACACTGGCTTGGCATTTTTGACCAGTGTCTCCAAGGGTTCGTTCATTCCCCGAATGAATCTCACCACATGAGTTGCTCTTCATCTAGAGGTGGTGAATATTTAAGTAGAAAAGTGAACGCCTGGTGATATTCCTCGATGGTTTTGCTCCCCTGCTTTAGCTCTAAGAATTCGTTCATTTTGGTTTCCAAAAATCCAGGGGGACAAAATCTCTTCCTTAAATAGGTTTTAAGGTCGTTCCAGGACTGAGTATTTCTGTCTAGACGGTTGGTGTCACAATGGTTCCTCCATGCCACCCTGGCTGTTTCCACTATCTTCACCCTGGCAAGAGTCATTTTGCTTCGCTCATTGTAGCCGGTGACGTCAAAATATTCTTCCATGGCTTCCACCCATTTCTCCATAGCCTCACCCAGTTCTCTCCTTCTCCTTTGAAGGGTCCTGGCTGATTTCTATGAAGAGCCTTGCGAACATTAGGGTCAAGCTCATCATCTTCAGAGAGAGGGTCGTCTGGCTGACAGCCACGGTTTCCTCGTCTCATGATTGTGCCAAAAAATGATATATTATTAAATTTTTATTTTTGATATCATCCACGAGATCCTAAGACTTAAGAGGTTCAGAAAACAATTTCTTAAACAAGACAAGTGATCTTATTGGAGATCTATGACATATGTCTGATAACAAATTTTTCTTTATCAGTTCGCCCACCATAAACAATCACTTATAAAGCAGGGAATTTTTCTCCAGAAAATATTTCTTTATTTATATAAAAGTTTCAATAAGAACATAGAGCAGCTCGGCTCCAAAAATCAAAATCTCCTCGGGAGACGCATAAGACGGCGGTACTGGGGGGCCATAGCCATGCCCTAATACAAACGTTCACTTACTACCCTAATACAAACGTTCACTTACTGCCAAGACGCATAAGACGGCGGTACTGGGCCATAGCCATGCCCTAATACAAACGTTCACTTACTGCCAAGGAAGCTATTATATTCTCCTTAGGAATAAAGCGACTAAGAAGTCTATAGATTTGGCATGAGAGTCTGAAATTTCGAGGCATTGAATGATATAGAATGATACCATGTACCACTTTCAACTTTATTAGAATCATGGCCAATGAGAGGTTTTGCCTCAACGTTGCACGCCGGTCATGAGAGGCATGGACATACTGCCCTCCTACAAAAAACCACTTATGCTGTCGTCTCTCCGCTGGGTCAGGAAAATATAAATCCTCGAAATGGTATGCGAGATTGACTCGCCTTGTTCGAGTTGCCGTGTAGGAGATGAGATGCTCAAAGGTGAACGCAGTCATGTCTTGCAAACTAGGTGAGGTCGGGAATACCAGATAAGTAAGGAACTTCCATCTATAAAAACAATTTCTTTGATTAAAAATTCTTCATTAAAGAAGCTTACAGAATGAAAATACATTATGAAAATGCTTTATTCTGAGTTTTTATTATCAATTTCTGATAAGAATTCGTTTATCCTTAACAAGGCTTTGATACCAGCTGTGAGGTCCCCTGCCCGCCGCTCCGGGGCTCCTCTGTCCCAGCGGCGGCGAAAGTGGCGTCGACCTCCCACATGAGGTGGGGTCCACACACTCGGGGCCTCACCCGCGAATGTCCGGGACGAGAGGCTAGCCCAGGCGGCGGCCCCTCCGAGATCGGGCCTGGAAGACTCCCCTCGCCCGGAAGGCACGGGCAATTCTGCCAACTGGGAAAAATCTTCTAACGGGGAAATTACTCTAACGAGTCAAGTCCTAACTAGATAAACTGATTTGACCAAACCTGAAGTCACATGGTCAGATCAAGAAGAGACTTGCACTTGGTCCATGGAATCACCACTTTTTTTCTCATTTACGAGGCACAGTCGATGATCCCCTCCCATAGAACAAGGCCTTCTCAAGATTTAAAACTAAATAACGTAACTAATCGTATCTAGTTGTTTCTCAAGAATCCTGCGATGATGTAGCCTAACCCCATCCGGCCCATGGATTAGCCAACCACCCGACCATTGAATTGGTGGGATTCCTTTATAAAGATTTGGTTAGGTTTTTTCCTGGGTACGAGGAAAAGAGTTCCCAGGCCCCCTAGCTGGCGATTTATGCAAAAATCAAGGTAGGCATACCACGTACCCACCCAATATGATATTGCCATTTATAACAGATTCGACTGGATTTAAAAACAATCCTTCAATAGAAATCATAATATTTATGATCATCATTTTCTAAAATTCCGAGTCCATTATATTACAAAAATGTATCCTCTGAACTCTCCATTGAAGACTAGCTGGCCAACCAACGAGATTCAGTATCAAAATTTGGTTCCCAAAAATCTTTCCTTTTTGTCCATCCAAAATCTTCCTCGACATACACATGGGTGTCCTAGCAACCGCGAGCCCGTGTATTGCCTAGTCAGAATCCTCTAGGATCCTCCTTAGGTGTCCTAGCCCTTCACTCAGGGGACCACTTCGATCATCGCCCATCGTACTGGAAGCGCACCATTTTAACCGTACCGAGGCTGGTCAAAACCTCAACAGGATTTGTCGTGAGTAACGTCCCTTGACGACTCCCCGCCAGCTGTTCCAACGAATCTCCTCTTAGAAAAACATAAGCCAAATGCTTTCTCCAGCATTCTGGCGTAAAACAGCCCTTTGAATGAAAAAACAGAGGTTCCAATGCAAGTAAATTCCAGTTTGAGATCGGTTCCGAACAACCCTTTTTCCATCATTCCCAGTTTCATAATGAGGATCCTTGATCTCGCATGAGGGTAATCTACCCATCATTTTGTCCATTTGTCCCACTAGATTCTTGGTGAGTTTGGTCAAGGACTAGATTAGTTTCGGTAGTCTATTCTTTGGATTTAGTAACTGGAATTGGTTACGAAGTTTTTGTCTGATTCAGATGGAGAGAAGAACAATTAGGTTTACTATCTGTCCCTCACGTAGTCTAACCAAATTCATTTGGTTTAGTTCTACAAGGATTCCCTTCAGTTAAACATCTAGTTTTGGGTAAATATACATTTAGTGATTTTACCAATTAAAATATCCAAAGATATTCTTTATGCCACATAATTTCTAAGCCTTAATTCATTAGGTAGAATTATGGTGGAAATTCATCTTTTGACACTAAAATTTAATTCAAATCCATCTTTTCTTAAATATCATATATCATAAAAATTCTTCTTTTAACTAAAATATCAATAACTATTTTTTTGAATAAACTTGAAATCCTTCTTTTTCTCATTTTAATGAGTGCAATCCAATTATCATGGGAATTCCTCTTTTACCATAAATTAAATCTACTTAAAATTATTCTTAAAAATTACATAAAATATCCATAAAGCTAAAAATTTCACTTTTCTCATTTAAACATTTGAATTCCAATATGGTAGGAATTCCTCTTTCATCATTTAAACTTATCTATACAAAAAGATAAATTTAACTAAATTTTCTCTTAAAATTTAAATAAAAATCTCCATTAATTCATTTACACTGGGAATTACACTTTCCTCATTTAAATATTTGAATTCCAATATGGTGGGAATTCCTCTTTCATCATTTAAATTTATCTATACAAAAAGATAAATTTAACTAAATTTTATCTTAAAATTTAAATAAAAATCTCCATTAATTCCTTTACACTGGGAATTACACTTTCCTCATTTAAATATTTGAATTCCAATATGGTGGGAATTTCTCTTTCATCATTTAAATTTATCTATACAAAAAGATAAATTTAACTAAATTTTATCTTAAAATTTAAATAAAAATCTCCATTAATTCCTTTACACTAGGAATTACACTTTTCTCATTTAAATATTTGCATTCCAATATAGTGGGAATTCCTCTTTCATCATTTAAAATTTATCTATGCAAAAAGATAAATTTAACTAAAATCCTTCTTTAATTTTTAAATAAAATATGCATTATTTTAGCATCACAATTTTTCTCTTACTTCATTGGAGTACATGGATTTCCATTGTCATGGGGATTACTCTTTTAACATAAAAATGGATTACTAGAAATTTCTCTTTTTCGTAATTAACTATTTATGCATAAACATAAAAATTAAATTTCCATGATTATAATGAGAATCATTCAATTAATCTAGGATGATTAATCCTAGAATATGGTAGGAAGTCCTCTTTTCATAATATAAATAAAAATGATTTATGTGTTTATTTTTCAAAAATTTTACCATAGCTCCGGCTGCTATTCTCAATAAATTTGAAAGAATAAAGTTTAGTATTATTCATGTGATTAGAATAACTACTAATTGGATCATTATCCAATTATGGATTGATTCTTAATTTTACCATAAATTAAATAGCATAAAAGTATTAAAAAGCCATTATTTTGGCCTCCAATTAGACAAGCATAGAAATAACTTTTAGATTAGAGAAATGCTTCATGATGAGAAGTTTCATTCGAATTGAGAATAGGTCATAGGAATGACCATTCTTTCGGGGAGAGAAAGAAATGCTTAAAAACAATTATAAATTAAGCATAAATGAAAATTTATGTGTTTCTTCATTACAATACATTAAAGAACTTCAATAGTATTCAAAAGCCATTCAAATTAATGCTTCTCAAGCTTGAGAGGGGTTGAGAAGAGAAACATTTGGAGATTTAAGAAAAAGAAGACAATAATCCACACTTTACCTCCTAAATTACTTGATTCTTTGATCACAGTAGAGGCCCCCAACCAATCAATTAGTTTGGTACCCATTCCTTATTCTCATTTCCATTTCCTTGTAATTTATTGCTTGTAGTAATTTCTTTCTTTTTTCTTTTGAGACTAGTCTATTTTGGAGTGATTCTAGCCGTCTCTTAATGGTGTAGAATTTTGTGCATTGTCTAGATCACTCCTTGTGCTTCTTTCCATAAGCTTGTTGGTGTGACCTAGTCTTAGACCCTCTAATAACCCATCCATTCTTTAGACTTTAGCTTATTCTTAGAATCATCTCTCTCGTCTATCTTATCACTTAATAGGCCCTTTTGTGACCTTGTTACTGCCATTATCTCTTGGGAATCCTCTTGTAATCTCCAAGAAGGTAAGGCATATATTTTTACCATGCCTTTGTTGATCCTCCTGGGGCCACATTTTGTTGTTTTCTTGCACCGTAGTTCTTGCTTATGACTTTTCCACTGGATAGTAAATTCTTCTATGACTGTGTATTACAATAATAGCATGTCACTCATTCTCCTCTTTCACCAATTCTACCACCTCCACCTCTTTTGTATGATGGTTGTGTGCTGAGGTGTTGTTGTTATCTCATTGATAGCCAGTGTTCTGCTACTCCTGGATTCTTGTTTTAGATGTTGTAGTAACACTTAAGGTTGTATGATTGGTCTTATTATAAATATAGCACACTACTATTGAGTTGGAGATAGTTTGCACTTTCCCTTACTGTGACCTCAGTTCTTACACTTTGTACATCAAACATCGGTCTTAGTTTAGATCCGTTGTTGCTTGCATGTCCTTCAATTACCTTAGCTAGTGCAGATTTCATTTTCCTCTCTTGTTGAACGTCTATTGCTTGCCTTTCTTTTTTTAGGGCTTCCTATCTTTTTTAGGGCTTCCTATCTTTTTTAGCATCTAAAACTAAACTTGAGTCGTTGTGAGGTGTCCTCACTTGAGTCGTGTTGTGAGGTGTCCTCACTTGAGTCGTGTTGTGAGGTGTCCTCACTGTCATCATAATTTGACTCGTGAGGATTTCCCTCCCTTCTCCTTTTGTTTCTTATCAGTCTTCTTTTTTTTCTTATTTGGTACTTTCTTTTGTTTTCCTTTGTACAAGACCCTTTCTTCCCTGACTTCTTCTGCCCCACAACTTGTTTGATTGTCAAGGTATCAAGATCTAGTGACTCCATAACTGGTTGGAGTGGTGTGTATATTCCCCTGAAAAACCACTTGCTCAAGGTAGCCACAACTACCCAATATACCTAGCAATAATCTAAAATCTCCTATATAGTTGGTCACAAAAGCTTTTTGACAGGCATTGGCAACACTTGGTCGCGCAAACAAGAAACCTATTAACGAGTAAGAATGCATCCCCAATAGCCTAACCACATTAAAAGTGTTTTGAGTTATGCTACATAATCTATAGGTAACCTCTATTGAGTCAACCTCTTTTATAACTTATCCATCACTTAAGTGGTGTCCTTGTCCTTCTGAAAGCTTTTCAAGAAGTCATCCTTCATCTCGTCAAGTTTTTGAAAGTAATCCATACCATACTATATGCATACCATTTACTAGTTTCTTTGCAAAGAATTTGATCTTCAAACTAGTATGGGGATCTAGTCTCCAAGAATGTTGTTTCAAATTAAAACACATGTGCATTTGGGATCCTTGTCATTCTTCACCTTGAACTTAAGGTACTTCAAAGCCATTGTGAGAGGTGCAGGTTGTCTTTCTTCTTGTTCCTGATTACCTCTTTGGTCTTCTTGATCTTCTTGCCTTTTGTTTTGAAGCTTTAGCTCCTCATCTTCATTGTCTATCACTCACTTCTTAAGATTCTTGATCATCTTGATTATCTTGATCTTGGTTCATCAGCTTCTCGTTCTGTTAGCTTCTACAAATGTAGGTCTTCTCTCAAGGTCTAGTTTGGATGATGTAATCTATGACCATTTCCTATTGGGCTCGAGTGTCTACATTGTTAATGCAATTATCTTGTTGAAGGCTTACCATTTTCCAAGTGATCTCCATGACATAAATTCTTTAATAATATCCACTAAATATTCTTCCCATCCTCCTTCATCCTCCTTCCAAGAGTCTCTAGGGCATTCCACACACTAATCCAAAACTCCTATAACACAAACTAATCTTTCTTTCCAAGTGCTAATCTCATTAACATGATCACCAAAAATAGGTCCTATGCTACTCGGTCAAAGCATGACACTTTAATTATTCCAAGCCCCCTAATCACCTCCTATGACTTAGCCAATATGTTTGTACCCAATGTAATATGAGGACTTTTAGATTTTTAACACCAACAAACTACATGAGGTGCACGCACTTGGAGCTATTTTAGAATTTCTTTCTAACTACTTTAATGATCAATCTAGATTGTTTCTTGGTCTAGACATAGAGAGACACACTAAACATTATTAAGAAAAGACTACTATAAGTATTAGTGCAACATAGTTCATTTCCATTAACATGGCAAAATAAGGCCTTGAACAGTAATGATTAGTCAAGACGGTCTCTTGGTCTAGATGGAGAGAGACACACTAAACATTATTAAGAAAAGAATATTATAAGTATCAATACAATAGAGTTCATTTCCATTAACAAGGTAAAATAAGGCCTTGAATAGTACATTATATAGCATCATCTTGAAACATTTAGACATGAACTCTTCCATTCTAGACATTGCACAATATACACATACCTACACTATTCAGCTCAATCACATCACTTTATTCTCTCTCAATAGTGACCATGACTATGACCACACACACATGCACACCCTGCACTATCCTACTCTCTCTTCCTTTTAATACATCATTTCGGTACTACCTCCTATTAGCATTTTTGGTTGTTAAAATGAAGCTACTACTCATGATGATTTTAGTGTAGAGAAAGGTGCCAAAGTGGGTTTTTAGATGATGGTGAACCATAGGGAAATTCACTTGCCAATAATGGCCATATTAGAAAAGATAAAGCTAAAGGAGGGTAGAGACCCACCAAGAAAACATAAAGGATAATGAAAAACCTATAATGCCTCATGGAGTAGGTTAATGCCCAAACTTCAAGAAATAAATCTAGAAGCATGAAAAAGCTAAAACCGACAAAGCTGGCTAGCATATCAAGTATGTTAACTAGCAGATCTAGTATGCTAATTAGCATATCCAGAGTGCTGACTAGCACTGTAATATGATAACTAAATATCTTGTACACTAACAAGGACTCTTGTATGTTAACTAACATATCCAGATTGTGAACTAGCATATCTAGAATGCTAAGTAATGCTATTATATGCTTACTAGCTACCTTGTATGCTAACAACCACTCTAGTATTCTAAGCCTTCTATGCTATCTAGCAATCTCTTATGCTTTACTAGACATCTTATACAAATGATTATTAGTCTTGTATGCTATCTACGAGCATAGATAGCATAGATGCTTTACTAGACATCTTATACAAAAGATTATTAGTCTTGTATGCTATCTATGCTATCTATGCTAACTAGCATCCAAATATGCTAACTTGTACACAAGTGTGATACTCGTATATGCTGCCTCACACTTATGTATGATAACTAGCACTTGTATGTGCTTGCTAACAATAATGTTTGCTTGCTTAGCATTATAGACCTACTCTTGTGTGCACAACTGGCACTGTTATTTAATTAACTAGCACTTATGTATGTTGACCAGCATCTTATATACATTTGTCTACAGATGCTAAAATTGTGCCTGAGGCCACATCTCCATGGACAAGAATGTCGAAACAAAGCATTGTAGAAGACTTTTTCCAAGCTGACAACAAGCATGGCAAGGGAGGGAGTGCAGAAGCCAAATCACCCAATGAAATGCAGACTGGGTATAAGAAAAGTGAGGGCATGGTGGAGAGAGAGAGGAAGTGGAGAGCATGCCAGAAGGGGGGGTGTTTTGAATGAAGGTGGAGTTGATGATGCTAAAGCAAAAGGTGGAGCTTATGATGCTAAAATGGAAGGTAATGAGTTTTTCCTAGTACCTTGCCATAAGGATACCTCTGGTATAGCTAACGAAGTTCAACCAAGCATTGACCAGCCTCTGCATGTTGAAGTTGAAACAATGGGGATGGGTGGACATGAGTCTAAAGATCAATTTGATATTTCTAACTTCAGCACAATAGTTGTTATTGCTGTTGTTAAAGAATTTGGTGTACACCCTCTACTGGGAGTGGGGGTGAACATCTAGTTGAGGATGTTGGTGATAACAGCCCTCTGGGTGTGGTAGGGCTTGTGAAAAGGATTATGCTAAAGAGGAAAGTCCCTGAGGCTAGAGTATTTGTGTTTGAAAATGTGAAGCAAGATTGTGAGGAAGATATGCAGGTGCCAAAGGATAGTGCTAAGAAGGGGGGTACAGGTGCACAGAAAGCCACTCGCTCCCATGCATGCAAAACACTGTGATGAACCCGACTCTGTTATGCCTTGTTTTGTGTAGCCTTGCTCTTTGCCCTGATTTATTGAATCTGTCTCTTATGCCTTATTTTGCTAAATGTATCTTGTTGTGCCTTGAACTGCATAGTGATGTAATGTATCTGATATTTATAATGGAAAATATTTTCATCTCATTTGTTGGTATGAAACTATTACTGTCAATCACAGCATTCAGTTACTCTTTGTTTTTAGCTTATGCCTTTTTGATTTGTTGAATAAGTAACTTTCTTGCACAGGTCAGTCAATCTGCAATTACTTGACTTGCCCTTTGTAAACTAGATACTTAGATGCAAAAATGGCAAATTGGGAAGGTTAGGCAGATCCAAAGACAGTGTCTTCAATTTGAAAGGCGGCTTGATCATTTAATTATGTGCTTGCATAGAATTGACGCTTATTTGCAATATGTGCACCCATATGGGGAGATAATTATCCTTGATTTGGCACCCTCTGCCCGAACCAATATGGGTGCCCAAGCGCTTAGAAGATGAAAGACAGGCTCTAATCCTTGACCTTAATGGGTTACTGGTCAAGGTCGTTTAGAGCCAATTTGGTCAACAACCACCTCCATATAGCCAGAACTTGGTAAAGCAACCCATTAATGGCAGACGTTATGTATTCTACCGAAAAGATGCTCATCGATTTTTAGATTGGTGCCTTTTCTTTTTCCATGTGTTCATATGGAGTACAAAAAAATTCACCAAATCAATGGCATAGTCAAAACGGTGTTTTCATCCCAGAAATCTTGATTAGCAGGTGTTTTATCACAAGAGGACTATAGCGGCATTGATTGGCAGGTTCTGAATAAACCAGTGTTCTTAAAATCACTAAATAAATTTTGGCATCTTAACCCAAGATTTGGGCTTGAGAACTCTCTAATAGTGGATGACAGTAAATACAAGGTGTATAAGAACCCAGAAGGGACTTGGCTGATTGCTCCAAATCTGCAGCACCAAATTGTCTTGCAATAAGAACACTTCTTGGAAGAAACAAAAAGATTGGCTATTTTTGTGGCTCTGCAAACCATGGATCATCAGGAGTATACGCTCGCAAAGCCCTTTGAACTAGGAGAAGATAAATTCTCAGATGTAGTGCTTAGTTTTGTGGAATATGAAACAAGAGTGCGAGATGAAGCAAGGTGGAGAGCAGAAAACCGCGTTGCTGATAAATGGAAGCCGATATGGAAGCGAAAAGGGTAAAGAGAGGTAAAGAGAGAAAGGTGGATGCAAGAACAAGAGTTACAGGGGAGAGCAAGAGCGAGTAGAGAAACAAAGAGAAGAGCAAAAGATCTCAAAGAAACAAAGAAACAAAGAAGAAAGGAAACTACAAAAGTATAAATGTCCTGTTATGAAATCAAAGCCACAAAAGTAGGACCCATTAGGACATTTTGGAGGTCATTCGTAGGGCCTTTTAGTAGAGAGAGAAAAAGGAGTGCATCTAGTCAGGAAGAAGGCAACGTTACGTTGAAAAATAGGTTATTTCTTTTTTCTAAATCCTCTTCTTTTTCACCTCAAAATGTACTGTACTTGCACACCCGAATGATAGTCACTTTTTACATCCGAATGCATTAAACACACCTACATTTTTGTAGGGAGGGAATATTTTATTCGAATCCATGTATTAAATACACATCTTTGCAAAGGAGGAAAAATTCCCTCCCTCTTAAACTTCCTCTTGGGCTTAAACAATATCTCACGCTCTTTTTATTTCCTCTACCTTCTGCTGCACTCCATTTTCTAAAGCTTCAGCCTTTTGTACTCCATTTCTTCTTAAAAAGATGGGTAGCAAATCTCGTTTTATATCATCCCAATTTTGCCCCACTAATGCCATCATAGATGATTCAATTTCTAGGGCAAGGAGACCAAGATCGTCATTGTTTGCTATACTTGTATCCAACTCTCTCAATATGCAAAATCAATGGACTGAAGTGCTAATCACCAAGGGCACATGGGTCCTTATGCAGTCAAGGAAGAGAAGAAAGACAAGCAACAAGAATACATTTAGGGCGTCATGGAGAGGAAGAGTGAAAGACTTCAAGATAGAAGCTGGAAGGACAACAATCAAGGAAGTCCTGGTGCAGCATATCTATATGCATAATGAGCTTGTGCTTGAGAATCCAGATGACATAAAATTGCCCTCGCATATAGACCAAACTACTGTAAGTTAATATATCTCTTGTCAATCTTTCATTTTCTCATAATGGTCTAATGAACTGTGTAAATAGTCCACGTCTATGGTTGCAAATGTGTACCCCTCATCATATGAGGAGTGGGAACTAGTTCAGTGCATCATTGGAATTATGAATGTGGTTCACGCACACATTGGGCGGCTACAGTATGAGGGAAGAAGCAATAAAAGCCTTGTAGATGCAAGAATCTTTTTCCATTAGGATATTTTGGAGGTCATTCGTAGGGCCTTGTAAGAAAATGGTCGATTCTTATTTTCTCTCTCTAGAAAAAATCTTGAAAAATTAAAATAAAGAGAATGTAAAAGTCATAAAAGTGTAGTCTCTGAGCTAGAGAGGTAAATTTTCTCCCAGGCGGCCGTCTTAAAGCCGTCTTGAAAAATTAAAATAAAGAGAATGTAAAAGTCTTAAAAGTGTAGTCTCTGAGCTAGAGAGGTAAATTTTCTCCCATGCGGCCATCTTAAACCTTCTTTCAAATGATACATTCGAAACTGCAAGAATAAGGTTAGTTCAAGAGGATACTATTGCACGGAAGACAGTTTGAAGGGAATTAGAACCTTCATCTCCAATTTCAAAAGACAAATACAAGCCTTCTCTCACCCCATAACCAGTCCTATTCTTTCACTCTGCATCATATAGTATACTTACTCATTCCTAGAACACTCCAATGGAGAACAACCATGTACACACTCATTCTATTGAAGAGTCCAATCATGAAAGCATTAGGAGAAAGTACCATCTGCACATTGATCTAGATAGTACGTATGTGCCCATTCAAAAACGTAGAAGTGGACAACTATTGCTTCTCATCAAATCTTAAAGATCATATGAGGTTGTCGGGAAAGCAACACATAGACCTTTGGTGTGATGGCTCCATCTATCCTATTAACCCCTGTACTGCTTCACATCCTCCCTTTTCAAATCCCACAACTCTCTTACGCTTTGCAAGTGATGGCGCCAAAGGCTTACTAGGATATTGCAAGTCGATTTCTATTGGAATGCAAATATTTAAATGAGGAAAGATTTGGGCACCAGCTTAAGGATTGCCCATGTCCTTCGGTGGGCCAAGGAAGCCAAGGTCCCAGATTTCAGAGACTGACTCCTTCATTTCAGTACCCAACCAGGGCCCCCCGTGCTAGAATCAGGGTAACCCAAGAAGAGTGCCAGTTCAGCCTACAGCCTCCATGCAAAGCAATTTCGAAACTTCCTCTCCCAAAATTGGAATAACCAAAGTGAGAGAGTTCCACCACCTCAGACTGTAGTAGCCAGAGCAGTCACCATAGCTGAGGAAGTAGAGGAAGAGAAAGGACAGATCTATGCACAACAATTGAGCATCAGGGAAATAACCGTCAAATCTCAGTCCTCTAGACTCTAGCAAAGTACCAGGGTAAGCAATTCAAGCTTTTGATTGATTCAAGCAGTACTCATTCTTTTATTTCCCTAGGATGTCTGTGTAAATTAGTCCTAAACCAAAAATCAAGGAAACCTATGCAAGTGGAATTAGCCAGTGGTTTTTCACTCACCTTGAGATGGACCTTATTCAGTTTAGCCTAGATGGGAACGTAACATAGTGCCAGTTCAGAGTCCTACCCCTGGGAATATATGATGGAATCCTTGGAATGGATCGGCTCCAAAAGAATCAGGCTTGTCACAAAGGAACCATCTCTTTTCTTGACCTTCTCAGGAATAAAGTTCAAAGAATTAGAATTTCTGGATCCCCAGTGCTACAATTAGTCAAGGCTTCCAAATTATTAAAAGGGCTCAGAAAGAGGCAAGCTGTATATGTCGTTAAAATGAATCCGGTAGACATAAAATGCAAGGCTAAAGAACCAGAGTGGTTAAGTGAGTATGCAGATGTATTTCCTGAAGAGCTAACTGAGATGCC
This sequence comes from Cibotium barometz, assembly GCF_041138505.1. NCBI lineage: Eukaryota > Viridiplantae > Streptophyta > Polypodiopsida > Cyatheales > Cibotiaceae > Cibotium > Cibotium barometz. The sequence goes on along the minus strand of NC_141071.1, from coordinate 20,889,645 downwards.
TCCATCTCGTGAAGTAGATCATGAGATTAAATTAACCCCTGGAGCTTAGCCAATAGCCCAGCATGCTTACAAAATGCCAATAGCCTAGCGTGCTTACAAAATGCCAGTCCCTGAAGCCATAGAACTTAAGGAATAGTTAAGATAACTGTTAGAGGAGGAATTCGTCAGACCCAATGTCTCACATTGGGGTGCACCTGTTCTCTTTCAAAAGAAGAAAGATGGAACGTTAAGACTCTGTATTGACTACAGAGGATTGAATCAATTAACAATTAAGAATAAGTATCCTATTCCTAGGATTGATGAACTTCTGGATCGGTTAAGTGGAATCCAAATGTTCACAAAGATAGATCTCAAATCTGGGTACTACCAGATCAGAATCAAGGAGTAGGACATCCCAAAGACAACATTCAATACTCGCTATGGGCATTATGAGTTCACAGTCATGCCGTTTGGATTGACTAATGACCCGGTGACATTTGATCATCTTATGTAAGATATTCTCAGAGAATACTTGGATGATTTTGTTCTTGTCTTCTTTGATGATATCTTGGTATACTCAAAGAATGCTACAGACCATGAAGATCATGTGCGAAGGTCTTGGAAATCCTAAGGAAACACCAACTCTTTGTAAAGAAGAGCAAATGTTCTTTCTCTATTGACCAGGTGGAATACTTGGGATTCATAATGTCAAAGGATGGGATTTCTCCTGACCCCGCAAAGATCCAAGCAGTAGTTGAATGGCCAGAACCCAAGTCAGTAAAAGAAGGATGGGATTTCTCCTGACCCCGCAAAGATCCAAGCAGTAGTTGAATGGCCAGAACCCAAGTCAGTAAAAGAAGTCAGAGGATTCCTAGGGTTAACTGGATGGTATAGGATCTTTATACCTAGGTATGCTCAGATAGTGTCCCCTTTGGCTTACCTTCTCTAGAAAAGTACACTTTTTCAGTGGACTGCAATGTGTCAGAGTGCCTTTGACAAGCTAAAGTCAGCCTTAGTAACCAACCCCATTCTTAAATTGCTAGATTTTACCAAACCCTTTGAGGTAGTTTACTGATGCTAGTGGATTTGCCTTAGGTTGTGCTCTAATATGCAGGAAGGTCATGCAATGGCCTATGAATCCAGAAAACTCAAAACACATGAGAGAAATTATGCCATCCATGACTTGGAGTTCAGTAGTGCATATATGCTCTAAAGTTGTGGAAACATTATCTTTTGGGACAAAGGTCCACCTTGATGACAGATCATCAAAGTTTGAAGTGGATCTTCACCCAAAGGGATCTCAACATGCATCAAAGGAGATGGATGCAGACCTTGCAGGAGTTTGATTTTGAAATAAAGTATCGGCCGGGGAAAGAAAATATGGTTGCATATACGCTCAACAGAAAAGCCTCCTTGCTTGCAATTACAGTGGTGTCAAATCCATTGATCAATGAAGCAAAGGAGAAAATCATGCAGGACAAATTCTTTACCCCTATTGCCACCCTTCTGATGCAAGAAAGCAAGACTCCTCAGGAAATGAGTCGAGTTCTTGGGTACAAACTGGATGAAGGATGCATGTATTATAATAATCGGCTATGTATCCCCAATAATGAGAGAATAAAGGGAAGAATTCTGAGAGAAGCCCATGATAGCCTGATAGTTGGACATCTAGGGTTTATAAAAACCTATATGTCTATGAAGAAAAGCTTCTTCTGGCCAGGACTCAAAAAGGATGTAGTTGATAATGTGCGAAAATGCTTGATGTGCCAAAGAGTCAAGGCAGAGAGAGTCAAGATGCCAGGGAAACTGCAGCCTCTAGACATTCCACAGATGAAGTAATGTTTGGTCAAATCTTGTGTTTCTTGGCTTAATCCTCTACTAGACTAATTGCTATTGATGGCCTTGAAAGAATTTGAACTCATTTGAAGTCTAAGGCCCCAGATCTGGGCTCCCCGCATACTCTGTTTTTTGCACACAAAACAGAGGATTAATTTACTAATCTTAGTACTAATCACTATATTTTGGTACAATTGAGGGTTCAAATTACCCATTAGGTATCTGATACAGATCCCTATAACTTCATATTGCAATTCGAAGATGGTTTGATACTCTAACCATTCCATACAAATTGGTTACCCTTGATTTAATGTAATTTCTGGTAAAATTATGCTGATAAAATTATGGTAATCATCATTTTGTATTTAATCCTTGGTTAATGCTTGCAAATCACACTCAAATTCAAGATTATTCACAGCCAGAGTTGCATCTGGGAATGTGCATAAGAATGAATGCTATATGCATTATGTATTGGGCACATTACATCAGTGTAAAAATGGGATCAGACACTGCCCTTGTCCAGAATAAGGCAAGAGGTAAGACCTCCCACATAGGTTTGGGTTTGCATTGCATAATGACACAAGATAAACATCAAAAGCCCAAAAGAACTGTCAACAAAACATTTAAATATGTTGCTCACATGGAGCAAGAAGACCTGACGGACAAGCTCATGGCCCCAGCCATGAAAGAAGAAGAACATCTCTTTCCAAGAAGAGGATCCACACCAAGAAGAAAAGCTAAAGGAAGACATGGACACGAGGAGAGAAGCTACCACAACAAGAAGACTGAAAGAAGAGGAAGACATGGACGCATGAAGAGAAGCTGCCACCCCACGACAAGAAGACTGAAGACAAGAGAAGATGTGAGGCTCCAAAGAGTGAGGAGCCATGTGAAAATCTCTGAGAGAGAGAGAGAGAGAGAGAGAGAGAGAGAGAGAGAGAGAGAGAGAGAGAGAGAGAGAGAAACCCCACAACCCAATGTAACCTGCCCCAACAAAGTAAAACCACCTCTGAGTCACCGATGATATAGGCCACGTGGTAGATGTATGTGTGAGCACTTTAGTCAAGGTGAGCACTTTAGTCAAGGTCGTGGGCACTTGTAGTAGCCTTGGACACATAGAGAGAGAGAGAGTGTCAAGGACTGTGAGTTTAGGGACTGTGAGTTAGGACTTGAGGCACTGGTGCTCGCGGAGTAAGAGAGAAACTTGGTATAGGGTCCAGGTGTGCTAAGTTAACTTGAGGGGAGGTGTGCTAGACACTGGTCGTCGCGGACTATCAAGTAAGAGGGAAACTTGGTATAGGGTCCAGGTGTGCTAGGAGTATTCACTTGAGGGGAGGTGTTGAAATATACAAGTGAATAGGGTGTGTGCGGGAACAAGCCCTTGGCTAGAGACTGTAAAAGAGAATCTATAAATGTGAGAGAACCTGTAAAAAGGTGAGAAGAATCTACTGGGAGAGAATAAAGGGTAGCATGAGAAGATTTATGAAGTGTGGAGATATTCTGGGAGAGGTGGAGAGAATCAAGCAAAAGAGGTTAGATGCTTGGATGTAAACTCTATAAATTGAGGCATTGGCCTAATGAGAATTCGCTGGTTTTTTATTATCCATGCCTACATTAATCTATTTGTTAATTACTCACTAATCACATCTTAATTATTTGCTAATCACTTTATTAATGATGTTGATTCTAGCATTTGATCCACCATAGCTCATCACATTGCTGTACTCGCATTTTTCAAAGTGGGAGAGGATGTAAGATTCCTCCTCGGGCTAAGCCTCTACTTCAATCCCTTGTAATCATTCTATGTTTCTGAATACAAGAAAATATTATTTTTCTTTGTTTTGCCTAGTGAGATAAAGAAAATCTAGAGAGTGATAAATCAATATTGGGATATTTTTGGATAAATAAATTCTATAAATATCAAAAAAATGTTTTCTTGAAATAGAAAATCAAAATAGATCTTCCAAGGTGCAATTGGAGTTAATTAAAAATGATTTAGAAGACCTTAGCCTAAGGGTTAAGATTTTTAAATTTTTTTCGATTAGAATCCAATTAAGGTTCCTATGGACCAATAAGATTAATCCAAGTGTTGGGACAAGATAAATCCAAAGAATAAAAGAAAATACCCAAAAATGAGTAAATGCCCACATAAGATGAAGAGTTGACTAAGTACTAGGTTTATTAGTTAAAAATTATGAAGTATAAATAAAAAATGAGATATTTTAGAGTAATCATTCATTTTTGACACATGGGTGAGGAAAAGGGGGCCCTTCAAGGAGGCACCTATTTCACATGTGTGGATGAGTTTTTAACTCAAAAATAATAGGATATTTTTATCTCTCCTAGATCAAACCAAATCAAAAAGGGAGCCAAACTGGTCCAAATCTTATCCAAATTCAGCCAAACTGAAACTGGAAAATTCTAGAACTCGGTTGGATTCAATTCGTGGCCTCCCTCACCTATAAATAGACCCTCATTCCTTTGTATTCTCATTTGTGAACTAAACTATGCCGGTATTACTCTAAGTTAAGCTTATTTTCTATTATCCTCTAAAAACCCTCTACAAATTGAAGAGATTGGAGCTTCTCTCTCTCTTTAATCTTCCTTGGAGACTCCAACAACATAGCAAACCAATTGATTGGTTGGGGTTCTCTACTCTAATCAAAGTATGGATTATTGTCTTCTTTTTCTTAAATCTCCAAATGTTTCTCTTGTCAACCCCTCTCAAGCTTGAGAAGCATTAATTTGAATGGCTTTTGAATACTATTGAAGTTCTTTAATGTATTGTAATGAAGAAACACATAAATTTTCATTTATGCTTAATTTATAATAGTTTTTAAGCATTTCTCTCTCTCCCCCAAAGAATGGTCATTCCTATGACCTATTCTCAATTCGAATGAAGCATTTCTCTAATCTAAAAGTAATTTCTATGCTTGTCTAATTGGAGGCCAAAATAATATCTTTTTAATACTTTTATGCTATTTAATTTATGGTAAAATTAAGAATCAATCCATAATTAGATAATGATCCAATTAGTGGTTATTCTAATCACATGAATAATACTAAACTTTATTCTTTCAAATTTATTGAGAATTATCAATAATAGCAGCGGAGCTATGGTAAAATTTCTAAAAAATAAACACATAAATCATTTTCATTTATATAAAAGAGGACTTCCTACCATATTCTAGGATTAATCATCCTAGATTAATTGAATGATTTTCATTATAATCATGGAAAATTGATTTTTATGTTTATGCATAAATAGTTAATTACGAAAAAGAGAAATTTCTAGTAATCCAATCCCCATGACAATGGAAATCCATGTACTCCAATGAAGTAAGAGAAAAATTGTGATGCTAAAATAATGCATATTTTATTTAAAAATTAAAGAAGGATTTTAGTTAAATTTATCTTTTTGCATAGATAAATTTTAAATGATGAAAGAGGAATTCCCACTATATTGGAATGCAAATATTTAAATGAGGAAAGTGTAATTCCTAGTGTAAAGGAATTAATGGAGATTTTTATTTAAATTTTAAGAGAAAATTTAGTTAAATTTATCTTTTTGTATAGATAAATTCAAATGATGAAAGAGGAATTCCCACCATATTGGAATTCAAATATTTAAATGAGGAAAGTGTAATTCCTAGTGTAAAGGAATTAATGTGTGGACGCCGCCCCCGTGCGGGAGGCCGCCGCCCCGCCGCCGCAGCAGCAAGAGCCCCAGAGCAGCGGGGCGGGGGACCTCACGGGCTGGTATCAAAGCCTAGTTGAAAGTTAATAAGGTTAAACGAATTCTTATCAGAAATTGATAATAAAAACTCAAAAAAAAAGCATTTTCATAATGTATTTTCATTAAGTAAGCTTCTTTAATGAAGAATTTTTAATCAAAGAAATTGTTTTTATAGATGGAAGTTTCGTACTTATTTGGTATTCCTGAGACCTCACCCAGTTTGCAAGACATGACTGCGTTTGCCTTTGAGCATCTCATCTCTTCCACTGCAACTCGAACAAGCCGAGTCAAACTCGCACACCATTTCGAGGATTTATATTTTCCTGACCCAACGGAGAGACGATAACATAAGTGGTTTGCAAGGCAGTATGTCCACGCCTCTTGCGGCCGGCGTGCAACATTGAGGCAAAACCTCTCATTGGCCATGATTCTAATAAAGTTGAAAGTGGTACATGGTGTCATTCTATATCATTCAATGCCTCGGAATTTCAGACTCTCATGCTAAATCTATAGACTCCTTAGTTGCTTTATTCCTAAGGAGAAGATAATAGCTCCCTTGGCAGTAAGTGAACGTTTATATTAGGGCATGGCTATGGCCCAGTACCATCGTCTTATGCATCTCCCGAGGAGATTTTGATTTCTATAAATAAAGAAATGTTTTTTGAAGAAAACTTCCCTGCGTATAAGTGATTGTTAATGGACAAACTAATAAAGAAAAATCTGTTATCGGACATATGTCATAGATCTCTAATAAGATCGTTTGTCTTGTTTAAGAAATTATTTCTCGAACGTCTTAAGTCTTAGGGTCAACCATGGCCGTCAGCCGGACCCTCTCTCTGAAGATGATGAGCTTGACCCTGACGTTCGCAAGGCTCTTCATAGAACTCCAGCCAGGACCCTTCAAAGGAGAAGGGGAGAACCTAGGCGAGGTTATGGAGAAATGGGTGGAAGCGATGGAAGAATATTTTGACGTCACCGGCTACAATGTTCAAAGCAAAATGGCTCTTGCTAGGCTAAAGATAGTGGAAACAGCCAGGGTGGCATGGAGGAACCATTGTGACACCAATCGTCTGGATAGAAATACTCAGTCCTGGAACGACCTTAAAACCTATTAAGGAAGAGATTTTGTCCCCCTGGATTTTTAGAAACAAAAATGAACGAATTCTTAGAGCTGAAGCAGGGGAGCAAAACCATCAAGAAATATCACCAAGCCTTCGCTCTTCTACTTAAATATTCACCACCTCTAGATGAAGAGCAACTCATGGCCAGATTCATTCAGGGAATGAACGAACCCTTGGACAGACTGGTCAAAAATGCCAAGCAAGTGTCCATGGCTGAGTGTCCATGGCTGAAGCTGTCAGAATGGCGAAGGACTTTGCCAAAGCCTTCATCATAAAAGTCCCGCCAAAGCCAGCTCCCTCATCCTTCAAGAGATTTCAGACTCCGAGAAGTTCTTCCAACTTTCCGCCTCCAAAGAGACACCAAGGTCCTAACCAGAATGTGGAGACGGGAAGCTTCAGAAATGAAGGAAGAGCTTTCCCTCGAAGTACATTCTCAGGAACTCCGGCTCTCTCCAGAATGCAAAGGGAAGAACTTCGAAGCGAGAACAAATGCTTTGGATGTCAAGGATTTGGCCACTAGTTTAAGGATTGCCCATCTCCTTTGATGGGCCAAGGAAGCCAGGGTCCCAAAGTTCAGAGACCAACTCCTTCATTTCAGTCCCCAACCAGGGTCCCCCGCACCAGAATCAGGGCAACCCAAGAAGAGTGCCAGCTCAGCCTACAGCCTCCATGCAAAGAAGTTTTCAAACTCCCTCTCCCAAAATTGGAATAACCAAAGTGAGAGAGTTTCGCCTCAGACTGCAGAGCAGTCACCATAGCTGAGGAAGTAGAGGAAGAGAAAGGACAGATCTATGCACAGCAATTGAGCATTAGGGGAATAACCGTCAATTCTCAGTCCTCTAAACTCCAGCAGAGTACCAGGGTAAGCAATTCAAGCTTTTGATTGATTCAAGCAATACTCATTCTTTTATTTCTCGAGGATGTCTGCGTAAATTAGTCCTAAATCAAAAATCAGGGAAACCTATGCAAGTGGAATTAGCCAGTGGGAAGATTCTTTTCACTCACCTTTGACAAAAATGCTAGAGCTTCATGTACATCGCCATCGACATATAGCATCTCAGAGCATAAGCAGTCTCCATGCGTGTTGCCTCCTTGTCTCTCTAGAATTCCCCCCTCACCATTTTCTTACTAACATCATTGTTTTGCTAACCCCTTCTTCATCATACCACCTACCACTGGGATACTGGTCCATTAAGTATTCCATGCTAGTTTACTCATTCAAGTACTCTGACTCCTCTAATGAAGATGTCCTGCCGCCGCAAAGGTGACAAAAATAAGAAAAACCCAAAAAAACAAAATAAAGAGTACTATTGGGCACATACAAAAAAGCAATCTCGTAAGAGCCCATACGACTAGTTGGATACTTAATCGCCAGTACTCCACCACTAACTTCTTTCCATCTTACTCCCCTCTCATTTTTGGAGAGAGAGGAGAACTAACCAAGTGCAACACTTCCTTCCATGCCTCAACAACCCCTCATCGATCAGGAGGACGTGATCGACTTTAGGAAGGGGAGTATGTTAACCACATATTGGTTAACACATTCTTACAACAACTATGTCCGCACATTTATGTAATGGAGCATCGGCACTACTATATATTGTAAATCTCGTCATTTGATGAGGGAAACATCCTAAAGACACTCCCAAGTATTGAGCTTCGAAGGACAGAAAAGAGGATCATGGTCAGTTGGCCAAACCATAGAGAAAAGCCTTCTAACTATGTTTTGGGTGCCCTAGGTCACTTGCTCTCGGGCGCCCTACTAGTGGGAAAAGGCTTGGAACTATAAAAGCCAATTTCTCTTGTTTGTAACTCATTCTTCCATTTCTGCAATATAAGTGGAGTGTTCCATCTTACCCTCTCTCTTGCAACTCTAATCTAGCATGTGTATTGTGCTTAGGGTTAGGGTCTAGGAGTGATTAGTGCTAATCACTTGTTCTCTCTTGCTTCCTCTCTCTCTCTCTCTCTCTCTCTCTCTCTCTCTCTCTCTCTCTCTCTCTCTCTCTCTCTCTCTTTTTCTTGAGTGATTAGGCTAACCAACGCAATGCTCTTTCGTGGAGATCCCACATGATCTTCGTGGTGAGAGGGCTTGTATCACCTGTTGGATTAGAGCAACTGCCTCGGTGTGGCAACAAAGAGAGCAGGATGATGGTGGTGGCGAGCGGCTACAGTGGACCTCTTGAGTCTACCTCAAGCTCGGCAGATAGGCAACTTCCCATGACACGTTACGGTAGGGTTTCCTTATCAAAGCAATTTATAAACCACCCAAGCAAGTCCAAAAACTCATAGAGATGGGGTTTATACAACCAAGTCAATTTCCACTCACCTCTCCCATTTTATTGGTAAAGAAGAAGGATGGAAAATATAGGATATGCATGGATTATAGAGATCTTAACAAGCTTACCATCAAAAACCACTATTTTATACCTAGAATATATGATCTTCTTGATGATCTCAAGGGAGCCAAGTTCTTATCCAAGATAGATCTCAAATCTAGGTATCACCAAATAAGAATGAGAGAAGGAGATGAGTTCAAAATAGATTTTTGCATCGAAAGTGGGCTATTTCATTTCATGGTTATGCCTTTTGGATTATCAAATTCTTCCACCACATTCCAAGCATTCATGAATAAGGTGCTTCAGCCCTCCACAAATGGTGTTGGTGTTCTTTGATGACATTATCATCTATAATAAGAGTAAGAAGAACATTTATTGCATGTGAGGCAAGTATTGGATGCCTTGAGGGAGCATAAGTTGTATGCTAAAGAGATTAAATGCTCTTTTATAGAGGAGAGGTGGAGGCATATTTGGGGCATATCGTGAGTCATGAAGGCATCAAGGTGGATCCAAACAAAGTGTAATGTGTCAAGGAATGGCCTACTCTAAGCAATACTACTCAATTGAGGATATTCTTGGGGCTTTTTCCTTTTAGAAGCTTCATTGAGAACTATGCACCTATTGCCGCTCCACTCACTTATAGGCTCAAGAAAGAGGCCTTATTTTGGGATGCAATAGCAGAGAAGAGAGTGTAATAGCAGAGAAGAGTTTGCAAGAACTTAAGGAAATCATTACTTCAGCCCCTATCGTGGTATGCCCTGAATTTTCCTTACCTTTTACCATGATGGTGGATGCATGCAATAGTGGTATTGGGGTTGTTTTGTACCAAGAGCATGGCCTTATTGCATATGAGAGTAGGAATCTCACCAACAAAGAAAGGTCTTTGCATGTGTATGAGCAATATATGTTGGCCATCATACATACAATTAAGAAGCGACATCACTACATCTATGGGAGTCATTTCAAGGTGAGAAAGTGAACATAGGGCACTCAAGTACTTCATGTCACAACCAAATCTTTCTCCCAAGAGAAAGAGGTGGTTGGCCCACACTTCAAAATTATGATTTCAAGATATCTTACATGATGGGTAAAGACAATGTGGTGGGGCATGTACTCTCTCTTCTATCTTGGCAAAGGTTTGCAAAGATTGGATTCTGGGCATCCAAGAGGAGTACTTGTGTTGGAATTAGGGTTGCAGGAAAGCTCATAAAGCTTGGAGAAGAAGAAGCAAGAATGCACACAACACAAAGTATTAGATTGTGTTAATGTACAAAAGATAAGTTAGCCCTAGAATGATGGGCGTATATACAAGTCGGGGGAAAAAACCTCCTAAAGAGGGAAAAAGTGCCCCGGCGGTCCTAAGTGTATTCACACACATCACTGCCTATATATATGACAACAAATCCCCCTTGGGAGTGATGGTGTGAACGAGAGCTGGCACTCATGTATAGGGGAGTGCCATGCCCGAAGTAGATCAATCCACAAAGGGGAGCAAGCCCAAAGCTTTGCGAAAAGCTTCGAACTTCTCACGAGGAAGCGCCTTTGTGAAAAGATCAGCGAGGTTGTCCTGTGTTGGCACATAGGCCAAGCTGATCTCTCCTGCTGAGAGTCTCTCCCTAACATAGTGATAATGCATCTCAATGTGCTTTGTGCGAGCATGAAAAACTCGCAACTGCCAATGCGCTCTGATTGTTAGTGAAGATAGAGGTGGCAGACTCCTGTCCAACACCCAAGTCAGCCCATAAGCCGTCTGAGCCACACACACTCAACCGTAGCTGTGAAAGCTGCCTTGTACTCAGCTTCACAACTAGAAGTGGCCACAGTAGGTTGCTTCTTGCTCAACCAAGATATGCATGAGCTACTGAGCATGAAACAAAAACGACTTGTGGTGGACACTCTTGTGTCATAGCAACCAGCCCAATCTGAGTTCAAAAAAGCATGTAAATCTAGCGGCAACGATCTCCCCTTGGGATAAAACAACCCAAGATGTATGGTGCCACTCAAGTAGCGAAAGATGCGTTTTACTGCCTTCCAATGCTGAGACCCTAGGCTATGCATAAACTTGCTCACCTGTGAGACTGCAAACTGAATGTCTGGCCTCGTAATGCATACATAAATGAGGCAACCAGATAGAGTGTGACATCAAAGTGATCTCCAGCATCATGAAGACTCAACTTCAAACCTGTCTCCATTGGAGTAGCAATAGGCTTGCAGTCTTCAAGGCCAAATCTCTGCAACAATGTCTCAATATACTTTGTCTGACACAAAGCAATACCTCCATCACACTGCTTAAATTGTATCCCCAAATAATGATGCAAATGCCCCAAATCTGACATCTCAAAAGAGACATTCAAATCAGCCTTAAAATCAGCAATATGACTTTCATTTGGTCCTGTGAGCAGCATGTCATCGACATAGAGAGCAATGATTAGATGTACATCATCCACACATTTAACATACAAAGTGCTTTCTGTTGGACTATTTTGAAAACCATGTGCAGTCAAATATGCATGTATCTTTTCATACCAAGCTCGTGGACCTTGCTTTAAACCATATAAAGCCTTTTTCAACCTACACACTTTGTTTTCCTGCCCTCTTTGAACAAAACCACGAGGCTGCGATACATACACCTCCTCATGCAAATCTCCATTCAAGAACGCAGTCTTTATATTCAACTGATGTACATTCCAACCATTATGAGCTGCCAATGCTCAAATGCTACGAATGGTATTCATACGACAAGTGGGAGCAAAGGTCTCATCAAAATCAGTGCCCTTTTCTTGAGCATAACCCTTTGCAACAAGTCTAGCCTTATAGCGATCAACACTGCCATCTCGCTTTCGTTTCAACTTAAAAACCCACTTACATCCAATGGCCTTTTTACCAATAGGCAAATCACACAAAGACCATGTACCATTCTTCATTATAGCATCATATCTTTGCATTGCAACCAACCAATTTTCTGATTTTTGTGCCTCATCAAATGAAAGAGGTTCTTCCTCTTCACACATACTAGACACAGCCAAAGCATAACAATCTAATGCATAAGAGGCATGCTGAAAACCTGAACGAGTACGACTAGACATAGGTGCATCAATTTTACTATCATACAAGGTTTGCACATACTAGACACAGCCAAAGCATAACAATCTAATGCATAAGAGGCATGCTGAAAACCTAAACGAGTATGACTAGACATAGGTGCATCAATTTTACTATCACGTAAGGTCTGCACCAACCATTTAGGCATACCTCTAGCCTGCTCATTTTTAGCCCTATCTTCATAAATTACATCCTGTAAATCTGCATCAGAATGATCTATGATGTCATTTGAAATCTGCATAGGCTGAATATTTGCCTCAACTTACATTTGAATTCCCACCTGTAAAGAGAGGCAACAACGTATCAAATACATCCCGTGAGCTCACACCTGTCTCTTTGGTACATGATAACAAAGGCTGCACAGCATCTTCCACAAAAACAACATCTCGACTAATCAAGATATGCTTTGACTGCGGATGATACAATCTGTAACCCTTGCTCTCAGCACTGTAGCTAGCAAAAATGCATTTGACAGCCTTATCATCCAATTTTCTGCGTTGTTGCACTGGCACTAAAGTATAGGCCAATCAACCAAAGACACGCAAGTGACCAATAGAAGGCTTCCTGCCATGCTAAGCTTCGTATGGAGTAATAGACTGCAAGGCCTTAGTGGGACACTTGTTGAGTACATATGCAGCACACATGACAGCCTCAAGCCAAAACACATGTGGCAAAGCTTGGCTCTTGACCATACATCGTGCCATCTTCATAAGTGACCTGTTTTTCCTCTCAGCAACACCATTTTGCTGAGGGGTATATGGCATTGTACATTGGTGTTTTATCCCACGACTAGCCAGAAATACATCAAACTCTTTAGACATGTACTCCCTCCCTCGATCAGAACGGAGGGTACCCACATTACAATTGGATACATTTTCAACCAGAAGCAAAAACTGTTTGAAGCACAAAAACACTTCGGACTTTGCCTTAAGTGGATATACCCATGCATGCCTTGAGTAATCATCAATGAAAGTCACGAAGTACAAGTGTTTAAATGACGGAGTTTGCATAGGCCCACATACGTCACTATGTACAAGTTGCAATTTGCGAGTGGCCTGCACAGAACCATCCTTTGGAAATGCAGAACGCTGCATTTTGCCCAAAATACAGCCTTCACAAACATGTTTCAATGGTGCCTCAAGAGGGAGCAATGCAGCAACCATATCAAATTTCTGCAAACTAGCAAAGTTCAGATGACCAAAATGAGCATGCCATAGTTTTACATCTGAAACTGCCTTTTCATTAGAAATTGCATTTGCTGAATCTTCCACACACTTGTCATAAGAATTGAGCCTATACAGCCCATGAAACAAGGTGCCAGATACAATAATCGTATCACCAGAAGTCAAATCATGTATAGTACATCTGTCATCCACAAATTTGACTACAAGTCTAAGTATAGCAAGCACAGAGACAAATAATTGATTTTTCTTTATCCCTGGCACATACAAAGCATCTGAAAGTGTGAAAGTGCTGCCATTTGCAGCAGTAAGCATAATTTTACCAATGCCCTTCACTGGGTAAGAAGCATTATTGGCACATGTGATAGTATTCCCATTAGGGACAGCCTCAAGAGAAGTGAACATATCACGATGCGAGGTAATGTGCTTTGTAGTACCACTGTCAAAATACCAAACATGAGAGTCAACAAAAACTGCCAAACATGCATCATGTACAGATAGGTCATACTGGCAATACATGCTAAACGCCCATTTTGTATCCTACACAACATTTGCAGAATCTACATTTGTAGAAGCATCCGCTATTGTGGCTGCATTTGACTCTTTCTTTTTTGCCTCTTTAGCCTTTAGCTTAGGGCAATTCTTAATGACATGATCATTTGCCTTACAATAGTTGCACCTGGTCTTTTTCTTACCTTTATCAAGAGCCTTCTCAGACTTATTGTTGCTACCTGTGGAAGGAGAAGAAGTTGCAGACCTACTAATAGGAGAAGAAACAGTGGAAGGAGCTGCCTTACCACTTCTTCTCTGCTGGGCAGCGATAAATGCCTGATCAACTGCACGCTGCCTAGCCCTGTTTTGCCTGGACTGCGCTTCTTGCAAGAGCTTGTTGACTAAAGTATCATATTTGACAACATCAGGTCTGTCCTCAGTAACAAGTCTCCACGTGGAAGCAAAAGTCTAATATGACTCAGGTAAAGCATTAAGAACATTCTGCACAAGAGAATGATCTGGAATAATCTCACCTGTAGAAATCAACTGTTCCTTGAGATCTTTAATCTCAGCAAGAAAAACATTCATGTCATCATCTTCCTGCATAATCTTCGATTCTAGCTCTTTACGTAGGTAAGAGATTTTTGCCTCGTTAAGACTTGCATACAAACCAGCTAAAATATCCCAAGCCTATTTTGCTGTTTTAGCTGAACAAATATGTGGGGTGATGTTACGTTTGACAGAAAGTGCAATCAAGGCATGAGCCTGCGTATCTTTACCATCCCAACGAGCTTGTTCAGCGGTGGGTAAAACAGCAGCAACAGTAGAGCTGCTAGAACCTGCAACATCCTCAACAGATCCTACATCCACAGAACCTGGACGTATATCCATACCCTGCACAATGTTCCACACTCCTTTTGCAACCAAAACATGCTGCATCATGTATGCCCAAAGTGGGTAGTTGGTGTGTCCATCCAATTTGTCATCAGCAGAGCAGCAGACAAAATGCGAAATACATCATTACTGTTATCAGCCATGGCCACTGACTAAAACTGATGCAAAAGCTACCTGTAATGAAGCAAAGACCGAACAGAAAACAACTCATGCTATGTAGCATGGCCCACAATAGAATACGTATGCCTGTTTTGCAGAAAACCGCACTGTCAAAATTTCTGCACAAAATGACGAAAACACTGTTAAGATTCTAGAAATGGGATTGGTCATGGTGAAGGACATAGATTAAGCATAAAAATTAAGGTGGATTAAACCACACTAAGAACTCCATGAGAGAGAGAGAGATTGCACACTCAACACTATTCCCTTGTATTTCATATCACAATGAACCATACAATGATATAGGCCCTCTAGCCTTATCCCACTTTACACATCATCATCCATGTGGCAACTTCTTTTCCACTTCTTTTGGTCAACTCTCACACACCATGCAATATTACATGTGGCATTCCTATCTCACCACAATATCTTGCGCCTCTAGGGTGCTTTCCCACACACACATACACACAATATCTTGCACCTCTAGGGTGCTTTTCCACATACACACAACACCACGATTACATCTCTCAACACCCCTTCTTAATCGAGGTGTTCTACAATTCACCCATCATTCATCACCCATATTAATGTAGCATTGCACAACCGCAATCGCTACCTTTCAACACTCCCCCTCAATGATACATTGGAGTGTCCATCATCCAAACATGTGTGCGCGTGTCTACCATCTTAGACACCTAGTCCATTTTGAGCCGACTTGCTCACAGCGGAACCACTGAGTCCGATTTGAACATGGAAGTTTGGGTGGGATCCAACCCATGCGCATGCACCTCACACGTGCATCGCTCTTGCACACATCACACGACAACCATTTTGAGCTTCTCGGTGAGCTCGGGTAGGTTACCCTCATACCATGGATGATTACAAAAAATTCTGTTTTGAGCATGCATGCTCGTGGGGACGATTTGTCCATCATCATTTTTGGGTGAAAAATAAAAAAATTACTAAGCCTTTTTGGCCAAAACTGACGGAGAACTCATGTGAGTGTATAATCAATTACAAAGTGCATGCTTGTTAAAAAGCATGTGAACAAGGGCTTTATGAAAAAATAGACCCTTTCAAGTTTTGAAAGGTTGTGGAATTTTCCAAAAAAAAACAATTTGTTGCTGCGCTGCTGACTGTTCCCGTGGCGTTTTCTCTGGACCTGCACATGCTGCACGCGACCTCATTTATTGCGCTTGGATTCTTATGGCGGGCATCTGTACTAGGTTGAATTCTGCACACCTGCTCTTCCTCAGTGCCTTCAAGGCAACAACACCGCAGAAAGTAACGATTACCTTTTGGAGTTCTGCTTCTGATGTTCAAATCTGTATATGCCACAGCTCTTGCTTCTGAGCTCTCATGGGCGACCTGCAGATTTCGCACTTCGCATGGACTATGGCCTACGCTCGTTGGCTATCTTTGCTTAAGATGTAACACAAGTGCGCTCGTTGCGTACAGAGCTCATCACCGCCATGTCTAAGCCCTTAAGCCTCTGCTCTAGTTGCCTCGTCTTATTCTGGCTTATGGTGCAGAGCCCGACAGAGTGCCTCCTATTCAATGCCTTAAGGCTCTCCATCTCTCTGCTCGTCATCCCAGCCTTCCATGCTGGGGTCACTCTCCTTGCTCACAAGAACAAGCACCTAGCTCTCTCAGCTGCTCTTCCAAGGACATGACCTCCTCCTACATTCTGCCTATCTGTTGTGTCATGGTGGCAGTTTAGTAGTCCGCCACAATTGTTACTTCTGTCATTTCGCGGTTGTGCGATCTTACTCTGCTTCAACAATAATGACATTGCTATCACCATATGTAGCCTCCTTTTGCTACAACTTCTCTGTAAAAAACGATGTTGATTTGCCTGTAGAGCTTGGAGCTCTACACTATGCATGGCTTTTGCTTGCTGCATGCTTCCTTAAGGGTGCTTTAATCTAGTCTCTCATTGAGACCAAAAGGTGCCAAACATGTGAAAGCCCAAATGCCTCCACTCCTTGCCCATTTGCTATGAGCAACACACAAGTGCATCCTCCACTTCATGCACACACATGGACTCCCAAATGAGCCCATAAACTCGCTTGCCACAACCAAGCAAACATGCACCTTCTCGTCCTCATTGCCATATGCAAGGGACATGGGATTCACAAATCCTGTCACATAGCAACCCTTCCAACTTAAGCAAATCCATTCTCAACCAAAACTGAAATGAGGCAAAAACTTCACAAATTACCTCCACAAAACTTTGTTGGCAGCTTCTCCTTGATAATGATGAAGACTCCATAGCCTTCATAATGCTGAAATCTCTATTTTCAGCTTCCTTGATGATGAGCAGGCTTTCCTTGTTGCAAAACTTCATTTGCAACTCTCTAGCAGCTTCTATGCAACTTCCTTGTTGCAAATCTCCTCTCTAACTTGAGAATGGTAGCTCCAAATCTCTCTCAAATTCTCACAAATGCAAATCCAAATGATAATATGAGTGTGCATAATTTTTTTTTCTCATAATAACTGAAAATAATGCTTAATCAAAGAAACACACAACCAAACTAATATACATACTAAACACCATGACCAAGAGCCCATTTGGCTCTGATACCATGTTAAGATTCTAGAAATGGGATTGGTCATGGTGAAGGACATAGATTAAGCATAAAAATTAAGGTGGATTAAACCACACTAAGAACTCCATGAGAGAGAGAGAGATTGCACACTCAACACTATTCCCTTGTATTTCATATCACAATGAACCATACAATGATATAGGCCCTCTAGCCTTATCCCACTTTACACATCATCATCCATGTGGCAACTTCTTTTCCACTTCTTTTGGTCAACTCTCACACACCATACAATATTACATGTGGCATTCCTATCTCACCACAATATCTTGCACCTCTAGGGTGCTTTCCCACATACACACATACACACAATATCTTGCACCTCTAGGGTGCTTTTCCACATACACACAACATCACGATTACATCTCTCAACAAACACCTGTGCAGAACTTGAAATGCAAAAACGGAGCCCGAAATAACCTCAGATCCAATTTCTGAGAACGCAAAGCCCTAGGGGGTTATTTGCAGAGTATAAGGACTTGTAAGCACTCGTGAAAGCTCACCTCAATCAGAGAACATGAGTCGGAGGGTGCTGGCGGTGTAGCCCTGGGAGCCGATGCCTGCTCTGATACCAATTGTTGGAATTATGGTTGCAGGAAAGCACATAAAGCTTGGAGAAGAAGAAGCAAGAATGCACACAACACAAAGTATTAGATTGTGTCAATGTACAAAAGATAAGTTAGCCCTAGAATGATGGGCGTATATACAAGCGGGGGGGAAAAACCTCTTAAAGAGGGAAAAAGTGCCCCGGCGGTCCTAAGTGTGTCATCATTGCCTATATATATGGCAACAACTTGATTGATCAAGTGGCTACCCCAATATTTCATAAATTATAACAAGCTGTAATGTGATGAGTATCCTCATTATAAAGTGAACAATGTGCTATTATGGTATCACAAGAAAGTGTACTTAGTTTCCAATTCCTCATACAAGGTGAAAGCATTGCAGAGATGCATTCATCTCCACTTTCAGGGCACTTAGGTCTCTTCAAAACTTACAACAAAGTGATGCAAAGCTTCTATTGGATAGGCTTGTGGAGGGATGTGGTTGATTATGTTTCCCAATGCCTACCTTGTCAAAAAAATAAGGATTCCACTCATAAACCAAGTGGTTTACTTCAACCCTTACCTATTCCACAAAGTAAATAGACTCACATAGCTATGGAGTTTATCATCGGCTTGCCTTCTACTAGGCATGGATGGAATTCCATATATGGTGGTGGATAGGCTTACTAAAGCCTATCCATACATGGCTAGAATTCCATATATGGTGGTGGATAGGCTTACTAAGGCCGCTCATTTTATTCCAACTAAGACCCAATTTGCAGCTTCCCAATCAATTTATGGTGGATGATAGGCTTACTAAGGCCACTCATTTTATTCCAACTAAGACCCAATTTTCAGCTTCCCAATCTATTTATAGTGCATAGGCTTACTAAGGCCGCTCATTTTATTCCAACTAAGGCCCAATTTTCAGCGTCCCAATTGATTTATGGAAAATGTGTTCAAGCTACATGGAATGCCTCAACAAATTATGAGTGATAGAGATGCAAAATTCATGGGGTCTTTTTGGAGAAGGTTGTTTGAGAGCATGAGCATTAATCTTACTCCAAGTACCGCCTACAACACCCTCAAACCATATGCAAACAGAGAGGGGGGTAAAAAATGGGTGGAGACATACTTAAGGCATTATTTCCATGATACTCAAGCTACTTGGGACAAAAGTGGCTTTACTTGGCTAAATTTTGCGACAATAGCACCTCTCATTTGAGCATTGGTATGTCACCTTTTGAGTCCTTTTATGGATATCAAGTGCATGTGCCATCAATGTTTTTCAAAGAGGAGGTTGTCAATATCCATGCAAAGGATGAGTTGGAGATAATGCAAGGCTTGTTACAACAATGCAAGGATAACATGAAGAAGGCACAAGATAGGATGAATTCTTATGCCAATACACATAGAAGACATGAGGAGTTCAAAGAAGGAGATTTTTTCTTCTTGAAATTGTTTAAGTCAAGTCCTTCATCTCTCAAAGGAGATTTTTTCTTCTTGAAATTGTTTAAGTCAAGTCCTTCATCTCTCAAAGGAGATGGCTTGTTGGGATGCATAGATGGAGATTATAGCACATAAAGAGCTTATGATGAATGGGCACAAATGAAGCCTAGAATACATGCTTAAGGAACTTGGAAGTGGAGATAGACTACTTCGGTAATCTACTCTATAGGGGATGGTTACCTTGGTCATGACAACGGCTATGTTGGTTGGCATGGAACTTCTGTATATGATTCTGGAATTGTATCATTTGCAAGTGTCATGATTTTGGGAATGAAATCTTTATAGGAAGGGATGGATTGTAATAAAATGAAGTGATTAAAATGATTATAAAAAGTAGCATATGGTCATTTAGTTGGAAAAGCTATAAATAGGGGTCAAGGCCCATAAGATAGGTGATCTTGTGCAATTTTCTTTTTATCTTGGATCACCAATTTGACAATGTGAAGTTGCAAGTTGACTTCTATCATGCCAAATACTTGAGTATGTACTTTAGGAGGGGGGTTGAAAAGAATACACTGGTACCAAGTGAACACAAGGGGGACATGAGTGTGGTGTGTGGTCAATAAGGTACACACTACACTTGAGGTCATCCGTATATATAATAGTTGGATGGTTAAAGAAAGCATGTCGTGCAAGATATATATAATGGTTGAGTGTTTAAACAAAGCATGTCATAGTAGGGTTCTTCTTGTGCTTCACGTTTTTCCATGAAGCTCCATGTCAAACTTAGGGTTTACCATCTCAAGAGAGATTTTTCACATAAACTTGAAAATGGTGAGTTGGTTTACCAAAAAATTGAGTTAAGGGAGTAAATGATGTCTTCGGCAACTTGGACCTATTTTGGCCCCTTGTGAGATTAAGAACTAATAATGTTTGGAAAGATTTGAGGTGGACTAGTAGTAGAAGGGGTGGAGTGAAACTTGCACACTATTTTTTAGCTCCCCATTGGCCCCACCAATATCTCACCTCCTCCAATTAGCCCCTCTACTCCCCCTACATGTCATAGGGTAGTTATGACATGTTTCCCCTACTCTAGCTTTCCTTTTCACCACCCTCATTATTATGGGTGCTTGAGACCATAAAAAATTTTCAAAAACAAAACCCGAAAAATGCATTTCTTTCCCTCCCAAATTTCTATAACACCGGGGAATTCACTTTCCATAGAAAGGGGATGTTACCTGCATGCATGAAACTCATAAAGTACCCCCTATTTAAGATTTAAAAATTAAATAGCAGGTATTGATGTTATACATGTGACAAGTTGAATCCCATGTAAGTAGCATGGATGTAAGTGCTAGAAGCACAAAGACTTACATGTGCTCTCTAAAATTTTTTCCATATGTTTTAGCTTAAAATAATAGTAAACTAATCAAGTTTTCAAACTGCACCATTAGATCACATATTGTAAACTACAAGAAGAAATGAAACCCCTACTTTCATTCTTCCCTGCAATACAACATCATTTGGGCATGAATGGTGTAGCCAAATCGAATAGATGGGTTATATGCATGCATGAGTAGCCCGCCACCATAAATCCTCCTCACCCCCTAACTTATAAGCTTAAGCCCCCCCTTCCAAAAACCCCCTCCCTAAAACTCACATGATACCATAAGATATGGCTGGTGAATCCCCTGGGCCTATAACAAAAAACACTATTTTCGTGTTTCCTTCTTCATATTCTTTCCCTCTTACCCTCTTTCATGCAGAAAACATAGAAACTTTCAACTTTCATCCTCTTTCACAAGCATAAACCTGTGACCAACGCACTTTACATCCTTGCCATCTTACCCTATAACAAAAAACACCATTTTTAATAAGCACCCTTCACATTCTTGATCTCTTACCCTCTTTTAGTGCAAGCATAGAAACTTCTAATGTGCATCTTCTTTTGCAAGCATAGGCCTTCGACCAGCACACTTTACATTCTTGCCTCTTAACTTATAACAAAAATCACTATTTTTAGCTTACACCCTTCACATTCTTGCCCTCTTACCTTATAACAAAAATCACCACTCTAAGCTTGCACCCTTCACATTCTTTCCCTCTTACCCTCCTTAATAGAAAGCATAGAAACTTTCAACATGCATCCTCTTTCACAAGCATATACCCCTTTAGCTTGCACCCTTTGCACTATTTCCCTCTTACCCTATTACCTATCTACCCTTCCTTATGATTTTGTCTACTCTTATCTAACTATTCCATTACTTTCAATTCCCTAGTTCTTACATCTATCTTTTGCTGCCCCCATAACTTATTGTTCCTCTATAGTAGATGCCCAAGAGAATACATTTTAAAGCTTTGTGTTCATAGTGTTAAATATGCACATGGTAAATGGGTCACTCAATCTTCAAAGAAAACATGAAAAGAAGCATGCACCTTTAAGTTCATCAAGGAGATCATCTATCCTTGGAAAGCTAATGATTGACTGGGGTCTCTATCCCTTCTTGACTACTATACTGCTGACATGCCAGCATCTCTACATGGCTCTCTTCATCGACATCATTCAGCTTTATGGCGTTGCCCAGGTGCCCCAGTTCGCCTCGTGCAAATGAGCTGCTAGTTTATTGTCATTGAGACTGTAACCATGCTCGTCCTTGTAACTTCTCGTCTCGCTACCCTCCAGTCTTTGCTAGTAATAGCAAGCCTTTACCTAACTACTTTAGTCTACAAGTAAGCCTTCGTTGGTGACCAGATAGATGTTCCACCTTTGCAGGGCCAGTGTGCCCATCGCTATCTTGCAACACTACGCACTGTCTCCTCGGCCATAGCCACGTGCTGCTACCACTAGATTGTGCCATCACCTGTGCACTCTGGGCACTTACTACCTGGACCAAACTACCTCTCCACAACTGCTCATATGTTACTCCCGCTACCTAGACCATGACCACCAAGACCACATCTCCGAGAGACTGACAACCAGGGCTTTTAAATGGTGGGTAGGAGAAGTAAAGCCATCAACAAAAGTTGGCTTCCAAAAGGTAGCCCCAAGGTAAAATAGAATAATCATTTTACCCCCCTTCTAATGGACATTACCAAACCTTCTCAATCAGGAGAGGAGAGTTATAAAGAAGAGGAGGAATATATGCCTAGTTCACAGGTTGAAGCCAAAAAAGATGGATTTGAACACGAGGTAGATGATATGGACTTTCAGGAAAACATTCAGGAAGATCAATTTCTCCCTTCACAAGTAGAAGAGTAGATTCTCTTTAAGAAAAATCATAAAGAATGACTCCCTTGCTGCTGTATAAAGCAAGGTATCAGGAATGGTAAATTGGTGGAATTAGGATCCTCCAAAAGGAGACAATCTTTTAGGTGGGGGGGATGCAGTCCCCAGCACCGAGTGAGAAAACCCCTCCATCCAGTGGGAAATAACCATCAAAAACTCCTAAAAACTGATGTTTGTTAGACAACTTTACAGCGCTTTCCTTTAACATAAAAGGTTTAACTGATGATTAAGACCTTGTATTAGTTGTGTGGCAAACAGCTCTAAAACCCTCATTTATTTGCCTCTAAGAAATCAAAGTGAATGGAGATGCCTCTTGCAGAGAAATCTATACACAATATCAAAGAATCACAAATGGTAACCATCCTCAGGGAAGTGGGGGAACATCCCTAGGAATTGATATAACATTGGCTCCTTGCATATAGAGGATACAAATTGATCCTCTTCATCGTTGGATCATTGTTTGTGGTATAGACACGGGTGAGGATGCATTTACAATGGTATCTCTGTATGCTTCAGGTCCTGCAAGATCCAGACCTGGGCTATGGTCATTTCTTATGAGCATTAATTCACCAGTTATTATTCTTGGGGACTTTAACATGGTGGAGTCGCATCTTGACAAATACAAGAAGCTAGGGGGAAAACAATCTGAGGTCAGGAAAAGAAACGGTGGGAGGAATGTAAGATTTTTCATGCACTATAGGATATGGCCACTCCAAATGACTTTACTTAGAGAAATGGGAGGTCTGACATGTTGGCTAGGAAAGCCAAGTTGGATTGATGCTACATTTCTCATGTTCTTAGCCATAAATTTATGAGCTCCACTATGAAAGTTCTGAAGAACATTGTTCTCTCAAATCATTATCCAATCCTACTAACCCTCAAAGCTTCTTGCCAGAAAATCAAATCAGGTTGGTTCCATACTGACCCCAAGTTATTCAAGATGCCATCAGTCCAAGAAGGGATTATAAAAATATGGGAAGAATCCTTCTCTTCCTTTAAAGCTCCCGCCAAAGCTTGGTCTAGAGCAGTTAGAGACACCCAAAACTTCTTAGTATCAATCAAAAAAGAATTTACTAAAGTACGAGCTCAAAGAAGGACCAGGAAATATAATAGACTTAAAGATCTAGAAAGCAGAGTTTCCTTGCCTCAAGATGATTTAAGCCATGATATCAACTATCTCAAAGTTGACCTTAGAAGGGAGGAAGAAATACAATTTCAACATCTCAAACTCTTTATAAGAGAATGGTCGGCAGGCAAGGTGGACAGGCCATCAAAAGAGATGTTTGCAATCCTCAAAAAGAAATCTAACAGAGAGTATATCCCTTTTTTTGAAAACCCTCAAGGCCTTTCTGCGATCTCTATTAAGGAGAATATGACCATTGCTAGAGAGAACTTCTCGAGAGCATGTTCAGCACTCCTATAGTTTGGAATGAGAAGAAGGAAAAAGCATGTATGACCCCAGAAAATGGTCCCTAAATCCTTAGCTACAGCTCTTGAAGTAGATGTATCAGAGGGGGAACTTGCAGGAGCGGATGCCATAGATTGCTTGCAGAACATGCAAAGTCCTGGGATAGATGGTTTACTGGCAGAATTCTTCAAGCAGTTTAAAGAACTAATGATCACTCCTCTCCTACTAGTGTGGAAAGAAAGCCTAGACCATGGTGATCTACCAATTTCTCTAAATGAAGGATTAATCAAACTGATTCACAAAAGGGGTCCCAAAGATGTTTCATATAACTGAAGACCTATCTCCATGCTACCTACATCATATAAAAATTTTACAGAAGTGCTAGCAAGGAGACTTAGTGACAATCTTAAACAGTGGATTAGAGAAGAACAAAAAGGATTCATAAAGGGTAAATTCATCCTTAATGCTATCATTTCCCTTTGGGAAGGAGTGGAACATGATCAAGAAACTAACCAGGATTTTGTGTTCTTCAAGGTTGATTTTGACAAAGCATATGACAGGTTCGAACGGAATTTCATTCTCCAATCTCTCAAGGATATGGGCCTAGGGCCTTTATTTACTAGAAAAATTTCTACTTTGTTTGGGAATTCCAGGGCCAGAGTGGTGTGATCAATGGGAGACTCTCAGAACCCTTTGAACTTAAGAGGTCAATCTATGCCCACTTGATCCTTTACTCTTTGCCATAGTTGCCGATGCACTTGGTTGGTTGGTCAAAGATGCTTTACAGAAGAAGAGCTGAAAGGCATAGACCTTACTGAATAACAAAGGTCAAATGTGTGCAAATTTTTGTAGACGACACTAATAGCTTGATTCACAATGATGAAAAAACTATAAAAAATGTTATGGCACTGCCTCAAGCTCCCTAATTAATCATCAAAAAATTGGTATCAAAATGTTGATTAAAGACCCTCTAGAGTGGATAATCAAGCAGGGTTGTTAAGTTATCAAAGAGGGCAAGTTTTCAAACTACTAGAGGTAGCCCGATGGGATTTGAAGTAACCATGAAACAGAGATGGCAATGGGTAATGGAAAAGGTTAAGGAAAAGTTTGATAGATGGAAAGGATACTAACAAAATCTAGCAGGTAGATGCATGGTGCTCAAACATCTACTCATTTCTACAACTATATACTCCCATCTTGTGCTGGAAACCTTCTCAGAGTTATATCAAAGGGCTTCAAACATTATGTAGAAATTTCCTATGGGCGGGAGATGCTGATAAATATAAAATTCCAAAGGTGGCTCCTTAGACATACTACACTTAGCCCAAACAAAGAGGGGGATTGGGTATTCCAAATATGGAGGACCTAGCCAACAGATTGGCTGCTAAATGGATTATAAGAAGCCTGAGTCAGCCTGATTCGGATTGGTTAATGCTAATGCATAGAAATCTGGGTGGACATAAATTATTTTTGATGCCTCAATGGAAAAACATCCCACTCCTCCCATTGTTCTTCAGGTTTTTCCACTCCTCCCATTGTTCTTCAGCCCGATTCAAATCAAACCTACCGGCTCTGATCTAGTGAAAAGTATGTGGGTTGCATGGAACATAGTCAGAGAATGAATATGTCTATCCAAGGCTGCAAGGAAAGCGGCAGGTATTTTTCATCTAGACTCCATTTGGTTCTCACTTTGCCTAGGTGACTGTGTAGATGAACACAATCTGAAAAGAGCTCATAAGTTATCAAAGGAAGGAATACAATGTTGGGGAGATGTATGGGATTTCACTATACAAAAGAGCTCATAAGGAATACAATGTTGGGGAGATGTATGGGATTTCACTATACAAAAGTGGATTGTACCTGAATAGTTAATGCAGATTTTTAGACTCACTAGAGATGATATACTTTTCCTCCAGTCTAGACTAACCAAGTGGGACCCAGACAAGGCTACACTCATCCAATGCAGGAGTGCCTTTACATTAGATGCCTTTCACTGGTGTCATTCCAGTACTCTTATGCCCATCCCCCCTTTTTTCGTTCAAAGGTTTGCCAGTGCATATTAGGTTGAATGCCAAATGGAACCTACTTTTTGGGATAAGAAACAATGGAATTCAGATTCTCCAAAATATGGTCTTCCCTAAGAAGTCAATATTGCTATGGCTAATCTTGCACAAAGGATTGTGAACAAATTCTAGAGCCAAAAAATTGGAATTGGAGATGGACTTTGCCCCAGATGTAGATAAGAAAAGGAGACAACACCCCACCTCTTTTTCTGCTACAAATTTAATACAACTATCCTAGAACTTATGCAACAATGTCTTTCCCCTATCAAGAAAAAATAGTTTACTTGGAAACAAATCATACTTGGTGACTTTACTCGATGCTTGTCTAAGTTATGGAATACAATTAGGATAGAATATATTTGGTGTATCTGGATAATGCTCAATTATTTAGTATTTCATAATGCAAATTTTCACCAATGCCCAAGCCTGAGGCATGCTCTATGTGTGCAGATGAGGATGATTTTAAAAGCGGACAACATTATGTGCCGGGCGTAGCAATCCAGGATTGAGCTAAAGAAAGCACTAGCTACTATTAATGAAGCATACGAGGAGAAGATCCAGAGCATCAGAGTAGTGGATCGGGCAAGACAAGAACAAGTCTAGAAAAAAGTTAGAAATAAACTTGCAGAAGAAGATGTCGAACTAGCTCGATTTATCTTGGATCTGACGGATGTGAAAAACTCCATACAGAATTATCTTTGAGTTAAGCTTCTCTCAAAAAGCTTGGTTGTATTGGAGTCTTTTATTTTCTAAATAATACAAATCATCTCATTTTTATTTAAAAAAAGTTTTGGCAAATTAAAAATCACTACATACATCCGTGACCCCATAAGTGTTAAAAAAAATCATCCTTTAGTGTACTTTTCATGGCTCAAATTGAAAAAAACCAGTTATAATTTTAGCTAATCTTGAATTTAAAGATTCAAAATTTTTAATTTTTAATTATAAACCGATTAATCTATGCAATTTTTTCAATAAAAATCGGTTGGCAACTGCGGGCTTGAAGGTCATCCTTTTTTTCACCAGTTAGAAAAAATGTTTATTTCTAACACTGGGACCCATCTTTCTATATGCATTTCTTTGAGTTAGCTCAGCGTTGTCCTCTGTCATTAGGTGTAGCACCGCCTTTGCTCTTTTCGTGCAGGCCACCACACCATGCAAAGCTACCCGCACAGGTTGTAAGGCATGACTCCGTGCAGAGACGCCTCTGCCATCTTCCTTGCATGTTGTAGGGCCATGAATCCTTCAATGTGGGAATGAGAATTTGAATTCAACGTCGTTTTAATCTTCTCGCGTGAGCCCAGCCTCCTCAGAACACCACGTTTGCCTAGTGAGGCATCCCATTCTCTCTCTCTCTCTCTCTCTCTCTCTCTCTCTCTCTCTCTCACACACACACACACACACACACACACATTTACCTAGTTTGAAGCTTATCGCGCTAAACCCTAGCCACCACTTTCTTGTTTCTCATAATGCTTATGGATTATGTGCAGGTGAAATTCCTTCCCCTCCTCGGTCTGCTTCCTCGACACTTGCGGTTGCTCTGTTATCGGTCTCCCTTCCATAGTTTGCTTCTCCTTCTCCTTATTGGCTACATGTTCATCTTCCTTCTCCTATTGTGTGTGTGTGTGTGTGTGTGTGTGTGTGTGTGTGTGAGAGAGAGAGAGAGAGAGAGAGAGAGATTGATTTTGAGCTTGCCTGTTTTTCATGCAGGTCTTATCAGTTCCCCTGCTTCCTCGACACCTCTGGTTGCTCCTTATCGACCTCCCCTCCACAGTCTGCTTCCCCTATACCTACAAGCATCTGAAGTAATTCCATCCGTTTTATCCTTATTCATTGTTTCTTACGTGTTGTGCGCAAGGTGGCATAACTTTGTGTGTGTGTGTGTGTGTGTGTGTGTGTGAGAGAGAGAGAGAGAGAGAGAGAGAGAGAGGTGGCATGGAGTAACTTATCAGGTGTGTGTGTGTGTGTGTGTGTGTGTGTGTGTGTGTGTGTGAGAGAGAGAGAGAGAGAGAGAGAGAGAGAGAGAGAGAGAGAGGTGGCACGTAGTAACTTATTGAGGGGTGTGTGTGTGTGTGTGCGTGAGAGAGAGAGAGAGAGAGAGAGAGAGAGAGAGAGAGAGAGAGAGGTGGCACGTAGTAACTTATCGAGGTGTGTGTGTGTGTGTGTGTGTGTGTGTGTGTGTGTGAGAGAGAGAGAGAGAGAGAGAGAGAGAGAGAGAGAGAGAGAGATTTCACGGGGGTTACGTGCTGTGCGCAAAAGGTGCCATCCAGAATTCATCGGCGGGTGTGTGTGTGTGTGTGTGTGTGTGTGTGTGTGTGTGTGTGTGTGTGTGTGTGTGTGTGTGTGTGTGAGAGAGAGAGAGAGAGAGAGAGAGAGAGAGAGAGAGAGAGAGAGATTTATTTTGTTTCCATGGTGTGTGCTGTGCGCAAGGTGGCATAACTTTGTGTGTGTGTGTGTGTGTGTGTGTGTGTGTGTGTGTGTGTGTGTGTGAGAGAGAGAGAGAGAGAGAGAGAGAGAGGTGGCATGCAGTAATTTATCAAGTGTGTGTGTGTGTGTGTGTGTGTGTGTGTGAGAGAGAGAGAGAGAGAGAGAGAGAGAGAGATTTCGTGGGGGTTACGTGTGAGTAAAAGGTGCCATGTAGAATTCATTGGGTGTGTGTGTGTGTGTGTGTGTGTGTGTGTGAGAGAGAGAGAGAGAGAGAGAGAGAGAGAGAGAGAGAGAGATTTCGTTTTTGTGCTATGCACAAAATGTGCCATGTAGTAACTTATCAGGGTGTGTGTGTGTGTGTGTGTGTGTGTGTGTGTGAGAGAGAGAGAGAGAGAGAGAGAGAGAGAGAGAGAGATTAAATTCATTTATGTACCTCTTTGAAGGTTTCCATCTGTGGGGTGTGGGTGTGTGTGATTTCTATGGAGACATCCAATTTATGCTAAATCTTGGCATTCAAGTATGTGGAGAGTAAAGTTTCTATAGGTATCACATCTAAGTCTTTTGGTCTGGGATGATAATGTCTTCAAAATATGGAAAAAGGTGGAATGCATAAGCTAAAAGGCTTATAAAAAAGTAGATTTTTCAAGTTGTTTCTTTCTACTAAGGTTAAAACATGTTGATATCTCAATCCAAGACTTAGTAGAATCAATGAGGTATTAGCCAAGTGTGCATTGCAAGAAATAAAAGGATGTGTCATTGCAAAGGAGTTTAGCTTGGATAAGATGGTAATGAGCTAAACATGTAAGTGCTTTCTTCTTGATTTATTTATGATTTTAAAATCTAGAACTTTTTCATTGTATATATTGTTTGGTTTTGATCTTCAATATCACTTAAGTATTGTTTATTTACCTTTAAATCTTATAATCTTCAAACGATTGAAGTAGGCTAGATGTGTACGTGTGTGTGTGTGTGTCTATGTGCACACTTGCATGTTTGTTGCCTTTAAAGTGCAATAAAAGGTTATCTCGTGATGTGATTTGAATGGCATGTATTTTGTATAAGAATATGGCACAGTGGAAAGAGATAGCAAGACAAAGTAGAATAGACAATGCAGTAGATACACAATGGAGAGAATTTAAAATTCTGATTATACCAGAGGTACAAGTGATGGTGCTGTCCACCTGTGCGCTCTCAAGTAGAGCTTAGATGGCGATCTAGACAGACTATGGATGGAGTATGTACGAAGTGTAGAAGGGGGTGGATACTCACAAGTATTGGATACCTTAGCTCATAGCAACCATGTCCATATATAGTACTGTAGGCGGTGTGGTGGACACGTATACAACGAGGGCGGTTACATTGTATAGACACGATCACCGCCCGCGTATTAAGAACACAGCCCACCGCCCCAACCATCGCCCCATCGCCCACTAATGATGGACCTAGTATATCTGAGGAAATATTCTAGGGAATATTCCTCATACTGTTGCCTCGGCGGGGGCTCCCACCCTGAGGCTAACACTCGTACCCCTGACTATCTCCTAACCATCATTAATGGTCAGAATAATGACCCCATCGGGCATCTAAGCCAGGGTTCCCACTAAAGACATATACACCATGGCTACTCCTCATAATGGGGGCCTAACAAATGTACATTACACATCAAAGTGAGAGTCATGCTGAGAGGCAAGCATTGAGTGTATACTAACATTTTGTATGTGCGTTAACTTTGTAATATACATTATGCCATATGTTTTGTATGGTAGGATTATAAGAATCCAAGTTGCACTTACACCTAGGGGGAGTGAGACACATTTTACTATCTTATTCGATGAATTATGATGTTGTAAATAATGAAGAAGTGTTCTCTCTCTCTCTCCCTCTCTCTCTCTCTCTCTCTCTCTCTCTCTCTCTCACACACACACACACACACACACCCGCACCCACCAAGAAAAGCATAAGGATTCACATGTTGTAAATAATGAAGAAGTGTTTTCTCTCTCTCTCTCTCTCTCTCTCTCTCTCTCTCTCTCACACACACACACACACACACACACACACACACACGCATCAAGAAAAAAATAAGGACTTCAAGACATGGAAAAAGGTGGAATGCATAAGCCAAAAGGCTTATAAAAAAGTAGATGTTTCAAGTTATTTCTTTCTACTAAGGTTAAAACATGTTGATATCTCAATCCAAGACTTAGTAGAATCAATGAGGTATTAGTTAAGTGTGCATTGCAAGGAATAAAAGAATGTGTCATTGCAAAGAAACTTAGCTTGGATAAGATGGTCATGAGCTAAACATGTAAGTGCTTTCTTCTTTATTTATTTATGATTTTAAAATCTAGAACTTTTTCATTGTATATATTGTTTGGTTTTGATCTTCAATATCACTTAAGTATTGTTTATTTACTTCTAAATCATATAACTTCAAATGATTGTAGTAGGTTGCATGCGTGTGTGTGTGTGTGTGTGTGTGTGTGTGCACGCGCGCTTGCATGTTTGTTGTCTTTAAAGTGTGATAAAAGGTTATGTGGGGTTGTGATTTAAATGGCATGTATTGTATCTGCGTTAACTTTGCAGTATACATTATGCCATATATTTTGTATAGTAGGTTTATAAGAATTCAAGTTGCACTTACACCTAGAGGCTAGGGGGAGTGAGACACATTTTACTATCTTACAAGAAACCAAATTGCACTTACACCTAGGGGGAGTGAGACACATTTTACTATCTTACTCGATGAATTATGATGTTGTAAATAATGAAGAAGTGTTGCCTCTCTCTCTCTCTCTCTCTCTCTCTCTCTCTCTCTCTCTCTCTCTCTCTCTCTCTCTCTCACACACACACACACACACACCAAGAAAAGGATAAGGACTCACATGTTGTAAATAATGAAGAAGTTTTCTCTCTCTCTCTCTCTCTCTCTCTCTCTCTCTCTCTCTCTCTCTCACACACACACACACACACACACACACACATTCGTTTTTTTTTTGCTCTCTCTAGGTGGCTAACTATAAAAAGATCATGATAGTTATAAATGTATATTTTGATTATGTTTATGTAGAACATGGTATTAGATATTTTAAAGTTGACCTATGATAATAGTAAATTGTCAGATACGATCTGCTTTGAGGAAATGCTATCAATTGGGGTTTTTTGGGTACCAACCTAGCCCAAAATGGGAAGTTATTGGATTTGATGGATGGGATGATTCCAATCCACACTATATTTATATACTCTTAGACCCCTATAGGCTAGATGAAAATCTCAAGCTCCTCTTAATCAAAGAGGTATTGGGATTACTAGATGGCTTTTACATTATGGGTAGCACATGTAGGAGCTCCGAGGAAAAGCACTTCATTTTTAGGGAAATACTAAAGTGCATTCTGTTAAGGAAATTGATAAAGATAATGTAATAATCTTTAAGATTATTGATGGATGTCTCTTCTCTCTCTCTCTCTCTCTCTCTCTCTCTCTCTCTCTCACACACACACACACACACACACACACACACTCCACACATGTGATATACATATAGTTACTCTTGCCTTTTTATGTGTATTTGGTGTGAAACGTAGCTAGGACAGGGTGAGAAAAATAGAGAGACCATAAGTGTTAATTGTTTTGGTGTCTGTGTGTGATTGTGTAGAGGCAAGCGCAAGGACGATAGCATTAAAGTTGGTGGTTTTGAATACCATTCTCTCTTCAACTCAAGGGTAGTTTCATTGTTGCACTTTTTTGTCTCTATCTATTTGTGTGTTTGGAGTTAATATGTGATGCATAGATAAAGAGTTTTTTTTTAATGTTGATATGCTTGGTTAGAAGAGAGAGAGAGAGAGAGAGAGAGAGAGAGAGAGAGAGAGAGAGAGAAGAGACTGTACATTAAAATACTTTCAAATCTCTTTCTATCTTACAAGTGTTTTAATATTGATGATTTTTATGGCAAATGTTTATGCAATTACGATCTCTGCCATGTCTAATACTTTAGTGTGTGTACATAAATACAATTTATAATATTGATATGCTTGGTTGTCTAAGCCATAAACGTTTCCTTTATTAGACCATTTCCTTTGAGATTGTAGAGAGAGTCCTAGAGAGAGAATATATGGGCCTTAGAGAATATTCAAACTATAGTAGGCTTAGAGAATATACAAACTATAGTAGCCTTAGAATAGCAGAGAAATATTCTTAAAAAGTTAAGAACTTTCTTTATGGTGTTGGCAATACTAGACTTTTAGAGAGACAATTATATGTATTGCTAAGAGTTATCATTGTGTACTTTTTCTATCAATCAACGAGGTATCTACATGTATATAGTGCTAGTATATAGTTGGTTATTAGGGTCATGTTATATGTTGACAAAGATATAAAGAGATGTTTATAGAGCCTTAAGATATTCATTTTGAATTTCACTAAATGGAGATCCAGAATGATAACAAACAACGGCTCCAATGTCGTTGTGGCTGCAAATGATGCTTCCAATGCCTAAGTAGCTTTGTGTACTTTGCCTGAGTTTATGAATGTTCGAGCTGCAAAACACCTTGCTTGGTCAAACACTCCATCTGAACATCCAAACTCCAAACGTCTACAAACTATTGTGGACATATGTGAGCGCACTGAGAAAAACCAGGTTTTTTGCAAGACTACTTAGATGCTCTTTGGGATGAGATCTGTGGAAGTGGAAACCAAAGGAGAGATACTCTAAGAGATGAGTTAACTCATTATCTCTATCGTGTTCTTGACAGTAGTGGTCGCATGGAGGCTAACGAACTAGACACGATCTCTTTCATGGAAAATATATATGTTGAAATTGGGGAACATCTAAGTGGATGTAATAGGGAATATAAAGAGCAAGTTGATTCTTTAAAAGAACAAGTACGTACATTAGGCTTGGAGGTATTAAGTCTAAAGATATCTGTTAATCGACTCAATGCTATTATGACAAAGATGAGCCGTATGTTGGAAACTAGGGTAGTTGCCTAGAGATTTTTGTGATAGTAATGATGTGTTTGCTCAAGGGGAAAATTGTATTACACCTTTCCAGATCTCGCTCTCCATGGTGATATTTATGAATTTTCTATTTTCTTAAATTATTTACATCTGTCTTTCTATTTTTTTCTCTCGCTCTTCTTAGTATTTGTTATTTTGTTTTTCAAAGGAAGTTGAAGATGATTAAGAGCTGCATATACCTAAGTTTGAGCCAAGTTCGTAAGATTTGAATTTTGGATACAGCACGCATGTCTCGTTGTAATTGTTTGCGGACAAGGACTTCATTAGGAAGTGAATGGGGTCTTCTTGGGCCCTTTAATTTGCCCAAGCCTAATCAAGGTGATTAAGGAATAGCCAAATGGGGGGTTGCCATGTGGACTAAAATGTTGGGTTTGTAAGAGAGGTGTAAGAGTGGTCAAAGGGTGCACTTTTTCCCCAAAAAAGAGGGGGAGGCAATTTTACAATTTTCGGACCTCCATAACTTCTACATACAAGCTCCGATTTGAGTGGAGATTATAGATCCGTGATCTACGCATCAAGAGCTTTCCATAGATATGTTACATGATATGGTTTTGCCCGCTAGATTTTAAATTCTATTTTCCCTCCAAAATTCAAATTCGAATAAAGTAGCCGTTTTGAAGCTTCTAATTAGAAAACGTTTCTTCTTAAGAGAAAAGGTTTGACTCCTTAAACTGCCAAATAAAAGGGCCCAAGAAGCCTTCCATTGTGGTCCTAATGTGCATTCGAAAACAAATTGTTGCTAATTTAACAGAGTACTTTAACGAAAATGAAATCGAAACGTTTGGAAGGGTTGAAGATAAGGAGGAGCATAAAGAATCTATGGTAGAATCCACTTAGATTCAAGTAACAGAGCAACTCTCCCAATGCTACGGTACTTCAAGAACCTATCAATGAACATTAGAATGTTCAGGCACATAGAGATATGGCACAAGGCCTGTTTCTTTTGATTTAAATGAGCTACCTATAGATGAGATTGGTTCTATTGATAATCTTCAACCTATTTGTTGTGCTATTGGCGATGTGAAAGGTATTAAATCCCAATGTCACTCTATAAGGCGTGTGTTTTCATTTCCTCATAATGTTAAGCACCCAACAACTGTGCTGGTATGTTCCGGAGAATGTACTCTTCACTCATTTTGAGCCCTTGATTATAAGTGCCATTTTTGTGGTGCACTAATTTGGAAATGTAAGGAATTAAGTAAGCTTGGACAATATGTGGGCAAACACTGTTGTGTAAGTGGGAATATCTCTTACTGCCTTTGGGAAATCCTCCTTCTACATTGGTTTAGTTATTACTTGGTAATGATAATGTAAGTAAGGAATATAGAAAGAATATATGCTCTTATAACAATGCCTTGGCATTTGTTTCACTGGGTGCTTACTTGGATAATTAGTTCACTAGGGGAGGAGAAGTTTTAATTTTTGAATCCATGGTACTACCTATCATTGTGTTGGTTCTATAATACCTGATGAAACATGAGATGTGGCTCCTCAATTTGCCTAATTATATATGTATGATATGGAGCATGAATTGGAGAATAGACTTCATGGAATGCCGTCTTTAAATCATATCGTGCTTCAAAGGTTGCAAACAATGATGTATGAATATAATCCGTACGCTTGTGCACTTCGTACAATGAGAGAATAAATGCTGCAAACAAGTTCACATGTTGATTTGAGAATGGTCTCATCACGTAAGCTCGATCAACCTCCTCAAGGCAATACTTGGTTCTTGCAGTGAGTGAGGCAGCTGCTATCATGCCGGGTCAAGGAGATGATTTTCATGTAGGTCATAGAGATTTTCATGTAGGTCATAGAGATTTTCAAATAAAAAGAATATCTAACTTGCATCATTCATATATGCCTCTATTATATGTTCTTCTGTTTCCTCTGGGAGAGGATGGTTGGCATCTTGGAATTCCACTTCATGGTAGGAATAGACAAGGTTTAAATAAGGAGTCAAAGACTGTAACTCAATAGCAATATTATGCATATAGATTATAGATAAGGGAATATACAAATGTATGCCTTCTACGTGGTGGTCGACTTTTGCAACAATAGATTTTTGATGCAGATAGTAGCATGGAAGAATCAAGATTAGTATGAATACGTAATAACCAGAAAGCATTGCGTGCTGAAGTATACCAAGGGCTTGTAGATATGGTTAATACAAGTGATGGGGTCAATAGGGTCTCTAGAGGCATTGCTATAGATGCGGGATAGTTCTACAATCACATATATTGGGGGGGCTCGATATATGCATCAATTGTATCAGGATTCAATGATAATTGTTAGGAAGATGGGTAAGCGTGACCTCTTTATTGCCTTTACTTGTAATCCTAAGTGGGATGAAATAAGAAATGCTTTATTGTTGGGTTAGACTGCCCAAGATCGACCGGACTTGATAGCATGGGTCTTCTACGAGAAGCATAAGGATATGATGCACTTATTGGCGAAAAAAACATTATTTGGAATGGTGGTGGGATTTGTTTCTATTATTGAATTTCAAAAAAGAGGTTTACCACATGCACATATATTACTGATACTGGAAAGCAGATGTAAACCGACTGAGATTGCTCACTATGATATGCTGGTATGTGCTGAACTTCCAGATAAGGTGATGTTTCTCGAGTTGCACAACATAATTAGTCATTGTTTTCTGAGACTACTATTGTTGATGATGACAGTGGGTATCCAACTTACATGCGGCGAGATGATGATAGTTTCATCTAAGTAAGGGATCATAGGGTGGATAGTTAATGGGTTGTTCCATATAATCATTTTCTCTCTATGAGATACAAAGCGCATATTAACATAAAAGTATGCTCTGCTATTACATCAGTGAAGTATTTGTATAAGTATGTATATAAAGGACATGATAGAGCTACTATATAGTTGCAAGATACACATGGGATTATTGACGAGGTTAGTCAATATCTGGACGCACGGTACGTGTCTACGTCTGAGGCATGTTGTTGCTTATACCAATATGATTTATATGATGAAAAGCCTGATATACAAAGGTTGCATGTTCATCTTTCGATGCAAAATAATGTGATATTCAATGACCATGATGATTTGCGTGATATAATTAGTTGTGACAGAAACCAAAGAACTACTCTCATCGAATGGTTGAGGACCAATGAGTTGCATGTAAATGCAAATAGATTGCTATATGTTGATTTTCCTTGCAAGTGGGTTTGGAATTCAGCTCTTCAATCATGGACTAAATGAAAAAGGGGGAATATGATTGGACATATGTATAATGTTAACTCGAGTGCAGGTGAGCAATACTACTTATGCATGTTACTCATAGTGTGTAAAGGTTATAAATCTTTTGAGGATGTACGAACTATGAGTGGATAATTGTATCCGTGCTTTAAGGCTGCATGTGAAGCCAGAGGAATGTTGGAGAGTGATGAGGAATGGTGTATATGTCTTCAAGAAGCTATATTTCAGAAATCAGGCTTCCAACTACGTCAACTATTCGTCACTATACTGGTTTTTTATGAGCCTATATCCCTCGGACAGCTTTGGAGCAAATCCTACACTGAACTTTCAAATGATTTTTTTCATGGCTTGTAGAGAGCGTGTGCTGATGTTGGTGTTTGTCTTTCTATAGCAAAGAACTAAGCTCTGTTGCACATGCAAGAGCTCACAGCAATATGGCAAACGGCTACATGATTTTGAAGGGTTGCCTATTCCTGATAGACTAAGAGTTACTGTCAACAATGGTTTGCTGATGGAAGAGATGATGTTTGATTTAGTTCAATAGGTTGATTTATCTATATCCATGGAAAGGAGTCTAAATAGTTGTCAATCAAGAGCATTTGATACTATCCTTGAGGTTATTGCTTTGAATAATGGTGGTGTTTTTTTCCTTGATGGACCAGGTGGATAAGGCAAAACATATCTTTATAATACCTTGCTATCTCGATTACGTGGAGAGAATCAAGTTGCTTTGGCATGTGCATCGTCCAGAAGTGCTGCATTGTTACTTTTAAATGGTCGTACAATACACTCACGCTTCAAAATCCCATTGGTTCTCAATGCTTTTAGCACATGTGGTATCAAAGGTAATAGCCCATTGGTTGAGGTGTTGAAGCTTGCAAGGTTGATCATTTGGGAATGAGGCTCCAATGATGCATCGGTATGCCTATCAAGCATTGGACATGACATTAAAATACATTATGCAAAGTGATATTTTGTTTGGTGGAAAAATTATGCTCTTTGGTGGTGACTTCATGCAAATCTTAC
Source organism: Cibotium barometz (assembly GCF_041138505.1). Lineage (NCBI taxonomy): Eukaryota > Viridiplantae > Streptophyta > Polypodiopsida > Cyatheales > Cibotiaceae > Cibotium > Cibotium barometz. The sequence continues at coordinate 20,851,749 of NC_141071.1, read as the reverse complement.
CAGTTGTGGCAAAGGGGTTGTTAATGCAACGTTGTGCCAGTCATATATTTGGAGATATGTGAATGTTTCAAAGCTCACCCAAAACATGCGGGTCAGACAGAGTGCATATGATTGTACAAAACTAGAATTTGTCAAATGGACGTTACAAATTGGAGATGGCTCTTTAGGCCATATAAACAATCAAGGTAGAGTGGTAATTCCACCACAAATGTTGATCTATGGAAGCTCTCTTTTGAGTTTGGTTGAATGGGTGTACAAAGATGTTCAAAGAGTGGAGGATTATGCATGCTTCTTCAAAGAGACCGTGCTATTCTTGCACCACGAAATCTAGAGGTCGATGAGATCAATGAACTAGTCTTGAGTGCATTACCGGTCCTGAAAGAGAATACCTTAGTGTAGACACTGTTGTTTCATCTGAGAATGATCGAATATTGTATCCAATTAAGTACTTGAATAGTTTGAATTTAGGTGGTAGGTATCCACCTCACTGTTTGCTTCTAAAGATGAATGCTCCTATCATGCTGCTCTGTAATTTGGACCCTCGACGGGGACTTTGCAATGGTACTAGACTGATATGCAAGCAATTTCACTCAAAGGTGATAGAAGAAAAAATTATTATAGATACAAACATTGGAGACATGGTATGTATTCCCAAGATAATATTCATACCAACTATGCTTGAATTGCCTTTTGACATGAGAAGGAGACAATTTTCTTGTGAGGATAGCTTTTGGTATGTCAATAAATAAGTCCCAAGGACAAACGTTGAGTGTGTTGGGACTTTATTTGGCCACACAAGTATTCGCATATGGACAGTTGTATGTTCTATGTTACGTGTTAGATTATCTGATGTAGTGAAAGTCTGTGCAAAGGATACTGCGAAATATAAAAGCAACATAGAAGGTTCAAACAAAGTTTACATAGTCAATGTTGTCTATAAAGAGGTATTGCAAATGGCATGCAGAAGAATGTAAATGTAATCTATAGCTAAAAGGTAGAGAAGGAGCTATTGATACAACAATCTACAAATGGCAGACTACATTCCTAGATATCTCTATATCAATCAAGTAAGCATTTGAAAGGAGAATGCTTGCAAAGATGTGGCATGTGCTATCTATGTTGTCTTTCTATAAGTGTGCATGTTTTCAACATGTGTATTATGGTATGAAAACTAGCTTTTTATGTAGCTTTTGTGTTTTATGTCAATAAAAATAATTATTGATTTTCTTTTTTGTAACAAGGAATATCTTTATTTTTTGGAATCTAGATTATTGTTAGGTTTGTACGGTCGAGATACTCACAACGATAGTTTTGGGCTCCTTGGAATTTACCAGCTACTAAGATTGTGGATCAGCTTCATGTACATGTAATGTTTGTAAACTATGGAAAGCCTAATAAGTTAGATATTTAGTGCATAGGCACTAGACATTACAAAATATTCCGTTTTGATGTCTACAAGCCTGTTGAAACGCCAGTCATCTCAAATGTTGATCCACCGAATGAGTTTTGTAAGGTTTTATCTTTTTGCTTTTTTATCGGCATAAATTAAGTCTTGCAATAGCTAATGTTATTATCTTAAATACGTTTTTGGATAGATGGAGGCAAGGAGTACACAGGCTTCCAAGGAGAGATAATCCAGTCGCCCGAAGATTATTTTAATGCTTACTCAGATGTGTTAAGATTGTCAACACTATATTGGGTTGGAATGTGAGATGTATATTTATGCCAAGTTTGGTGCTTTATTCAAAGAAATGTAAGTGCTTTAGGAGCTTCTACATGGATATATATGGGAAGCATGGTCTGTATATATATAGGTTGGCAAGTTGAGGGCCATGAGGCCCAAAATGGACTTCAAATATAAGGCTTATCTCTACTCACCCCCGAGGACGAGCCTTTTGTTTTTATGTATACAAGAATACTCTTTGCCCGTTAGGGACGAGTCATGCCACTAGGTATAGGTATAGATGTGTGAGTATGTAGATAAGTAAATGTAAGTGTATAGGTACATGTATGCTATGTTTGTACTTATGTATGTCTAGAGATAGATAGATGTTGTTCATATGTATAGGTAGTCTATGTGAGTACTATGTACACATATATGTGCAAATATAGACTCTTTACCTACTTATATATGCATTTACATAAGGATAAGTTAAATATGCATATACATGTATGTATACTTGATTGCTTCTATGCATGGGTACATATGGATGTTGTTATGTGTGTATACACACACACACACACACATATGAATGCATATATATAATGTATGTATGTATGTGAACATATATATTTACAAAAACATAAATGTGTGTATCTGTATGTAGGCATATATGTGTGTGTATGTAAATATATATGGATAGACATTGTAGATGTATGTGTATATGTATATATGTTTATATGTGTGCCAGTTCCTAAAGTATGCATGTATGTGTGTATGTATATGGATCTCTATATTATTTTGTCTCCGCATGTATGCATACACAGAATTGCATGTATATATATTTATATATATGTGTGTATATTTTGGCCAATCAATAGCTTTCGCATAAGCAAAGAGATTTTGTGTGTGTGTATAAACGAGAGAGAGAAAAAGAGAGAGGTATTAACGTCGGTAGAATGCAACACGAGGACATATACGACCAACGGTGAGACTTGAACTCCAGTGGATCATGGCCTACTAAACCTCTCATCATTATGTCCTAGGATAAGTTATCTCTTCACAAAGTTGTCCAACACCACCAACTGCAACTGGGCTATGGTGGGTATAGCATTATTATCGCTCAAGTCTCAGTCCTTTCTTTTCCGCACGAGAGTCTAAAGATGATCTGTAAGATTCCCTCCTATACATTTCTTTGCGATATATCGGATCGATACGGTTTGTCCGCTTCAGACAGAGGTGATGGACGATGCCCACAAAAAGAGAATTGGGCTATGGTGGGTATAGCATTATTATCGCTCAAGTCTCAGTCCTTTCTTTTCCGCACGAGAGTCTAAAGATGATCTGTAAGATTCCCTCCTATACATTTCTTTACGATATATCGGATCGATACGGTTTGTCCGCTTCAGACACAGAGGTGATGGACGATGCCCACAAAAAGAGAATTGGTAGAAGGTGCACTGTGCAGAAGAAAAGCATTTGCTGTGAACTTCCCCTTTTGAACGCCCAAGAAACAACCAGGTATGCTTGGCCACAATCCCCTCATGTGCTCTTCAATATCGGTTCTACATCACAATTTTGGCTTTTGGGCTATTCAAAATTTGCAGAGATAGCCATTAGTACTCAGCATCTGTGCAAAGGTTTTATCGATCTTGTTGGGCCTTTCTGTGGAAATTCTTGCAGAAGTGCTACCCCTCATACACCATTTTGTGCGTATTGAATAAGGGGTATCATCGGGCAATTGTTGGAGAATCATACCCCCTATTGGTATCTGGGTATTTTGTTTTGGCAAAATATACCCCCATATCATGTTGGTTTATGTTTATTTTTCGGCTGATTGTTGGAGATTTTCACTCGCTATTGTGTCTACGAGTACAGAATGGTCATTCTGCAGGTGGAGGCGACCAGCGGTAGCTGAGAGCCCCCCTGCAGAATCGCCAGAATTCTGGGCTATCACAGAAGGCGCAGGAAATGGCCATTGGGAGCCTGAAAAGCGGGCACTTGATACGCTGTTTTTGGGGAATGCGACTGGACACGAGAGCATATTTCTGTGGGATCCCCTAGCTGAGTGACACCTGATATCCGTGATAGTTTTGGGTATTGTTGGGCACCTTTGTGGCAGTTTTTGCATGATTACTTGTCTCCCAGTCCACCAAAATAATTTACACTTCATACTTTTAGCTTCTATGTATGAGATGGCAACATTGAGTTGTTCTACAGCTAGAATGAAAGTCCATTTTCACATGCATAGTCAATAGTAAGGTACATTTAATGCATAATTACAGCTAATGTAAGCTATATTCACATCCATATTCATATTATGTAAACATGCATGGTCATTTTAAGCTACATTCACATGCAAAGTTAGTAAGCTACATTCAAGTGCATGGTTATCTGTATAGTTAGTAGTAAAAGATAACGGATGCATAAAGTGATGATTCTGATAACTGATCAAGATGATGAATTTTCAGATTCATTCAAATTTAGTGCCATTTTTGCAAACAATCCCGAGGAAAATTTATGCATTTTTATCATTTCCACCATTATGGAAAGATTATCTTCAATGTGGATGGATTCTGCTGCCAAATATTCACAACTGTTTAGTTCAAAGGATGAAGAGCTAAGCCGGAGTGACTTTCCTCCTGGATTTCGATTTGGGGTCGCAACAGCTGCGTACCAAGTCAGTTCCTTTTTGTCGATATTTTTAAATCAAGACTTATTTAATCAGTCATGCTTAGCATTTAAAGCTTAACAACATTCAATTATTTATTGATCCCATAGATTGAGGGAGCAGCCTTTGAAGCTGGAAGAGGATTGAGTATTTGGGACGAGTTTTCACACACTCCAGGTGATTGCTCACCATTTCAGATCAATGTCTGTGGCAGATTTCTACTAAGAAAGCTTGAGTGAAAACATCAAACTGCACTTGTATCAGAAGTAATCAAATTTCTAAATGTTAAATCACGCATGGGAGTTTATCTGCTCTCTTCATTGTACATGTGTGTAGTTGAAAGTGAAAATTTGTTAAAATCCAGCTGAAACCGAAGAAGAGGCTTTCTAGAAAGTGGTGTGTTTTTTCATATGGGCCATCTCCTTGCATGTGTCTAGAAAACCCAGCCTGTGTCAACAAGTTGGGCATCATCTTTCTTGTGCTTCTTGAGGTTGAGTTAGCAGCTTCATCTTCAGCTTCTTTCTTCTCGTTGGGAAGTCACTTCCGACACTCAGTGATGTAGTGTCCAGCCTTGTGGCAGTAGTGATGTTTCCCTTTCTTCTTCTTGGATGTTTCACTTTGTGATCCAGAATCCACCTTGCCTTTAGCGAGAAAAGCATGTTCTTCCCCTCGATAATTATTGTTCTTCCTCGTCTGCTCGTCTTAAAGAAGTAATCCAATCAACTCAACAAAAGATAAAAGGGTTTGCACAACTTCTCATGGACAGGTTGATGGATGTATGAAAACTGAGATAGGAGTCAGGCAAGGAGTTGAGGGTAGTGGTTACAAGCTGCATATCCTCTATGATTTCATCAATGTTGAGGAGCTGTTCTTTGAGATCCTTCACTTTTGTTAGGTGATCTGCTATTGAATCTCCCTCATTCATCTTGAGGTTATCCAACTCCCGCTTTCAAGAAAAGAACTCTGGCTTCATTACGGGTTTGGTACATGGCTTCATAGACCTCCCATGCGGCTTTGGATGTCCCGCATGACCGGATGTGGGGTATGATGGATCTTTTTACTGAAAAGGGCAATTACTGATATGGCTTGGGCATCACGAGAATCACACCTTCTTTGATCTAGAGTAGGTGCCTGTGGACCAGCTGCTGCAACCACTCGAATAATAGTCCTAGGTTTTGCGAATGGTTCTGCCGAAGGAGGATGTGGTTCATCACTAGAGACAATTTTCCATAACCCCTTGGCTAACAAAATGCTTTTGATCGTAAAGCTCCACAAAGAATAGTTTGACCCATCCAGGCTATCTTTGTGGAAAGAAAGCCCAACACATCTTGACCCCTTTGTGCCATAATCCCCACACAACTTGATCTCTCATACCTTGGGCAAAAACAAAACTAGAGAGCTGCTCCCCCCTTGACCAGAGACTCTGTACCCCCAAATGATGGTAAGAGAATACGAGAATGTGTTAAAACACAGGGATTTGAACTGAAGTTAGATGCAGTTGCAGAAATACACTAAGAACATGACGTGTATTTGAATGAGCTGAACTACGGGAAGTGAACAAGAAATGTTCTGGGATTGTGATGCTCACACTTCACTGACTTTCTCCTTATAAACAAGAATCCCCAAAAATACAGCAGACAATCCTTTTGATTTCACCAAAAACTGATAAATGCAGGTCAAAGAAACATCAAGATGATTTACCTCTGTAAAACCTGATGATGGTGTGTACTGATATTCCTCTATTCTCTTCTTTATGCTCCCCACAAAGCCTTTGAAACATTGAATACCTTGTGGTTGTATGTAGGCGTCAGAAAGTGCAGACCTCCAAGCAGCAGAAGCAGCGTCCTACCAGCAGGTCTCCAGGCAGCAGCACCTATGAAATAGCTCTCTGAACAGCGGCCCCTTGCTCTTCAGATGGCTGGTGCAGACTGACGTATAGCTGCTGATAGAATGATAGGCAATCTGCCTGTCACAGTCCCCAAAAGCAGCGAGTGAAACAGACCAGCAGGTAGTCAGGAGAGTCGCTCTCTAGAAAGGTGGCAGACATGTGGCCAGCTTGCCTGAGGCAGACGGAGTTGGGCGGTGCCGCTGGAGTAGGCGGCCCCCCTGCACTTGCGCCACCCTGGGTGTTGGTGGAGGCGGTGGAAAGGGGTGGCGCTGCCCGAACTAGCGGACCCTCTCTGCTAGTGCCACCCCCACCCGAAGTGGCAGGGGAAGGTGGTGGAACTGGCAGCTCTGGGCTTTGAAGCAACCGTGACTGGCTTTGGGCAACGGCACGCTTGGCTCTGAGGTAGCGGCAGCAGCTCTGAACCAGCAGGAATGGTGGCGCTTGGCACTCCTCAGGTGCAGGCCCCGTAGAGAGAGAGAGAGAGAGAGAGAGAGAGAGAGAGAGAGGATGATGACCAGCAGCACAGGGATGGGATTAAGGGAGATTAATCAACACGTGAAGTTGGGAAAGCACAATTTCTATTTAAGTATAATCCTCCTTTTATTACAAGAGATGGCCTTTGGCCCATATAGTAATAATGACACATGTATGTAAAGGTTATAGCAAGTAAATGCTCTCATGCCACGTGTACATCTAGGTGTGCACTTATGTGTACCTATACTAATCTAAGTGCTATATGTGCTAGACTAATGTTTACAACCATTCATTAAACCTAACACCTAAAGTGCTAGGCTTCATTATGGTTGAGTCTGCCTTGTATCTCCGGAGCTCTGATAGAAACTCAGTACACAGACCTTTGTATGAATGTATGTTGTGTGTGCGTGTGGGGGGTGTGTGTGTGGGAGCATATATTGATACCAAGTTCTACACCCACTATTGGGCACTGATGATGTTAGTGGGGATGTCGTAGTATCTAGTCCATACTATGCATGATGGAGTTGATGGTTTATTGTCTTGTGGATGACTACCATGAGGTTATAAATTGCACTTTCTTATAGGGTGAATTTGGGCATGTTCCTGGATTCATCTAGGTATATCTTTATGTTGTATTAGCGGACATGCAAATTTCACATTGTGAAGTTTTCATATTGATACCAAGTCCTACACCCACTATTGGGCACTGATGACGTTAGTGGGGATGTTGTAGTATCTAGTCCATACTATGGATGATGGAGTTGATGGTTTATTGTCTTGTGGATGACTACCACGAGGTTATAAATTACACTTTCTTATAAGGTGAATTTGGGCATGTTCCTGGATTCATCTAGGTATATATATATACCTAAAGTGCCTAGCACTTATTTATGTGCACTATCCCTAATATATTATGTGATGTTATGTGCACATTACACCACTATTTTTCCTAACAGCGGGCTGGGCATTGGGGTGGCTGTTGAGACTGCCTTTTTGGCTGACAACATTGCTTCACCAAATGTCCTATCTTGCAAGACCATTGTTGCAATGAAAGTGTGAAGAGAGAAGGATGCAGATTGGAAGACTTGCAGCACCCACAATTCATCACAAGTATCCTACTCTAACTTGTATTTATGCAGATAATAATGTTTTAATGCACAAAGATTGATCAAACTCTGCTAATCTTAACCCAAGTTGTAGTAAACCAGCTGGTCCTGTGCAAATGCTGGTTGCAGATGTGCTTCCTGCTTCTTCCAATCGTCTTAAGATAGCTTTCTGAAGAGGAGGGCTTGCAGATTACTTGATGCTAAGTGAGGAGGCCAGGGAGTCTATCTATAGGGGCCCTTGAGGACTGGTCTGTAGAACTGCTGCCCGACTAGGCCTACCTGACCTGGTGCCCTGCCTGAGTGGCACAACCAGTGTGCTCACACCTGACCTACCTGGCCGTCCACGGGGCTGCCCAGCTGGTCTATCCTGTGTAGGTGGGTGACACATCTGGTAACAAGCAGAACACTCTGGGGTGCACCCATCAAAGAAAAGTGGAATGATCATGACTAGGGATCCAAAGTTCCCGAAAACTAGCTCTAGAATGGGGTAGATGAGCCTGAGTGATGTAATACTGTCTATGTATGCCAAGGTTGGTACAACATTCCTGGGAAATAATCTGATGTGGTGAAGATCAAGGAGAAGATTGTGCTGCTGTGTTGGGAAGCACGTTGAGACCAAGAATGTGGCTTGGAGAGCGGTGAGTCAATATTGAACGAAAGCTATTCTATCACGAGGCAAAATAGGCAGTGGAGCCATGCAGCTCTGCTGTAGATGCTGTCAGAATACGCAGCGGAGATGATGACCAGATCTGGGAACACAAGAGCAAAAACGCATGCAGAAAAACAGCACAAGAGAGAGAGAGATGTAGGCCTGTAACTCTGCTCTGATATACACAAGAAGATCCCGAATATGATACAAAGGTAGTGGGGAGCATGGGGCATATTTATATGCCCCATAGATGCAGTCGGCCTGTGCTAGAGGCTCTCCACGACTGCATAAAACAGTCGGCCAGCAGTAGTAGCCTCCACGACTGAAGGACCAAGTCGGCCAGCCACCAGCACCTACACGACTGTGTAAAACAGGTCGGCCAGCCATGGGGTGCAGTCGGCCAGCACCATAGGCTTCTGCCAACCATCTGGCATCCATCCACACCACGGAAAAATGGAAAAAAATAGGGGAAAAATGCGGGGAGTAAGGAAAAATGATAAAACACCTCATAAGGGCGAGCACACCCACAACAAAGGCCCTGGTGTATAAATCTAGACAGGAGATGACTTCTAACACCCCCTCTCAGCTCCCGGCTGTGTAACCAACCACAGGGAGCTGGGGTGCCGCCTGAGCAAATCCTGAGAGAGCGACTTCGTGAAGAGGTCCACCGTACTGTCCTTCGTCGAACAGAACTCTAGCAGGATGTCATCAGCAACGATCTGTTCACGAACAAAGTGCCTTTGGATGACCATGGGTTCCTCTAGTGGAAGCCCAAACCTGCAATGCAACCTCTGCATCCTCACCGCCTCACAAGCAGCATCACAAACAGCCCGGTACTCTGCCTCTGTTCTCGACAAGGCAAAAGATGACTGTCTCCAACTACTGCTCCAACAACATGCTCCTGGGCCTGAAGTAGAGCTCCTCGTGTTAGGATCTCCTCCCCAAACTGAGTCACTCCAACCGTGGAGTCGGACTCCATCCAACAATCCCCCTCCTGTGTATACAAGAGTCCATGATCCTTCGCATGCCGCAGAAATCACAGGAAACGCAATCCTGCCTCCCAAAGAGTCATCTGCAACCATGAGCTCAACTGCCTCATCAGGAAGCTCCCGTCCAATCTGGTGTCCATCAACCAGATCAATGAACCATTCTGCTTCTGAGTCAAAGAGGCATCACACTGCTCACAAGGATCAACACCTGTTACGGTGCAAAAACAAGTCCTGGAAACCTTATGAAGACCACGGAAGGCCTTCTGAAACCTGTCAACCACCCCCTCTGAATCCGGAACCACAAAGCATGGAGTATGCACCTCCTTCTGCAAGTAATCAACTGCCACCTGCCTGGCTTTCCGAAAGGTCCCCGTGGAAAGAACATCCTCATCTACTGGAGATTCTTTGTCCCGAACACGACGAGACATCAAAGCATAAGTGACCTGTTCAGTTTCCTCTAACTCACGAACACAAGAACCACCAACATCAGTACTGGAAAGTTCCTGCCAACCGCTGCCATCTACTGGTAAGCTATCGGTCTCGAAAAGCCTGCACCTGCAGCGTATCCACACACAAGTGGCCATTACCAGACTGCCACTCATCACAAACCTGAGGACCTGGGAGAGAGAGTGCTGAAAGCTTGTAAACTCCATTGTCCACTCCACCTTCCCAAACCACTTGGCCTGTTGCTTTGTCCCGGAGAGCAACAAAATGCTCATCAAACTCCACCCGTACGCTAGTCTTGCAAACCTGATGCATTGACAACAGATGAAAACCAAGTGCCGAAACATACGACACCTGGGAGGAATGCTTCCCCCCTTTGCCATTGGGAACTATCTCCATCCTGCCCTCACTATGAACTGGGATAGTGGACGTATCCCCAGTAAGAATGTGACCAAAAAGCCTGCAGAGATCTTGTAAACCGGAACGGGAAGGAGTCATGTGCCTGGAAGCACCACTATCGAGAATCCACTCCCGAGTATCCGTTGCGGAGAGTCCTCCAATCTCCTCCCTGCCTGAAGAAAATGAAGCATCGGTGTCCATCACCTCCAGGTGCACAAAAGCCGGAGTCTTCATGATTGCGCTGAGGAGTCTTCACCCTTCTCGGTCTTCCGCTTGGGACACTGCCTCCAATAGTGGCCTTTCTCGCCACAATCATTACAGGTCCTCTCTGCCTTCAGTTTCTCGCGGTCAGCGTCGGACTTCTTCTCAGAAGACTTCTCCGATGAAGCCTTCCCTTTGCCCGAGTGACGGCCTTTCGACTGTTGGCCAGTTAAGGCCTCCAAACCTCCACCCTGAGGAGGGTTCGTGAATCGTTCCTCCTGGTCCAGGACCATGGGCACAAGCTCCTCCCACGCGATGGTGCTGAGCCTGCCACACTGGTAATCAAAGACGAGTAAAATGCTGAGTACGAAGAGGGCAAGTGTGACAGCAACGTTATGGCCATGTCCTCTGACGATATCTCCTTCCAAGCCTGAAGAACTTCCTGCTGAAGAGCCTGCAGCTTGTTAATATGCTCCCGCATCGTCGACGACTTTGCAGGGTTCATAACCCGCATCTGTACTTCCAAGGAAATCCTCTTCATGGGCGATACCCTGTTGTAAAGAGAGGCCAAATGCTGCCATATACCTGTGGCCAACGTCATGTGCTTTACATGATTGATTACCTGCGGTGTGCAGTTGAGAAAGATAAACGAACGGACCGTGGCGTTGACACGATCCCACATCTGTGTCTGAGCCTCCCGGTCCTTTCGGGTTGACGGTAACTCCCCTTCCTCAACTTCCGGCCGTGGAACCCCAACAACGACGAAATCGGCGAGGTTGTAAGACTCCAGAACAGATTCCATCATAACCTTCCATATGCCGTAGTTACTCCCGTCCAACTGACGGTCCATCGGGAACGTGGGGAGTGTCGGGATCTTCACATGCCTCTCGGCCATCTCAAACAGATCTGCCATTGCGGGGATGTACTCTGAAAAGGGTGGCTGGGTGGGAACAAAGAAGAACTAACACCTGCAAGTGGCTGTCCAACAATCAGCCCGCCTTCCTCTTGCACCTTCTCTTCCCAATCAGCCCAAAACAGTCCAGCAATCAGCCACAAAACAGTCCCCCTCTTGCTCACACAAATCCCAAGAACTATCTAGAGCCTAGGGCTCTGATACCATGTCAGAATACGCAGCGGAGATGATGACCAGATCTGGGAACACGAGCAAAAACGCATGCAGAAAAACAGCACAAGAGAGAGAGAGAGATGTAGGCGTGTAACTCTGCTCTGATATACACAAGAAGATCCCGAATATGATACAAAGGTAGTGGGGAGCATGGGGCATATTTATATGCCCCATAGATGTAGTCGGCCTGTGCTAGAGGCTCTCCACGACTGCATAAAGCAGTCGGCCAGCAGTAGTAGCCTCCACGACTGAAGGACCAAGTCAGCCAGCCACCAGCACCTACACGACTGTGTAAAACAGGTCGGCCAGCCATGGGGTGCAGTCGGCCAGCACCATAGGCTCCTGCCAACCATCTGGCATCCATCCACACCACGGAAAAATGGGAAAAAATAGGGGAAAAATGCGGGGAGTGAGGAAAAATGCTAAAACACCTCATAAGGGCGGGCACACCCACAACAAAGGCCCTGGTGTATAAATCTAGACAGGAGATGACTTCTAACAGATGCTGCTAGCCATCTTCATAGATTTGATTTCAACTTGAAATTTTGAAAATAGCCCTCGTCTAGGAGCTCAATGCCAGTGATGGCAGATGCATCCCTGCTCGCCTAGTAGGCTGGCCTGCAGGTTTCCTGAGAGATGGCCCCGGGCTGGTCTACTACCTCGGACTCCATCAAAAGAGAGTAATGGACTCTAAAATCGACCTGAGATTTTTCCACTGATGAATTGCCTTTGATGGATGGTAGTCAAAGCAGCTGCATGGAGTCCTGGGGATGATAATTAAATAAGTGTATGCTTTAAAGGTCACATACCACTGCTTTGCACCAAAAAGAGAAGAAGAAAATATTACAAAAGAAGAGAGGATAGGATTGAAAAAAATATCGGCCCTCTCAGCTGGAGAAAATAGAAGAGATCAAGGTTGCGGGTGGGTTGTGCACAAAGCACATTAGTGGAGGTGGGGGAGACAAGGAGGGCAAGGGATGCATGGACTGGAGCAGGTGGGGAGCTGCATGTGTTGTAATAGTAGAGGGGGAAGCACACAATGGGTGGGTGTGGAGCATGGTCATTGTTAAATGTGTTTCAATTCTAGACCATATTTAGTTTTGCCTCTATAGCATTTTAATATTGTTATTTTCCTCTCCAACATAGTCCTTCATAAATCATGTTTTCAACTCAATACAAAAATAATTTGCTTTAGTAATGGAAGTCTAGTTGCAAGACAAAATGTCATGTTATGGTTTGGTTTTTAGTGCAGGAAAAATTTATGATGGGAGTACAGGAGATGTGGCATGCAATCATTATCATCTTTATAAGGCGCGGCTAAGAAAAATTAATCATTCTTGATTGCGTAAAGCATCAGTTCCTAGCTGAGTACTTTTAAACCTTGAAAAGAGCATTGGTGTTTTATTTTGGTTGACCAAGATTTTTTTTTTTGGGGTTGACAGCACGACATTCATTTAATAAAACAGCTGGGTGTGGATGCATATCGTTTTTCCATCTCATGGTCACGCATTTTTCCAGGTCAGCTCTAAATGTGAACCATCAAAATTAACATCTCTAATTTGAAGCAAGCAAAACATCTTATTGTGAAATTCATGGTGAAAATACTCTAGGATAGTAGCAAAGAGGCTCTTACCTTACCCTTTGCTTTCCTTCTCTTGAAGATGGCACTCAGGAACTAAATCCAGAAGGTGTATCATTCTACAACAGTGTGATCGATCACCTACTCCAAGCTGGTAGAGCATCATACTTTTCACCCATTTTCTCTTGAAGTTGAAGTGAATGCTTAGTTATTCTTAAGGTACAGCTTCTGAACACTTGTTTTTTAAATGGTTTCTTTTACATTGTGAACTGCCTCAATTATAAGCAGTGTAAGCTTTTGTTAACTAAAGCAGGTCACATTTCCTGCAGCAATATCCCAAGGCTCTTAACAAAGCACCCTATAATTAAAAGTATGTTTTATCCCAAGGCTCTTGGCATATAAATCTGTGTTGTCGTCGTGCCCAATGTTCTTGGCATATAAATCTGTGTTGTCATGCCCAAGGCTCTTGCCAAATAAATATAAAATTCAAATTATGCTCTCGCATATAGAGCAGTCCCTTGCATCTGCATACTTTTAAGAAAAACAAGCTAAAAAATGGAGGGTTAAATACATTATTACTGGCAAAATCATATTGAAATATGGTATCACTATCAATGCCATGATGGCTACTGGCAAAGATATAGTCAAGGAAGTGCAAGTCGCTTATCGAGGGATATTTTAACACTACTAGTAGTGTCAGCGCCTAGCCTCTCAAATGTTCTAGACAGGTTTGGGTGCCTACTCCCAAGTTGCCTTGTCATACAGAAATATGTTTCGCTATGGAGAAGTACAAGTTTTTTGCCCGATGCAAGAGAGTAGGTTGAGTTTTGGCTTTTGCAAAACATCCTTCTTGTTACGTTTTCTTTTCATGGAAAGTTTTTTACTGCGACACCCAGGCCACCCACGTGAGACAGCCCAGGTCATGCAAGTCCTTGTTACGTTTTCTTTTAATGGAAAGTTTTTTACTGTGACACCCAGGCCACCCACGTGAGACCGCCCAGATCATGCAAGTCCCGTCGGGCAGATAGAGCAGGTCGGGTAGAGCTGCAGCAGGCTGACCCCCTTTCAGCAGGCCGACTAGCTCCCTCAGGGCCCTATTAATGAGTGCCCCAGACCTCATTCAAAGCTGCCCTTCACCAGAGCACAGGCGACTGGAAGAAGTGAGGAGATCTGGCTGCCAGCATTTGCATCTGGCCATTGAAGTTCTTCGGCAACTTGGGCTGGGATCAGCAGAATTGATCATGCTTGTACTCCAGAACAATTACTGTATGTGATTGTGTTTCTGAGTCTTCCGCTGCCCATAGCACACAAGTAATCTTGCGGGGGGATTCTAGTAAGCATGGGTGTTCCAGTACAAAAACCTCTTGCTCAAGAGACTTGAAAGGGTGCAAACTATTCTTTACTTTGACACCTCACAGGCCGTTATTTAATTACTTGCTTGTTTGTGAGCTCTGTTGTGCCCTTCCATACAGGTATCGAACCATATGCAACTTTATACCATTGGGATTTGCCCCTACCTCTTGAGAACAATGTTAATGTCAAAGGGTGGCGCACAAAGGAAATTGTGTAAGCGTTTTCTTATCATACATGTATTTGCAATTCCGTTGATTTACAACCTTCATACAGATCTTGTCTGTTGATCAAAGCTTTGATTCTCTCAGGCTGATATTTCCTTCAGGAAACACTTTGCACATTATGCAGAGACCTGCTTCAAGCTGTTTGGAGACAGAGTGAAGAGTTGGGTAACCTTCAATGAAATCAGAACCTTTGCAGTAGAGGGTTATGGAAATGGAACTAAAGCACCCGGAAGGTGTTCAATCTCTGGCGTAAGCAAGGCACAGCGGAATGTGGGAGATTCTAGCACTGAGCCATATGAAGTGGCACATAATGCGCTACTTGCACATGCTGCGGCCGTACAAATTTACAGAAAAAATTTCCAGGTTATTTCCCACCTCGCTAGGATAGTGTAGTGTAGCTTTTACACCAAAAGAGCATCATTTCATACAGCTTAAGCTAGCTAATGCAGGCCCAGCAAAAAGGTAGAATTGGGATGGTGGTCGATGGTAGGTGGTATGAGCCTTACACTGACACAAGACAAGACATAGATGCAGCGCAAAGATGTGTTGAATTTGACATAGCATGGTAAAGCTCTTACTCTTCTTGAAATGACACATTTACAACAAAGCTTTAACAGAAAATTTTGATTGTTGAAACTTCACCAAAAAACTCCTGACAAAGGAAGACTTTGCTACAGGATTTTAGATCCTCTCTTTGGTTTGGATTATCCAGAATCAATGAGAAAGGGAGCAGGAAGTCGCCTTCCAAGTTTCACTGACGAGGAGCGTAAAAACCTACAGGGAAGTGTAGACTTCATTGGTTATAACTACTACACGGCTAACTATGCTAAGAACTCAGAGGCTGATCCTGATCCTGGTCAGAGGTGGCATGAAACTGATCGAATGGCTACCACGGAGTGTATGTAGAATGGCATTATGTATTTATGTATAACAAAAGATAGGGCAGCAGAGTGTGTGCGCGCTGGTGTGTTAATATACTTAAATGGAAGACCTCAAACCAACACTTTTCTCATGGTATCTTTCTTGCAGATTCAGATCCTGATGGAAAGCTTATAGGAGAGCGCCTTGTAGGTGATTGAATGTCAAGGAGGAGTGGGAGGATCTCTCTTGATTGCACTTTTTTAATGAAACATAAAGCAAAATAAAATTGGAAGTAATGTTGGTGTTTTTTCTAATCACTGCAGGGTCCACCTGATCTCGGTTGGGTTTACAACTGTCCATGGGCGCTGCCCAAAATGTTAGCATGGATAGAGAAGCGGTATGGCAAGGAACATATTGCAAAAATGCCGATCCTTATAACCGAGAATGGTACATCACATAGGTTTTATGTACTTTTCTATGTTCAACTTTATCGATCTTATGCTATTTTGATGTTGTGGTAACATGTCATTACAAATGATTATAGGTACAATGGATATGGAGTGGAGCTTACCTTTTGACGTTGCTTGCAATGATTGGAAGCGAATAGAATACCTGAAAGCCACACTCCAACACCTGGCAAACTTCATAAAGTCATCACTTGATTCTCTTTATCAGTATCCTCAATCCAAATGCAGGTGTGCAGTTAGTGATCATGTGGCGTCTAACTTAAGGGATTGTTCCTTTTTTTGTGTGTGTTAGGGAACACGACTACAATGTGCAAGGGTATTTTGCTTGGTCTCTTATGGACAATTTCGAATGGAATTCTGGGTTGGCATGTCGGTTTGGTCTTTATTATGTGGATTTTGCGGATAAGGAAAGACGCTATTCTAAAAGGTCAGCGGAATGGTATCATAATTTTCTTGTGAAAAATTCATCATCACTATCGAAGGTGGTGAAATCCCGCGATTGTCAATCCTGCTACTGGCTAGGACTTGGAGTGCTAATCCAGCTTTGCAAAAGCTCTTGGCTGTTTCAAACTGCTCTTGATAACTGCAGTAGAAAGTAGAGATTATACACTGGCAAAGTTGATATGAGGTCAGATGCATTCCAGAAGCCGAACTTAAAACTACTAAACAGGACATAGAAAAGCTGGTTCCAAGTACTGGGTGATTTCAGGTTTTAGAATCCAAGAACTTAATAAAGAACAATCATAACTGTAGGTATTTCAATGAACTACATAGTGAGTGTGAAGATCATTATATGACACATTTAAAGCCCATCAGGTGTGAGGTTTGCCCCTGCCTTTGTGTGTAACCTTCACAACATCAAACCTATGCCATATGCCCTTTCGAGGCTTTGATTTTAATGCATTGCTCTTCAGTGCCTTGTTCAAAATGTAAAGTCTCTAAAGGCAAAACGTGTGCGGGAGAGTGGACAGATTCAGAGACACACGTCAAACTCAAGCATTACCTTAAAAACCTTCAAAATAGTCCTGACAAACACTTGTGCTCATTGTACTCATGGAGTGCGTTGATTGGCTGAAGAAGTCGTCCCCTTGGATTATTGTTCTACAATTATCAACTACGTGCATGCAGATCAAGAATGTATGCCCAAGGTGGTGATAAACAAACGAAATTCTCATGGGGCTTGCCTCCAATTTTGAGATTGAGAGAATTGTATTAACGATCTCAAAAGAACCAATGGGTCTATGAGACCAAAAGCAGGACACTATAAGTACATGAAATACCGAGTGCTGAAATAGACTAACTAGATCCTCAATCAGTTCTGCAAGGAATGTGCTTTTCAGTGGGAATATATAGCACTTTGTGTATACCACAAAGTAGAAGCAATATTCCAGATGGGAATTATGAATTTCTTCCTTTGACCTTTGCTTTAGTATATATGCATATAAATATATTATATAAGCACATATATATATGCATATTTATAAACATGTTTATAAATATATATTTAGTATATATGCACTCTTGTGTGTGTGTGTGTGTGGAGTGCGTGTGTGAGAGCATATCTTGATACAGAGTTATACACTCACTATAGGGCACTGATGACGTTAGTGGGGATGTAGTAGTATCTAGTCCATACTATGCATAATGGAGTTGATAGTTATATAGTCTTGTGACCATGAGTATATAACATGCACGTTCCTAAAAGGTGAATTTGGGCATGTTCTTGGATTCATCTAAGTATATAATTCAGTCGTATTAGCGGACATGCAGGTTTCACATTGTGAATTTTTCGTTCAAGTTGTGGCCGGTTGATATTGTGGTTATTCTTTCTATCTTTAGCGGTGCATTTGCCTGTCCTATCAACTACTTATTTGTTGTACTATTTCTTTCTATTTGCTACTTCCCTTAGTGCTAGGCTTCATTATGGCTGAGTTTGCCTTGCATCTCTGGAGGTTTGATAGAAACTCAGTATGAAGGCCTTTGTGTGAATATATGCTCTTGTGTGTGAGAGAGAGAGAGAGAGAGAGAGAGAGAGAGAGAGAGAGCATATCTTGATATAGAGTTCTACACCCACTATAGGACACTGATGACGTTAGTGGGGATGTCGTAGTATCTAGTCCATACTATGCATAATGGAGTGGATAGTTATATAGTCTCATGGATTGACTACCATCATGCACGTTCCTAAAAGGTGAATTTGGGCATGTTCTTGGATTCATCTAGGTATATATATATAATCACACATTCGTGTGGGAGAGAATTGGCATGTTTTCTTTTCAAAAAAATTAAGACCAAGGAACATTTGCTTGGGAACGATATAGCAAATTGATTTTAGCAAATTGAATAGAAACAACCATTTATTATATTAGCAAGAGAGAGATGTATACAAGGAAGCTAGCCATTGTTGGTTAGCTAGGGGAGGCTAGCCATTGTGGCGGCCTTATAAGTTGGCTTTAATTTAATGATATAGATGTGCTTTATAAAGATCAATTCTTGCTTGCCCATGATAACGATGCTTGCTTTTATGCTATTTTTGGGAGGAATTTTTTTGGGGGTGAAATGTTGATTTACTTCTTCACATTACAATCCCCTCCACTGAGCATATGGAACTTGTCTTTGTGGGTGAAGATGGTTGTAATAAAGGATTAAATAATACCCTAAAAGCATGTAAAAAGTTGCATATGGTTATTTAGTTGAAAAAAACCTATGATAGGGGTGAAGGCCCATGAGCTAGTACTTTTGGATCATTCTGTAACTTCGGACATTATGTCTCTCTTTGAGTACAGTGGTACTATCTCTATGGCTTTCATGGGAGCGGACTCATGATCCCTCATATGTAGATTATCACATGGCTTCTTGGATATGGCGTAAATCCAGCTATCTCATGTACTTTCTTTGTTCTATACTACATGATGATGATGGATGTTATTGCAAATGTCAACTATGGCTATGGCTTTCTTGCATTTTCTTTTCATTGTTACTTTCTTAATGTTTCATGGCTATGCCACTCTTTAAATTGCTTAGATTCTTAGATTTTGATCATGGGAGCATTACTTTTCAACTTAGGGCATGCGATTTGCAAAAAATGAGCATCTACATGAGTTTTGGCATTTTCTTAATTTTTATAGTTTGTTTTTATACGATTTTCTTGAATTTCCTTGGCAAAATCTTAATTGAATTCTGATTTAGGGCCAAGATTGATGGAGACTTGTGAAATCTAGTGCTATTATAGTCCTTATGTTGGATTTTGGCCATCCTAAGGTCATCAGTCTACAAGCAGTTGGAATTTGGTGACTTTATTCATGAGAAAATAGTGATGAAGATGGGCTCTACTTTGAAGGCATAGAGTGACTGCATTGCACTTAGATTCACTAAGCTTCACTGATGTGTTAATTGTTTTTGTGGGCATACATAGCTTGCATTCACAAATTATTACAAGGCATGCACATATTGATAGCTTGTGCATCCCACTAAAGTCACTATCTCAATGTTAGCATAACAGCATGCATTAATACATCTAATCCCTTTGTGCATGTATAACTATAAAATGATTACAAATCTAGTCTCTAGAGAGATTGTGTTTTCTAGGATTATGGCACCTTGTGAACTCAGATCGTGTGATGGTCCTACTTAGTTTCAGCGATTCCACTTCGCCAATCTGACTTGGCCAATTCCTCTTACTCATTGATCCGACTTGGCTGATGAGCCCACTCTGTTGATCTGACTTGGCCGATTCCCCTCACTCGATTAAACTGACTTGGCCATTGTTCCCACTTCGCTGATCTGACTTGGTTGATTCCTCTTCCTTGATCGCAACAAGCGATGACTTAGCTGGTGATCCATCTATGTAGATGGTCCTAGAAGTTTATCGATCCCAGTGTGTAATTGTTTGAATGATTGTACGGCCACAAAGGGAAATAAGGCCTATCTTGTTTTGCCTTGCTTACTACTACTCTGAGATTGTAACATGCAAGGAGGGTTATTTCCTTGCCACCAAAATGGTTCAAAGCACCCTAAGGGCTACAAATAAAACTTGCAATTCTTTTGTGCTTTCCCAAGAAGGCTTGTGTGCACACTATGTATGAAAGGAAACTCTGACAAATATACAAGTGATGACACATGGCACGGTGCCTCCCTTGTAGTTGGGATGCGTGGGGGTAGCGAGAGCGCTATGTTGCTTGTCTACACCATGTCTGGTCACGTGCACCTCCACAAAAGCTCAAAGTGGAGTATTGTAGGGTGTGATTGACATTGAGTTACCTTTTATACTCACTTTTTGATGATGTGGCATAAGGTAGGATCAACGATCCTAGAAGCCGAATCAAACGATCACATTGGTCGATCCCAAACTTCAAGTGATCCAAGAATTTAGTGATTCAAGAAGTTGGATCATGGCGATTTGAGGGGTAGGATCCTTGATCCATGATCGAGGCGATTCGTGAGATGACAATTCCAGACTTTGGGCGATCCTAGAAAGTGATCCAAGAGTTGGATCAACAGGGCGATTCATGAAGTAGGACCGTTTCAGAGTTGGATTGTCTTGATCCAAAAAATTGTTTCTAGAATTCTTTAAGTGCTAGTGCCTAGGTCATAACAACTTTTTGTGATGCTACACATTGTGTAATGTTAGTTCCCTAGTCATACTCAATGTAATTTTGTCATGTTGTGCGAGACACTCAATGAGGGTCCATGGGCATCAGATGTTGAGGTTCCTAACTTAAGTGTTTGTTGCATGAGTGACATGACATTTTAAAAGTAATCGGGAGATCAAAGGATAGAAAAGTATCTAATGCTTGTGTCAGTTAGGTGTGACACCTAAATGCTGTGAAAAGAATGTTTTGAACAAGCATGCGAGCATGTGGTGTAAGAAAAGTTGTTGGTTGGGGGTCTTAGGCTTTTGATAGGTTTATTAAAAAAGGGTTCCTATTTTCCTTTTTTTGTGTATTTTAAGAACTTAGCTTCATCGCTTAGTTGGACTTGACACTTATGATTCTGCATAGGGGCGACTTAACTGAACTCTTATGCTTGTCTCTCCAGCATAATGACTTGACTTGTGGCTAGTTTTAGCCCTTGCTGACTTGACTTTTAAACTCTTGTGCCATTGGTGCATTTTCGCCTCCGGTGACGACCTTTGATTTAGTTACATATGTGATCTCATTCCTTTTTTTCTTTCTATTGCTATGTTTTAAGCAACGTCTTTATCTTTGTGACTCGTGTTAAGGGAGCCTACGTCATCTTGTGACGAGCTTGGATTCTACCCAGGTTAAGAATAAGACTTTGATTGTTTTTGGGCCTTGACACCTTGTTCATCTAGGTTTCAGTCGAGTAGGGAAGCTAAGATTTCATGTTGAGCTTCTTGGATTTGTTTTTGAAGCTGCTCCTGCTTTTCAACAATCCATGTTTGCTCAACTTTAGCTTTCATTCTGTCTTGCTTTTTGGGTCTCCAAACTTGTTCTTGTATAACTTTTCTTTCCTCACTGTAGGAGGGTTGCATATTTGTGTGTGGATTACATCCTTGGCACTTAGATTTGGCTTCTTCACTAGGCTAATCCATGGACATGAGTAGCTGGATCACTATATGGTTTTCTATTTCTTCTCAGCTTGGGGATCCACACCAGTGGCTTTGATTAACATCTTGGGGATACTCTTCTTTGGAGTCCACATTGATTTAGCTTTTCTGTTCTTGGGCTTAGGTTGCTTGGTGGGCTCACGAGCTAGCTTCCTTGGTCTCTTCGGTACTCACACTAGCTTCATTTGGTTTCTTGGGGCTTTCTGGAGCAACATAGATAGCACGATTGAAAGTATTGGTTGCTGGCCTTTGGTTTTTCCTACAACCCCTCCTTGATTTTTAACAAGTTTTCAATTCCTTTGGTTGAGCTTTTGGCTCCTTGGCTTTTGGTTTTGAGGGATTTTGTGAGGGTTGATTGGATGAGGCCTTGAGTTTATAGATGATTACACTTACCAGCTTGATGATGGGACTAGCTTGTAGTAATGTCCAGTAACTTTCTGGATCTCAATAGAGATATGTCGTAGCTCTTCTTTAACATGAGAAGAACATTCACCATCGTCTATTGTGCTAGCTTGTGGCCGTCCTCATTATCCAATTGATGCTGGGTTTAGCAATCCATCCCCTTCTAACGATAATCTCTTCGGGCATTGTACCTAAAAGCATAACATAAAAACTACCACGGGGTAAGAATTAATGTGTGGATTTTAAGCTTGAACATTCCTTTTTACATTCATTATAAAGCCTTGCTACATTTGTATGTGAGATTTTATCGGTTTTCCAAATGAGACCTAATTCTCAATACGACATTAAGTTTCTTCGTGATCCTATATGCAACAAAGCAAGTTTTTGGTTATTCATAAGGAAGTCTATGCAAAGCCTTGCGGGTTTAAGTTCTTCCTCCTTGTGAGTTTTATGCATTTCAACCATGTAAATAGGTATAATACCTCTCCTTTGTTTCTCCTTTTTAGCATGGGATTTAACTTCCCATTGGGCTCATCTCTTCATTTCGGCCTCCTATTTTCTCTCAGAAAAAATCCAAGAACTACCCTCTTCTTCAGCTCAACATAAAATCCCAACTCTCTCCCCACCCCACGGAACCCTCAGATGAGCATGGCATCAGGATAGTCCCATCACAGGAAGGCCCAATGCCTTATTCTTAACTTGGGTAGAATCCAAGCTCATCAAGATGATGTAGACCCCCTTAACTTGAGTCACAAAGCTAAAGACACCATTTCTTAATGCATAGCAACATAAAAGATAAAAGGAATGAGATCAAGTATGCAACCAACTTAAAGGGGTCAAGTCATTGGAGGCCAAAATACACCAATAGCATAAGAGTTCAAAAGTTAAGCCACCAAGGGAGGAAAAATAAGCCTAAGGCATAAGAGGCAAGAGTCAGGTTGCAAAAGGTAAAAACGCTCCTAAGCGTAATTCCTAAAAAGTTTCACCTCAATTATACACATAAACACAATTAATATTTCACAAGTCAAGTCGCTTGTGCTGGAGAGACAAGCATAAGAGCTCAATTGAGTCACCTATGCAAGATGCATTAGACGTAAGTGTCAAGTCCAACTTAGTTTGGAGGAGTGACAGAGCTAAGTCCTTAA
The DNA here is from genome assembly GCF_041138505.1 of Cibotium barometz. Taxonomy (NCBI): domain Eukaryota; kingdom Viridiplantae; phylum Streptophyta; class Polypodiopsida; order Cyatheales; family Cibotiaceae; genus Cibotium; species Cibotium barometz. The sequence goes on along the minus strand of NC_141071.1, from coordinate 20,828,542 downwards.
AATACACAAAAGGTGCAATAGAAACACTTTTAGTGAACCTCTCCCCATTAGAAGTCAAAGACCCTTTGCTCACAACTTTGCTTGCATATCATATGCTTGTTCAAAACATTCTTTTTATAGCATTTAGGTGTCACACCTAAATGCTAATAAAACTAACACAAGCATTAGGCACTCTTTTATCCTTTGATCTCGCACGGCGAGCACTTGCAAAATGCAATATCACTCATGCATTGAACACTTAGGTTAGAAACCTCAGTCTTTCACAACATGACAAAATTACATTGAGCATGACTAGGGCACTAACATGTATTAGGCACAAAAAGCTACTGTGACCCAATCATTAGTACTGAAAGAATTTCAAAACAATTTCTTGGGTTGAAATGATTCAACTCTCAAAATGATCCTACTTCATGAATCAACTGATCCAACTCTAGGATTGCTAGCTTCTAGGATTGCATGATGCCTAGAATCGTCATCATGGATCATCTTAGTCTCATAGATTGATGATCCCACCCCTTAAATTACCACAATCCAACTTCTTGAATCACTCAATTTCTTGGATTGCTTGCTTCTTGGGTCAGCCAACTCAACCTGTAGTCATTCGAGCTAAGGATCACAAATCCAACCTATTGCTAGGTTATCAATTGAGTATAAAAAGTAACTTGACGCTGATACAAACCTACAATACATCACTCAAAGATCTTATTGCAAGTGACTCTGTTATTGAAGACACGGTAACCAGAAGCACACTCTTCGCTGCCCCCCCCCATGCATCATGATTGCACCTCATGTATCCAAGGTAGGCACCATAATAGTGTCCTTGCTTTGCATGTTTGTCAAGGGTTCTTTCCATCACAATTTTTGAATAGAGCTTTCTTGGGAAAGCATAAAGGAATTACAGATCTTTTTATTAGCCCTTAGGGTGGTGCCTAAGCTATTTTGGTGGTAAGGAAATATACTCCTTGTACATTATAGTCTCAGTAGTAGTATGCAAGGGAAAATAAAATAGGCCTTATTTCCCTTTGTGGGGATGTACAAATGTACGAATAGCTACATAGTAGGATTGGTTTGATTTTATGATCCTCTGTATAGACGGATCTAGCCAAGTCAAATCGGTTGATCAAGTGGGATTGCCTGTGAGCAAAGTGGGATCGTTGTGTGAGTTGAGAAGGATTGCCATGATCCGAGTTCATAGTCACCCTAGTGATTATAGAAAATAAAACTTTGATTGAGTAAGCTTGGCCATCTTTTTGGGAAAACTATACTTGCCCAAGAGGAATGCATGACATTTGATGCTAACACTGAGGCAATGACTCTTGCGATGGATGCACATGATGCAGTCAATCAGTTCATGCCTTGCAGTAACTTATGAATGTAAGCTATGTAAGCCCATCACTTGCACTGCACTTAGTAGAGCTAAGTGAGTGCAATCCCTTTGCAGCCTATAAAGGCATTAAGCACACAAGAGAAGGGTAAGGGCTCCCGCCCATAGCTATACATGCCCCTACTAGAGCTCTTTGAAGCTAGGGAGAATTATTTGGAGACAGCAAGCCTTAAAGCTGTGGGTGGCACGATCCTCAAATTCTAATTCTGGGATCCACTAACCTTCATGTGGTGTTACTCTTTGGCAGCCCCACCCTGGAATGTCGAAAGCTCGCATTAGAGGATGAGCTAACAAGACATTTGGATTAGGTTATAGACCCTATTTAAAGTACATCCATGGGGAATCGACCTAGCCAAGTGTTGTCAATTCATACATTTATTCGACAATCGCACACAAGGTTTTTCGTCGTACAGCCACTAGGACCACCAAGCAATGTGAAAGAAGGATTGGCAAACTCATGCAAGAATTGGTCCGGTAGAACTTCAATTTACCCACTATCACCAAGGAATGGGATTTCAAGAGAATCAATAAACCTATAGAAAAGGTATCTTGGTGCTTCAAGGTAGATAAACACAAACTGCATTGGAAAGATGTAATTTTGCCGCATGCCTTGCAAGGTTATACTCCACCTACCTCTCCTTACAAGCCATATCACATGACTCATTTGGATGTAAGACTTCTCATGCACTTTAATAGAGCTCTTAATTTATGCCTAAATCCTAATCAGATAAAAGAAAACTAGGCTGAGCTTATCTATGTAGAGATTAAGTGGGTGTGTGCATTGAAGAACCATAAAGAACCATACCTTGGGATGCTTGCTTTGCTGACAAGAGTAATCTATCAAGACACAAGCACCCTAGATAATCTCAGACCACTACCACTGCTAACAAAATAACAAGAGAGTTGGTGCCCAACTAAAGATGCCAACCAAGGACAAGAAGGGTAAGAGAGGACTCGGGGGTAGTAGCAACAATGAGTAGCCACCAAGAATCATTGTTGAGTCTAGATCATAGCTTGAGAATGAAACCAAAGTAGACCAAGAAGTCAAGATGAAGAAAGAAAAAGGTAAAGGAAAGGTAGAAAAGGGCAAAGGAGGCCATGGCCAGGCTAAAAAAGAATAGCAAGGCACATCAAAACTATAGCCAACCCCACAGCCCATAACAAAAACCACACCACCCACGGTGTCGAGCCACCCCCTCAATAATGTTTATGAAAATGCAATAAGCCAGGATGTTCTCTAAGATTTCTAAAAAAGACAAGAAGATAGCACAATTTTTGGAAGTAGGAGATGTTGACTATGCAATAGTACTAAGCCGGAGGCTAGAGGAGAGGTGTGCAAAGGCATTAGTGTATAATACATTGTAGCTTTTGTAATCACATTTCATAAAGGTGTAGATGTATGAGAATGCATTAAGAGATACACAAACCATAGAGCAAAGGCATGCACAAGAGTCTAAGGCCCTCTGCATGGAGTAGATTGTGCTTGAAGACCAAATGTAATAGCTAAGGACAGAGGTAGAGATAAGGTGTCTTTTGAGCTTATGCAAAAGATATCCCTATTGGAAGAGAACCTTTCAAAGCATAACAAGATTGTACATTAGAAAATTTAGATCATTAAAAAATGTAGCATACATCTGGTAGAAGTATGCTTCAAAGCTAGTGAAATTCAGGTTAGCCCAGATAAGATTCAAAGAGCCTTAGAAAAAAATACAAAAGATATGTTGTTGTAGTAGTAGTAGCCGAAGGTCAAGGATGACCAAGTAAAGGCCTTGGAGGAGTTATAGTTGCTAAAAGATATACAAAATCAAGCCAAAGAGCCTTCGACACCTTGCCTCCCTTCCGATAGTCATGAGAAGAGGGATGCACAAAAGCAGGCCAAAGAGCCTTTGACACCTTGCACTTCTACTGACAGTCATTTGAGGAGGTCCTCCTCGACCTCATATGCGATAGCGAGCCCATTCAATTGCTACAACCTTGGCCTTGAATTTATTTTCCAAGGGATGTGCTCGATAAGCCCCTCTCCCATTTGTAGTTTCCCAAGCTATATAAGCAGGTACCCTAGGGTCTAGAAGCCCATGTCACCATGATGTTCTTTTCAAGGACCTTAAACTTTACATATTTATATCAAGCTAAAATGCACCCCATGATAACCAATTTCATTTCATGGATATTTTTATTTGAAAATGTACCTCTAGAGTTAGACAAAGATTGCATCAAGCTGATAGCTAAGGAATATATAGCTAGAGTGCCAATGGACATGGCCATATGCCAAGTGGATCTAAAAAGGCTTGAGGACATAAGGAAGATATTGACTGCTAAGGCTTAATAGAAATGGCCATATGGCAGGCATATAAGGTTTGAGTGCATAGGGAAGATATTGATTGCTAAGGCTTATTGCAAGTTAAGAGAAATGGCATACCCAGCCTGTCAATTTTGTATTGCCCTACATCAGAGTCCACAAACAACTGATATTGTAAATAGAAGAAAATGCTTTCTTCTTCGAGATTGATGAGCACATTGTATACTCCAAAATCATCCCCCACAAGAAGAGCTTGGAGAGCTAGATGACTTCCTTGAGGAGCAGGAGCATTTATTAGAGAAGCACAAAAGCAACCAAGAAGATTAAGACAATGGGAAGGAAAGAAGAAGAGGACAAGGATAAAAAGGGGAAAATGTGGAGAAGAAAGATGGCAAAAAGCCCGAACATGACAAAGACAAGGATGGCCAAGGTGATGAGATCAAAAGCCAGATTGAAAGATAGAGAAAGTGTCAGAATACGCAGCGGAGATGATGACCAGATTTCGGAACACAAGAGCAAACGCAATGCAAAAAACAACAACACAAGAGAGAGAGAGATAGAGGCGTGTAACTCTGCTCTATATACACAAAGAAGATCCCGGAATGATACAATTGTGACAAGGGGCTGTGGGGCCATTTTATATGGCCCCCAAACAGCAGTCGGCCTGCTGTAGGGCAGCCGACACAGGACCACATACTCCACGACCTGCTGAAGAGTAAAGTCGGCCAGCGGCAGGCAGGGGGTGTCGGCTCGGCCAGCATCAAGAAGGTCCATGACCTATGCAAAACAGTCGGCCACCTCCAGTGTGAATACACAGATGCAGTCGGCTAAGATCAAGGTCCTCCTGCCACTATAAGACTGCCTCCCATGCCACAGAAAAAATAGGAGAAATGGGGAAAAAATACGGGGAGTGAGGAAAAATGATAAAACACCTACAAAGGGCGGGCACACCCACAACAAAGGCCCTGGTGTATATGTATAGATATATGTATAGATAGGAGATGACTTCTAACACCCCCTCCCAGCTCCTAGCTGTGAAACTAACCACAGGGAGCTGGGGTGCCGCTGCCTGAGCAAATCCCGAGATAGCGACTTTGTGAAGAGGTCCACTATACTGTCCTCTGTCAAACAGAACTCTAGCAAGACGTCATCAGCAAACGATCTGTTCACAAACAAAGTGCCTATGGATGACCATGGGTTCCTCCAGTGGAAGCCCAATCCTGCAATGCAACCTCTGCAACCTCACCACCTCACAAGCAGCTCGGTACTTTGCCTAAAGGGACTAGACATTGGTTTTTGGGTATTCATCCAAAGGTAAGACCTTCCCTATAATGGCTTATTCAGTGAAGATAGATAAGTTTGAAGAGCAAAATTTCCACACTTGGTAAACTAAAGTTAAATTTACTTTAATGAAGAAAGGTTTGTGGAATGTTGCAAATGGTAAAGATAAGAAAGAAAGAACAAGGGATGCATGAGCTACATGGCTAACTAAAGATGAAAAAGCACTTGCCATTATAGCCTCAGTGATTAATCATCCACATGGCTAACCAAAGATGAAAAAGCACTCGCCATTATAGCCTTAGGATTAAGTGATAATCTCATCCACCATATAGATGGGAAAGAAACCTCAAATGAAGCTAGGGAGATACTTGATATACTTTTTGGAGAACAAGCAAAGAACTCCAAAATATCTCTTCTTATTATAAAGTTCTTTGAATTAAAAATGAATGTGGGGGATTCTCTTCCCACTCATCTAAACTATAGGAAGAGCATTCTAACCCAACTTGTAGGAATCAACAAACACATCTAAACTTGTGGGGGATTCTCTTCCCACTCAGCTTTAATGCTTCAAATATGGATCGGATAGAAAACGTTGACATAAAAATTAGACGGACTTATAGCTACGTATTTTTTGTTCTTTTTGATGTGACGGTCCTCTTCTCCTTCCAAGCTTCAAGAGCTTGTTGGTGATGAAGTGCTCCTCTTTTGATGGAGCTCTTCAAACCTTGCTCTCTCCTTCACTACTTCTTTGAAGCTCCTCTCCTTCTTCTACCACCACCTTCGTACTTGGGAATGGCTTATGAGAGAGAGAGAGAGAGAGAGAGAGAGAGAGAGAGAGAGAGAGAGAGAGAGAGAGAGAGAGAGAGAATGAAGGGGGGGTCTCAACGTTAGCATGGATTTTATACCATGTTAAGAATTATGGATATCTAGAGCATGCAGGAGAGAGAGAGAGAGAGAGAGAGAGAGAGAGAGAGAGAGAGAGAGAGAGAATGAAGGGGGGGTCTCAACGTTAGCATGGATTTTATACCATGTTAAGAATTATGGATATCTAGAGCATGCAGCAGTGGAAGCAATGGAACAAGAGGAAAGAAAAGCATAAATGAATAAACAAGCATAAACAACTTACTGAAAATCATTGAGACTCCATAGCTTGAGAGAGGACACAAGATGTATAGAAAGCTTTTTGTATTACTTTCTATTTTAGCCACTCCATAGTTGGCCTACCCTTCTCCTTCATGTAATTACAAAAATTAGGGTCTCCTATCCTTCTCCTTCATGTCATTACAAAAAGTAGGGTCTCCTGCCTTTTATATAGGTTCCACCAAGGTCTATATCCCTTTTCCACCCACATGCCCACTTTATTTGGGTATGTTCATACCTCTATTATCTCTTCCCCTCATCCTTAACCTCTTGTGCATCATATATTTCCACAGGAGCTATACAAATTTGAAAGGTGTTCCCCCAAAGATTTTTTAACATAATAATTCTTTTGGTGGATGGATGGTGCTAGGCCAGTAAAAACAAAGATCGTACACATATAAAGAGACCTATGCTAAGGCAATCAAAGATGAAGTCATGAGTTATCAATGCTGGTTTCATTTATGAGATTGAGCACATAGATTGGGTGTCACCACATGATTGTGTCCAAGAAGAACAATAAGATCTATGTGTGTGTAAACTTCCAAAAAGTGAATGTAGCCATGATAAGAGATCATTACCCACTATCATGCATTGAACATGTGTTAGAAAAGAGGAATGAAAAGAAGCCTACAGCTTCTTAGATGGATTTTTTAGGTACAACCAAGTATGCATAGACCTAAAGGATCAACATAAGATAACATTTGCTACAGAATGGGAAACATTCATATATAAAGTAATGATGTTTGGTTTAACCACCATGCAACCTATGTTTTAGAGACTTATGTGCATAGCATACACAAGGAGTTCCTGTGGAAGATCTCTGTGTGAACGCAAAGTTGAGACAAAAACACATACCCCATCTGTGCTAGTGTTGGAAAGATGCCAACGTATAAGACCATGTTTGAACCTAAAAAAATACAAATCTATGGTTAGACAAGGTGTAATCCTAGGGCACGTGGTGTCTAAAAAGTGGAATCTCCAATGATGAAGGAAAGATCCAAGTGATCATAGAACTCAAAAGACCCAAAACACCAAAATTATTCCAAAGATTCATGGGTCACATTGGGTGTTATAGATGCTTCATATTCATGTATGCAAAAATTGCTAAGCTGCTATATGCCATGTTGGCATGTTTTGTGTGAATTGAGAAGTGTGAAGAGTGTCAGTGTCTGGTCAGGACCTAGCACTTATGTGGTTCCAGATCACCTAGTCTAGCTTCGGAGTAGCAACTAATGTAATTGCGACCAATGCAATAAGCCAACACTAGGACGCTAAGCTATCATTTGCCTAAGTGCTTGAACACTAAATAGATAGAGATGAATAGATAAAAAGCAACAGTAAGACAAGGTCCTCAAAAAGTCCAATGAGGAGTTCAAGGAAGAAATAGGGAAGATGAGGGAGGCCATGGCATGGAACGAGCAGAAATACGTGCAACTGCTGCAAGAAGATCTGGATAGGCCAAGGAGAGCCAAGCTGCAAACAGAAGGCCATGTTGCCTTAATTAGAGAGGAGCACATCAGGATCGAGGTGCAAGCCAGGGCTAATAGAAATAAAACTGATCCAGTTAAGGTAGAATCTAGGTTGGCTATCTTGGACATGTTTGGAATGAACTTATACAATTTGATTGAGAATCTATCAATATAAAGAGAGTAGAGTGTTTGAGGGCTTGCAATTCAAAGCATGTGCTCATGCTCATGTACATTATAAATTTATCATGTACTCATGCTTGCATTATGCTCCTTGTACCCTTTCTTCATCAAAATCCTTTGCTCCAAAGCTTGCAATAGTCATCTAACCATACAGAAGAAAACATTCCCTCACTAAGGCATAACAAATGCAAGAAGCATTAATGAGTGCATTCTCTTCTCCTCTTTGAATGCAATTGTTGGCTTCTTTGCATGTATATGGTAAAAGTGATTGGGAAAATGTGTGGGAAAGATAAAGAGCAAGTAGAGGTTCAAGGCAACGTAAGCAATATGCAAAGGAATGATGAGGATCCCATGATAAGCAAGAATTTTACCCTGAACCTTGCTTTCTCTCAAAACCCTAATTCCCTTGGTCAAATTGATCAAGCTATGCATGATTGTGTAGAGGAGATTAAGGTTAGAAGGATTGTGGATTGAGAAATCCCACCAGAAACCTTAATCTTGAAGGTAATTCCCAAAACCTTGTTTCTCTAAAAAAAAAATCCAAAATTATGATCATTGTTGTAAATCAATGATATGAGAGGGTAGAGGAGAGATAACTAACATCGTGGATCTCGAGAATTTTAAGTGAAAACCCTAATTTTGGCAAGAAACCCCAAATCTCCAAAGTAGCAAAAAGAAAACCATAATTTCTTATCAAGAATGCAACAAGGGTGGCATCTATGGGTAGGGGAGAGTGTAAGGAAAATCCAAGCAATGCCTATTTCATCATGAAAATATGAGAGAAAACCCTAATTTTTGAAAAAGCTCCCAAATTGAAAAATAAAATAAAAAAACCCTAATCCCATGGTTTGAGAGCTAACCAATGCATGAGTGAGTAGGAGAAAGCATGAGGAAGAAGATTATGGAATCAATTTTGGCAAAACTTTCCTAAAAACCCTAATTTTGTAAGAAACCCTAAATCTCAAGAAAATTCTCAAATCTTGTAGGAAAGAATGAGTTATCAATGTTTAAGCTCAAAAGAACTTGTGGAAGAAATCAATGGTATCAAAGATGGAGAGAAATTGAACGAAAATGTTCATGCTAGGCAATGGCCATCACCATGCTCTTAAGCTTTGAATTTGCATGCACCGACTGTCTCCCTGCTCCTTCCACGATTTGCCATTCTTGCCAATGTTCCCCTCCTTCATGCTTTGTTAAGATCCCATGGTGCTCCGTGGCAACTCATTTCTTCCCAATTTCCTTTACAAGAAGAGGGAAGAGAGTTGCACGTTTTTCTTACAGGTCCACACCTCCATAACTTGTCCACCCTAATCAAATGTTGGTCCGATGCTCGGTCATCAAAATTGTTCCAAAATTGATGCAATTTATCCCAAAATGAGATCAAATATAGGCTAAGATCCATGATCTTCATGCCCACTAATCCATGTATGATGATCTTGAAGCACTTCATGTATGAAATGATATTTTCAAGAAAATGTGAAAATTTTAAGAAAATCAAGCTCTTGCATTCCATAGAAATTTGCTTAAGAGCTCTGACACCAATTAAAGTGGAGAATCACTAATACAAGACAAACGGGCTAGGCAAGGCACGAGGTGGAAGCTCTTTATCAATGGCATGGAAAAGGATCTTTGTGAGCACATGTATGTAATGTACCTTGTATGCTAGGTTATTGCAAGATATTTGGAGCTCAGTGGTGGTGAAGGCTTCAACCCACCAATTTGGTGGTTGTCCAAAAAGCAACTTCCTTTGGCTAAGATAGTGAGGAACACCGTATTACGGTGATCTTGGGCCTTTTGGTAAGGTAGGAAGGTGAGGATGTGGGCCGGTGGCACCCATTTTGAGATGACTATATCATTAAATTTATCCCCATTGGAATTGAGGTTGTCATTGGTAATTAGTGTCAAACCTCATCACCTAAGTACCAAACCTTAGCCATGGCTCCCTTCTTACTAGAGATGGGTGAGTGGGATCCAACGAAGTGACCTATCTGGCATCTTGACCTCTCTTGTCTTATTCATATTATGGTAGGACTCAATGGGTAAGAAGAGCTCTATCCAGGCCCCATGGGGATTGGTTGCAAAAGGCTATGAGGCTAGCCTTATTGAGGTAAGAGGCTACTTTCGCTGAATGAAACATGGCATGACATGTTTTCATTGGGTAGGCCACCTGAGGGGGGTTTTATCTTACACATGGAGTAGGCATCCTCAAATGGTGCATAGTATTTTAGGGCCAAGGGAGTAGGAATCATCCTAAATGGTGAGGGCCGAGGGATTAGGAATCATCCTAAGAGGCTACTTTAGGTAAATGAAATATGGCACGACATGTTTTCATTAGGTAGGCCACCTGAGGGGGGGGGGGTTTATCACGCATTGGAAATAGGAATCCTCAAATGGTGCACAATATCTTAGGGTCGAGGGAGTAGGAATCATCCCAAATGGTGAGGGACATTAGCCAAATGGATCTACAAGATCTAGAGGGTGGTTTCTAGCTCCCTCCAGAAGGGTTGCTATGTGGATGTGGGTCCTATATCATGGTGTGAAGATTCGTTGTGCAATAGATTAAATTTACAGTTCTCATTACATGCATGATGATTATGTGAGTAGTGTCGTGGTGTGTGTATGAAGGTTCCTTGTGAAATGGGATTAAATTCTTAGTTTTCATTACATGCATAGTTGTTGTATGAGCACAATGCTATGTTAGGGCTAGGTGTGTATGAGGCGGTGAGGTGAGATGGCCATGTTTGCAAAGGGATTTGGACTATTGAGGGGAAGTTTTTAGACTTTTTGGGAGGGTGCCTACAAACAACAAACCCAATTTTATGGGGGGAGCACTTCTACCCACTCTCAATGGGAAACAAGCAAGGTGAAATCTGGTTTACTTGCACTTACTAGGATTTGAGAAGAAAACATGAAGGTTAGTGTTGAATTGATGATTGCTTTTCAGAACGTCGAGAGTGGTTGGATGATTAGATGAAATGCACTTACTAGTAGTTGAGAAGAAATAGGGATGTAGGTTGTCTTGATCATTTCTTGTCAGAATGTCGAGAGTGGTTGGATGATTAGTTGAGGTGCTCCTTCTCGCTATTGGTGACTTTGTTGCTTCTTGCTTTGCTAGGTGTCAGGCCAACGGTGATTTAAGCTTGTTGGTATGCCAAAAATAATTTGTTAATGTGGAGACCAGGGGCTTTGCTATGTGAAGTTAACATTTGGGGGGTGGTCTTGTGAAGTTAACATTTGGGGGGTGGTCTTCGTCTCTGTGTGAGGTTTTATTTCTCCCCAAGGGTTGGAGGGGCTAGTTGACACATTGAGGTGAGAGGAGTAGCGTTGTGTGTGTGCTACAGGATACCTAAATTAATGGTGTGTATGATTACACGACCAAGCTTGGGATGTTGACACATTTGGGGGACAATATTATGTACCAAAGGTATAATAACCATTCCATAGGGGAGATTAAACATGGCAGTCCTTCTTTGACAACAACTGATGATGCAATTAGCTACCAAAGATTCCCTTCCAAGGAGGATTCTCTCTTTCATTACATCACCTATGGGTCACATAAAACTTGCACGATATAGGTTTAGATCCAATAAAAAATGTTGCTTCAAAACAATCATTGACCATAGATTAGGAATTGTTTACCATGTGGTAATGGTTGCTCTATGAAAGTTGTGAGGAGCCAATTGGGTGGGCCTAATGAGGTCCACTTCTCGCATGATAAAACATTGTGGGTGGCTAGCTCTCATGGCTAGCCATTCCACTACTAAATAGTATTCTTCGGGAAACTCTTGCTCAAAGCAAGCAAGTTCCATAGGTTTTTCTACTTCAATCGGATCATGGTGGGGATAGGTTACATGTATAGAGATCTTATGCTTAGGGGTACAGAATCTTTGGGTCTTCTTTTGTCAGGCATCTACTGTTCATTGTTGTTAGCCTCCCTCTATTTTTTGTTGCCAGCCTCTCATTCTCCTCTTTTTCCTCCCAAGGATGTAAAAGTAGCCGATAATCCTTCTCTTCTTAGACGATTCTTCTTGACCAATCTGATCAAAGAAGGCATAATGATTTGATCAAAGGCTAGATGGTTTGATCAAAGTCCAGGTGATCAATCAAAGGCATAAATAATGATTTGATCAAAGGTATATAACTAATCCTTCTCAAGGACTGATGATCCGATCAAAGGAATAACATAAGTGCATGTTAATCCATTCCTAGGTGGTTAACAAGAGATACCGCCATTATCTTATATCAAGGAGCCAAGGAAGATACATCAAAAGGTCATACATTCAAGATATGAAGCAATGGTGTCCAAATCTACAACTTGGACGGGTGCCCGTAAAGGTTCGATGGAATACTTAAGGCGATTCCCGCTTCAAGAGTGTGTGGTAGCAAGTTAGGATGAAGTCCCAAGTGATATACTTCATGGATATATAATGAGAGTTGTCATTATAATAGCATTAGGACTCTTATGAGCCTAAAGCGCTCAGCTGGCCATAATTTAAGTGAGTGTGAACACTTATGGCCATGTATATAAGTGAATATCTCTCATAATATAAGGATACTCTCCCATTGTGCAATAGAGTCTTGCTCTTGCTAATCTCTCTCTCTCTAATGCATGCTAGTGAGTGTGTGTGAGTGATGTGAGGTGAGAGGAGGGACGAGTACACGTACTACAATGCGGTGGTGTGACAACGGTCATTGGAGATGCGGTGGAATTGCTTCTCAAGGAATTGTAGAGCTTGGAGACGTCAAGGGGTTACGAGCTCGGCCACTGGAAAGATTCTCACGACAGTTTGTGGTTCACTAGGTAATCTCTTGTTGGATGTGTTTCAAAGAGAATTAGGGTAAGCCATAACATTTTGGTGCCACTGTCGAGGAGCCATCCCTTGGCTTTTTCCATCGTTTTCTCTAATCTGTGCATTACCCATTTCCCATTGTCTTGATTAGTGGTTTTCCATGAAAAAGATGTGGATTTGATGGAGATTTGTGTGTGACTTTGTAAGAAATAGCTCTCCTTTTTATTTTATAAAGAATGCTTTTTGCTTAATTTTTACCTTAATTTGTTGTTTTTGTTGTTGTTAATGTGGTTTTTAATGTTCCTAGGAGCAAATGCGCACATAGTGTGTATTAGGTTTAGTTTGCATCTATTGCATCAAACAATGCAATAGAATGCAATTTCTAGTGATTTTTAGCTCTCTTTAGAGTTAAATATAAAACTAGAATCATTATTTTTTGGTTGATTTGTATGTTTTTTGTTTGAATTGTATGCATTAGAGTGTTAGCAACATTAGGAGTAGCTTAATTATTCAAAAGTTTTCTCAAAACCATCAACAAACCCTTGAAATCGACTAATCTTCTTAATTGACTGGTTTTTGTCTCATTAAGGGTGATTAATCCAGTTCAAGAGGTAAAAATTTTAGAAAATATATTTTTTGGGATCAAATTTGATCATATAAGAGGTCAAAATGAGTGTTTTTGGGTGTTTTGTGAGCATCTAGATGCATCAAAACATCTAATTGCATCAATTTGAGGAATTGGCTCTCTTTTGCTAAATTTTGTAAAATTTTGCATAAAGAGAAGAGACTAAAATTAAGAGTTTAATTAATCTCTAATTATACATTAATCTACACATTAGTTTGATGCACATAGCTTAGCAATTCCATGCTCTATCTAATGATGTGCTCAATGGTGTGAATTAATTAATGATTAGTGGTTAATTAGAGTCCTTGATTAGTCTAAAAATGGGAAGATTAGTGGGAGAATTAATCTTTGATTAATTTCTAATCACTTTTTTACATAACTCATTAAGGTTAATGAGAATTGAATGAAAAGATGCCAATGAGTTATGAAATTGTCCATTTTAAGGGTCATTTATAAAGGGTGTAAGGGGGTGTCATAAAAAGGTTGACTTTTTTGATTCCCACTTGCCTTTTTGGAAAAATGCCCATACCTCCCCAATTTAAAATTCAAAAAATATCCCCCCCAAACAAGGAAACTCAAATTTCCCTCTAGACGCACAAAAAAAAATCGATGTTTCACGCCTTAAGCTGTTCACAAAAAGAAAAAAATCGACGTTTCATGCCTTAAGGCCTCACGTGAAAAAAAAAATCAAATTTGATAAAATTCGTGAAGTCCATTTCACGCCTTAAGGGTTCACGGCGTGAAACCCTTCAGCGTCTCACAGCGTGAAAGTCCCCACATCCAAAAAAATATATAAATAAAATCAAATTTAATTCTTTTCGTGAAGTCCATTTCGCGACGTGAACTACGTATGCCCTACTGTTTCACGACGTGAAAGGTCCGTCGGCAAAAAAAAAAACCAGGCTTGTTTGGAGGTTTGTATCTTCTAAATCGTGAATCTGTGAGGCGCTCTAGTGCTCATCGAAAAGCCGGCATCGTGCTCTTCGAAATTGGTCTTGAGGGTCCAAGGGCAAAATCCATCATTTTGGCCTTCGACTACCAACCTCAAAATTTGACTCGAAAATCGAGGCAAAAAACGATCCTTAAAGCACTAAACCAAAACAATGCAAAAACGATTGCGAACCATATTTGGGCTACTTTTTGAGGGTCTTAATGACAAAATCATGAAAAACTCAGAGAGACAAAGCTATAGTACTCCAAAAATACTACAAATATCTCATACAGAGTTTTTCCAAATTCCTTTTGGAACACCTTAAAAAACGGGTTGTGCGAAGCAGGAAAAATCTTTTTGGAAAAAAAATTCGTCTTCAGACAGTGATGGAAAATAGGTTTTGAGACTCTCTTCCATCTAGGATGCTACTATCATGCACTTTTTTCCAGAAAAATATCTCTAAGAGGTCGTCTCACCACATGCATATAGCGTCTAAGCTCATTTGGGCAAACAAACACTCTTTTGACCCAATGAATGGTACGCCAGGCCTGCTGGGATTGTAACGGGCTGTAATAGATCCTAAAAAGCAAAAAAAGAAAAGAAAAAAAGAGTGCTTGTCAGACATGGCAACGATAGAGGGACTACGTGGGATGACACCCTCACTGAACCCAATGACTCATTGTGATCAATGCCCCAAATACACCTCCCAATACCATTGGCCATGCCGACAACAAGCGTGTCATTAGGTTTTACACTCCCTGTCACTTCAATCCCACCGGGATTTGGTCCTTTATTTAACATTCCCACAAATCCTATAGGTACCAACCCTTTGCAACCCCTATGCCCACACCTTGGATATATTAACTAATCTAGAAAGGGGGTTTCCCAAGAACTAAGTGAGTCCCTACCCACAAGAGCACTCTGTCATGAACCATAGAGCTTGGTTTCCACATGTACATAGGGGCCCATGGGCAAAAGGAGAAAGTGACTATAAATAGGGCTTGGGAGACATTGGTTAGGATCTTTTGACACTTTTACTAACTTTGGTTATCTTGTACCTTTGGGCTCCATCAATGGAGATTTGGCCTTCCATGGTCAAGTTCATGGCTAGCTTGAAAGCCATCCTCTTGGTGAGAGGTTAAACACACTTAGGCTATTTGTGCATCTTCTCTTGCTACATGCACTTATAGATTCTCTCTCTCTTGTATATTCATGTGATGAGCCATTTGATCACTAATCTCATGATTAATGGATGCTAGATTCTTGCTTTGATGTGTTTGATCCAATATTTTGCTCTAGATCCATTTCATTTGGTATCAGAGCCTTGATTTTGATCTATTATTTGGGCATGAGATTAGTCATTTTCTTGATAATTTTTTGAATTTTCTCTTGATTTCTTGGAGTTTTGGCTTAATCTTGCTTAATTTTTACTTAATCTTTGGAGATTAGTGGAGGGGAGGCATCATTTCATGTGATTTCATGTGATTTCATGGAGATTTAGCTCAATTGAACCTAATTTGGGTACCCTGGATCAAATATTTGGGGCGGGGTACAAAAATTAGAGAAAATTTAAATTAATCATCTGTTAATCTCTTTGTTAATCATGTTTATCTTTTTGTGCTTCTTTTCCAAGCTTTCCATAGCCATTACTTCTCATCTTTCCCCTGTTTTGCTCCCATTTGCTAGGGCTTTTGTTGATCTTGAGGAGAGGAACACATAGAGTACCAATTTACATGCAAAATTTTTGATTTTTTTTTCTTTTCCTTCCCTTTGCTCTAAACCCTAATCCATCTCACATAGCTCACCATTGTCCATCTCTACTCACTCTAAATGGCTGAAAATGCTTTCCTATTGCTATCCTATGGCCAATGGAGTTGAGTTTGCTTCTTTCTTGACTCATGAAGCTAGACGTTGAGCGCCGTTTTTCCCATGCATCCTCATGGCCAAAAATCACAAGAGGGAGATTCCATTACACTCCATTACTTCCATTTAGTTGTTAGCTATGAAGTTTGGCATCTTTTTGGTGGATTTTGGGGAGTTTTTCATTGCTATTGGAGAGGGAGAAGAGGAGGTTTGAGCAGCCCACGGAAATTGCAAAAATCTTTAAGATTTGGACCCATTGGAGGCTCTATCAAGCAACAATCCAACCATTGAAGCTTTTGGAATACCATTGGTGAGTTGCTATGGCCATTTTCTCAAGCATTGGTGATTAATCCTCATGCTATGGACAAATTGGGGTTATTCATGAAAGGAAACCCTAATTTACAACATTTTAACATTCCTACATAACTCATGATCCATTGGAAAGTGATTACATGCTCTTATTGCTCACATCTTTCTTTAATCACACCCATTTGGATGTCATGTGGCCATTTGTGAGACAAATGCAAGATTCTTTGATGAATCCATGCATAAATGGATGAAGGAATGCATATGCTTAGATGCATTGATTGAGCCACATGCATGGAGTGGATGTTGGGTAATAAAATGAGATGGTTTTTGCTACATGATGCTTTTATGCATTGGTATGATGCTATTGAGCATTGTGGAAGAGCTTGATGTGTGATTGGAATCAATTGGTAATGCTACATTCAAATGCAAGTTGATGCCCTTGATGCCAAGAACTCATAAGCAATGCTTTTGGGAGTGATACCAATTGGATATTGATGTCATTGGTATATGGTATTACCTCACTTGTGCTTATTGATTGATGTTGGATCTTTGGATGAATGGTGGATATTTTGAGCTATGTGGATAAGCATGAGTTCATGCATAATGGTTTATGAGTATATTGTAATGGGCATGAGTCATGCCACATCCTTGTAAGTGATCCACCTCATTTTCATATTCAAGCTATATGCACCTCACAATTGTTTGCACTCACTTCAATTTCTGGAAACTAGATATGTTGGTGAGGGTACCCCGGGTGTTGGCGGAGAGGCCCGGGGGAGGAGCATGGCTTGAATCCACCGTGCTGTGAGTGCCGTGGTAAAGCGGTACGGTGGAGGATTAGGTGTGGAGGTGAAGACTTGGCCTCAACCCGTGCCTTGGTTCGAACTAGGTATGGGGGTGAGAAGAGCTTGGCCGGGAGATCGGCAAGCTTCAACGCACTACACCGACGATCCTCTTGGTTTATGTACATGGCAATGGTGCCTTAATATGGACATCTCATGGGAATTGATCTTGCATTATGCCATGGGAAACGTATGGTGAATGCTTGGTATTGCAAGGAATTTGTATGCCTTTTGGTGATGCAAGTTGAGGCACATGCTATGTAATGGATGGGAATTGATAAGAGGATTATGGATTTTTGCATTGTTACTTGAGAAAAATTGAGATTTAGCTCCTAAAACAAAGGAGACTGTCAAAATTTTCTCAAATTTTTGGTCATACGTGGACAATTGAAGCTTGTGGAGCATAATTTGCAGACCTTGGGATACCAATGAGGTGCGGAAGGTGTTGACATTGGTTTGGGAGCAAACAAGGATTAATTGGGCACAAAAAGGGTCACTTTGGCAAGAATCTGTAGATTCACAAAAACCCTAATTCAATCCCAACTATTTTGGACTGAATTAAAAGGGACCATATGAGCTCTTAGTGCTTCCTTAGAGCTACCCAATGAACCCTTAACCTCTGCATTTCGATATCTCTTTAGGGTAGAATTTAGGGTTTTTGTAGAAATAGTAAACCCTAAGTCAGTCATAGGGGTTTGAAGGTCTTCTAGATCCAATTACATAGTCTTGTAGTACTCATCGAGGGCTTCGATTTGAGCTAAAAAGTTTTGCATTTGGATATCTCTAGCTCAAGTTATATCCAAAATACCGTTTTAGCCTATAACCTTGTAAACCCTAAAACAGAGAATAGTAGCACACCTCATCTCTTACAGGTCTTTGCATAGTGGTCTAGTACACTTCATTAGCTCTCCAAAAAGCTTTAGATCACTTCAATCAGACATCCCTACCTCAAATTAGAGCCAAATTTCTGAAACCGAAGGTTTCCATGGGGCCGAAGCCAAAAGGGCGACCAAGGCGCAACACTTTGGCTTCCGACGAGGTAGAGGATGAAGAGGAAATGATGGAACAAGAAATTTTGGATGCTTCGGAGGATACTCTTGGGCACACTTCAAGAGAAGGGGATACTTTTGGGCATACTTCAAGAGAAGGGAATGAGGAGTTGAATGTCGGAAGTTCCTATAAGCACACCCCACAATCTTCGCATACCATCCCCATCGATTCGATCATGCAAATGCTGATGGAAATGAATGCTAAGATGGACACGATGGCTACAAGGGTGGAAGTCAATGGTAGGCTTGACACTATGGCTACAAGGATGGAAGTTTTGGAAGAGAGGGTCGCTCGGCCAATGAGCCAACCTTCCTATGATAGTGGTCATGGTGCTTTACATGAAGGCAAGCAATTTGGGACAGCTTTTGAAGGCCATAGGGAAGGCAAGCTACCCATGGTACAAGAGGTTTCTCCCAAGGTAACACATGAGCATTCCACCAAGAATGTCACTTTTGGATTCATGGCGGATGCTAGGAGGCGTTCTATGCGGGAGATGAAGCCTACTACATTCCAAGCGGGTTCTTCTCAATTGGATGGAAAGCAACATGCACCTACATTCAGACATGAGTCAAATTTTGGGGATCCGAGGAGAGTACCTTTGAAACCCAAAGCAAATCAGTTCTCATGCATAAATAAATGTGTAAAGAAATCTTATATCAAATATAAGAATTCTCTTGTATTCTATAAATAGATATGAGATGTGATAGGATGTGATAAGAGGTGTATAAGATGTGATAAGAGATGATAAGATGCTTATGAAATAAGTTAGGAGGTGATAAGATGAATTAAGATGTGATAAGATGTGTATGGGATGAGGTGAGAAGTGTATGTGATAGGATAAGATGTATATGGGTTGTGAATAGGGCGAGAATGGATGTGATGTAAAAGATTAGATGTGAAGGCATATGGGGTTATATGAATGGGAATGTGGAAATGGATGTATGTATGTGGATGTGTGGATGTGAAGATGGATGTGTGGATGTGGAGATGGGAGTGTGGATGTATGAATGTGAAAATGGATGTATGCATGAAGAAGTATATGCATAGATGTGAATGTGGATATAGATGTGGCTGTATAGATGTGAATGTGGAATGTGGATGTGGATGTATGTATGTATGTGGATGTAGATGTGGATGTATAGATGTGAATGGGAATGTGGATGTGGATGTATGTGAATGTGGATGTAGATGTGGATGTATAGATGTGAATGTGGAATGTGGATGTGGATGTGGATGTGGATGTATGTATGTATGTGGATGTAGATGTGGATGTATAGATGTGAATGGGAATGTGGATGTGGATGTATGTATGTATGTGGATGTGGATATATGAATGAAGACGTGATAGTGGATGTATGCATGTGGATGTGGATGTATGGATGTGGATATGGATGAGTATGTATGAATATGGATATGGGATGTGGATGTATAAATGAGGATATGAAAATGGAGGTAAGCATGTAGAGGTGGATGTGAAAATGGAGGTAAGCATGTAGATGTGGATGTATGGATGTGAATGTGGATGTGGATGTGGATGTATGGATGTGGATATGGATGTGAATATATGATATGTGATGTGAAGGAATCTGAAGTGAAGAGATGGAAAATGATGTGAATGTGGATGTGGATGTGGATGTATGGATGTGAATATATGATATGTGATGTGAAGGAATCTGAAGTGAAGAGATGGAAAATGATGTGATTGGATGAGTACACATATAAATGGAATGTGGAATAAGTAATGTGGATTAATGAGGGATAATGTGAAAAAATGAGAGTTAATATAGAAATTGTATTTGTAAACTGTTTGTAAATGCTGTTTGTAAATGGCTGTTTTATGTCAAGAATGCTGGGGAAGCATTTTGACCGTCTTGTGATTAAGGTCGTGGAGACCTAACTGATAAAGTTGCAACTACTGATGGAGAGTCAATGGAGGACGTCTCGCGTAGCAAGGTCGGCCGAGGTCTTGACCAGCCTCGGTTTGATTAAAATGGTGAGCTTCCGGTGTACGGTGGATGAGGGACCAAGGAAGCGGCCTATGAGTGAAGCGCTAGGTCACCTGCGAAGGATCCTAGAGGGTGCTGACCATACAGTGCTCGGGTCGCCTAGGATACCCACACGTGCGTCGAGGAAGATATTGGAACAAGGAGTAAGAGTTGTTTTCTGAAACCGGGCATGGATCTGGTTGATTGACCTTGCTAGTCTTCAATGGATGAGTCCATGGCTCTTTTTATGGATCTGTTGGTTGATCTTGCTGATCTTCAACGAGAGTCCATCTTGATTTTTATAAGTGATTATATTGCCGAGTATTATGGGCTAGGAACTATTGAAAAGGCCCCTGAGTGGATAGGCTGTGAGAGCGTTCTAGTTGCCAATGATGCCATAGATACTCTGATGAAGGAATGATGGGAAATTAAGAATCAACCGGATAATTTGGAAGATTGTGATCAGTGGTACTATGGTTTCATTAAAGGATTGTTTTAAAGTTAGCTGATGCTAAGAAAAAGGCAATTTCATATTGGGTGTGTAAGTGGTGTGGCTAGTTTATGTTTGCATGAACTTCCGGCTAGGGGGCCTTGGAACTCTTTTCCTTGGTACCCGGGACAAAACCTAACCAAATTCCAAATTGGATCCCATCACTACAGTGGTTGGGCGGTTGGCTAACCCATGGGATCGGATGGGGTTAGGCTGGACTGATGGATCCGTAAATCGAGACTCAATTTCTGTTACTACGATAGATAAAGTAAATCACGGATAGTAATTGTTCTATGGATAGGAATCAACGGCTGTGCCTCTTGATGGGGAAAAAAGCGTTGATCCCAATGATCCAAGTGCAAGTTTCTTCCTTGATCTGACCAAGTATCTTTATAGATACAGTTGGATTAGCTTGATCAAAAATGGTCTTGACTACGTTAGAGTAAAAGTTATCCTGGTGGAATCGCCCATGCTTTTCGGATAAGGGAAGTTTTTCCAGGGTTTGGTTTTGGAAAAACTGACGGATTAGTCTCTTGTCCGGATATCCGTGGGCGAGGCCCCGAGTGTGGGACCCTGCCCTGCGCAAGAAGTGCTACTTCCGCTGCTAGTACCCCGAATCCGTTGCGCGGTGGGGAACAGGGATCTCACATGCTCGAGGGCCGTGGTCTATCCATGCATTGGGCTACCAAACCTCCTACCTGTAGGTTAGGGGTAGTGCATTCCATGTGCTAGGATTCTCCTTGCTCTCACTGGTGCTGTCGAGGACTAGCACCGTTTGACTCCATGTTGTGTTAACCAAAGGGTCCGATCTCACAAGAGCGATTGAGCGTAGGAAGGCTCTGCGTCGTCGAATAGGGGGTTGTTTCGTACCAATTTCTTGGATTGTAGGTGCATGAATGTGAGAAGTGATGGTGCTAGATCTCCCTCTAGACATTTTTTTATGAAGGTACAGTCGTACATGAGGTAGGGTACGGGCATTCGCTTCTAAAAGGAATGGATGTTCTCTTCTAGAAGGTAGGGGCATTCTTTTCTAAGAGGTACAAACATACGTTCAGCAAGGAACAAGCGTTTGCTTGAAAAGGTATAGATGTGTGCTTGAGGAAGGCACGAACATGGCTGGTATGGGTGTTCTCTTGGTGAAGGAACATGCATACACTTGTGAAGGGGAACAAGCATAAACTTGTGAAGGAATGGGCAAATGCTTGTGAAGGAATAGGCATACGCAAATGCTTGTGAAGGAACGGGCGTATGGTTGCTGTGGGTGAGGAAGATCTCCTAAATATGCATGGACAATGTGTCTTCTAACAGCCACCTCCTAATATTCTCTTGATTGTACAACTGTACCTTGTTCGTACCCCTCTTCAATGCTCTTTATGCCCTTTTAAATGCACTTTATTCTCCTTGAATGCCCACTGCTCATATTTATGAAGTAGATTTGAAAAGATATGGCCAGAAGGAAGGAACGACAGTGGCTAAGGAAGGAATGATCATGGCTTTGAGAAGTGAACGGGCGTACGCTTCTCAGAAAACAAGCAAAGCCAAGAATGCACCAAACTTCCTCCTGAGATCTTTGAGATTTTAGGTTTTTCTTGATGATTTTTTTGTGTTTTCTTTTTGTGGATGGCTTACGCTAACCTCAAGCTACCCAATGGTACCTAGAATGCTTAACAAAACCTATTAACCTAAGACTAATTAAAGGATTAAGCTACTTATGAAAGTTTTAACTAATGTTGAAGAAAACAAAAATTAATGAACTTCAAGAGCAAGATTAGGCACTTCCTTGTATCTCCCTCTTTCGATGAAGACTCCCAAGCTCCTCATGCTCCATTGAAGTCCATTGTTGATGAGGAAAACCAGATCAAACAAGCAAGCAAACATACCAAAACATACAACTACTAGTGGATTTGCATTCCAACTGGGCTATTCAATGACTCTAGCAACAAGTGATAAAGTGTAGAGAACCCTAAGCTAAATGATTAACCAAATCAACATGCTACTTTGCACAAGAGAGGGACATAAGAAGAGAAGAAAGACCATGCAAGGGTCGGTTCAGGGGCTAGCACTTATCCAACCTTAATGAGGCCGCTAGGGACTCACTCCACCTCCACTTGTGTCACTCAAATGGAGCTTCCACAAGCCAAGTGGTGAGCAAAGAGGAAGGGAGCTATGGAGAGCTCAACATCTACTCTATGCCTTTGTGTGTGCAAGAGTGATATCAAGAAGAGGGAGAAGGGGAAGCAAGACAAGAACCATCACCTACATGCACACAACCACAATCAAGCAAGCAAGCATCAACACATACAAGCCTACCACCATAGCCACAAGAGAGAGAGAGAGAGAGAGAGAGAGAGAGAGAGAGAGAGCAAGCAAACTCAATTATGATAATGGGATTGTCCCCTTTCATATTTCATAAGTCACTTATATACATGAGCACACTTTTTACAATGGCCGCCCGCCCATTTAACAATTAGGGGCCTAAAACTGATTGCCTAGCTCTATGTACACCTAGGCTTATTCTTATGGCCGACATTACACATGTCGTAAGCTCGGTCATTCCATTCATCATTTACATGAAGCTTAGCACAATTACATAATAATGAGTTACAAGAAGCATTACCATGCTTAAAAATAATGTTAACTAGTGTGGTAACACTCCTTATACCCATAATTATAGTTAAGGAAAAAGGTTGGGAAATTATAGAAAAAATTGGGGACCTGCTTGTGGAGATTGTGGAAGTCCAAGTTGCTCCACCTTCTTTCCATCGGGAAGAAAGTAGGGTCGATTCTTTGTGTGGTGGAAGCTCTAGTGTAAATTCATGAGTATTATGGCTTTCGTATCCAATATATGCACTAATCTTGTTGAAGAACTCACCATCCTTTTATGTGTGTCTCCTTTAGATTAATATCATATCTCCTCGCTAGTGAGGCAGATGGTCGACCCTCCATTGATTCTATCTCTTTTGCTACTATTGGCAGCACATCAATAAAGAAATCTCTTTAATACAATGGAGTCAGAAACTTATAGTGTACACTTCACTCTTCCAAAGTATCTAGTATGGTTAGGAAGTGACATTTTTCTAGCGCATCGGTCCAAGATAGCCATATATCCTTCCTTATCCAAGCTCATTCTTATCAACAATAAATCAGACAATTATTAATGGTTAGCATGGTGTAATATTATCAAGCACGCAAGGTAGATAAGATGTTAATATTAAGAAGGCTTTAACATGAGAGGGGATTACTAGTTGTTATCATCAGTAAGGATTGCCCGATCATGTGAGCTATTTTAGGAATAGAAGAAGTAGGAGTGGCCTTAGGTTGACGTAGTATGTTCTTGATCCATCTTTGGAATCCGCAAGGTGTTTGTGCCATTATAATATCCTTGAGCTACCAAGAGAGTTTTATTTTAGGTACCCACCTTTGAGAGAGCTTTGTGGATATAGCCGTTTCTTACCTTGTGTACAGGTATGTGGTTGTTGTTGTTGAGAATTTCTTGAATTAAGAGTAGGAAGTGGTTGTGTAGTTCGGAGATTTGGTTTCCAAACTTGGACCACTTTTTCTTGGCTTGGTGGTTGTTGAGGTTCATATCTCAAGGTTGTTTCACGTAGAGAGCTTTTAGAGCCATCCAACTACAGTGTCTTTCTTTAGGTACCCACCTTAGGCGAAAGCTTGATACTGTCATCTTTGCTCGCTACGTTTTTTGACGATGTTTTGAAGTGTGTTTTTTTTAAGACTTAGGAGGTGACGAATCATGGATCATTAGTGTTGGGGTGAAAGGTGCTAGTGCAATCAATAGTGAATCTTTATCAAGAAGGCTGGCATGCATGTGTTTTGTGAGAGACACAATGACTCAGGAATCCTAATTAATGTGGTAATTGTTCCATCTTATCCAGCTTCTTCCCAAGAGAACTTTGGTAATACTAAAGACATGCCAAACACAGCAGATAAAGGGGCACCTGATGGTGTGAAATGAAATCCAATACTAATTGGTTCCATCAAAATATCTACAATTAGGTCCTAACTAGCAAGACAAATAACTCCCCCCTCACTCATCTGTGAAGTCTTTAACGATTCTATATGCCAAAATTTCCTCAAGTCTAATCCATTACTAGCAATGGAACCTTCTTGACGCTACCACTCTATGTCTATGCACAGAATTAGTTAGACTTCCCATTGTGGTTTGGCAACCAATTTTCAGACCTAAGGAGCATATGGCTTTGGGTAGCTTAAACCGGTTTTGATGAAAAATCTCTAGTCACTATCTACTCAGTCTTCATAGTTTCCAGCTTTTGCCAATTTTGGTGTTGATGACACGCTTGCCCCAAATTTTTTGGTCTCTTTTTGTGAATTTTTAATGTTTTTAAAGAATTTTGATTTTTGTTTACTATTTTTGGTATTTCGAGATTTTAAATTTTTTGAGATTAGGTTTTTCAATGTTTTTGGTCTTTTTTGAGTTTTTTTTATGTTTTTGTATTCTTGAGGTCAAAGGATTTGCATAAATTGCTCTGTTGAAAATTTTAAAATTTCAAGCTCCTTGGATATATTCCCAGTTGGATTATACGATTCAATTAAGTGTGATTCTACTTTCAGCATATTTTAGATGATCAATCTCCTTGGATATATTCCCACTTGGATTATACGATTCAATTAAGCGTGATTCTACTTTTAGTGTATTTTAGATGATTTAACACTTGAGTTGATTTGCCTCTACCCCACGATCTCAGTATCAGATCAGTGATTCAACTTTCACATGATCCGACTTTTAGTCAATTAAGCGAGTCAATTAAGCGTGATTCTACTTTTAGTGTATTTTAGATGATTTAACACTTGAGTTGATTTGCCTCTACCCCACGATCTCAGTATCAGATCGGTGATTCAACTTTCACATGTCCGACTTTTAGTTAATCCAACTTTCAGACGGTTTGACTTTTGGAGGATTCGACTTTTGGACGAGTCAACTTTTGAGTCCGATCGCACGATTTGAGTTTGAGTAACAATCCAAGAGCTCGGATCGACGATTCCACTTTTTTGGATGATTGCAGCCCACCATTGGTCGTCTCGCAATAGGACTTCGAGGGTCAAATCGGACGATCCAACTTTAAAACAATCCAAGAGTCTACAAATGATTTGAGTGGGCAAATCGATCTGATTGTAAACAAACACTGATAAGGCCTTTCAAATGTTGATTGGGCTACCTAGAAGTTGATGTGTGCATCAAATCGTTGACATGGTTGTTGCTATGGTAATGTGACAACCACAATGCACAGAGATGAGCTGGCCTTTGGGATGCACACGTGGCAAAGCCACACTCACACACCCTCAAGATGGCATCAATTAATCACGAGGCAGGCTCAGTTATTTTTATACCACTCAAATCGCCTGGATTCATCAGAGTCTAAATCATTGCATGTTCTTGCCAGCTCATTTGAGATTAGTAGCTCATTACAGCTGGGATTCGTAGCTCATCAGTCATCTATTGGATTAGCATAAACTATTGATTTAGGAGCTCGCAAGAGTCATTAGCTGGATTAGCACTCACAATTGAAATCAATGCTCACAGTCATCAGTTAGATTCAACGCTTATATGTGGGACTAGCAGAGCAGAAGAACCTAGCAACCTCTAACTGCCACTGTGTCACCAGCACTAATCAACAACAGTGATCCACGGTTATGGTTTAATTCTCTTGATCCACACTTTTCCTTCTCTCTTCTCTCTTCAATTCTTTGAGTTCCCAAAGAATCCCCTCCTTTACTCTGCTCTACTTTTCACGAAGCTAATGTTGAAGCATTTTCTACTAACCTAATGTGAAAAGAGCTAACAGAGCTCCAAAATATCTAATTACTATTAAATCAAGTAATACAAATAATGGCTTACCTTCCCCTTGATGAACCCTCATATCTCTATATCTTCCCATTGTCTGGAAAAGGGTAGAATTCCAAGTGAGTATTCTACCACTTTTGTATGATATGGATGATGTGGTTGAGCATGATTGGGAACATATGTCATTCATTGAGAGACAAAGAGAAGCTCATGATAGGTGGACGGATATGCCAAATTTCCTTAAGAGGGAGTACAAGGATTTTGCACAATTCCTTGGATCTTTTGTGCAAATGCAAGAGCACAAGACCTCGCACCATCATGAGAATGCATTGTCAACCGTGTCAAAGAATGTAAAGGACAAGATTTCACTCTCTAAGTTCAAGGGTGATGGTTCAGCCCCACATGAGTTGGAAGAATGGATGAATAAGTTGGATACATACTTTCAGCTCTATCCGAAGAGTGAAAGGGACAAAGTGCATTTTGCATCCTTGCATTTGGAAGACTATGCACATCAATGGTGGAGACATATGCTCAAGGAAGGAGTTATGCCACATACTTGGGAAGAACTCAAGCATGAAATGAATATGACATTTGTGTCACCTTTGGTTCTTGACCGATACCATGAAGAATGGTATGAACTCACATAAAAGGGCATGTCGGTTAGGGAGTACAAGAGGTTCATGAAGCTCTCTATGTTTGTGGATGGACTCAATGAAGGCATGCGATTGAAGAAGTTTGTGCATGGTCTAGATTCATACATCAAAGCGGATGTCTCGGCACAAAGACCAAGCACTATCAAAGAGGCTATGAGGTTGGCGGAGCTATATGAGCCAAAGTATAAGAGGGTTCAGCCCAATGTACCTTTTCATAAGCCATTTCACACTTCTTCAAATGTGGGGAAAAGTCTACCTTCTTCTACATCCACTTATACTTCCAAATTCCATACATCTTTTGGAAGTGGACAGTCCACAAGTGGAGTTCATAATGATGCTAAGAAGAGCAATGGGTTTGTCAAGAAGCCTCCTCAACCATTCAAGAAGACTCAACGGATGGATGATCCTAAGATTGAGGAATTGAGGAGCAAAGGCCTATGTTTTAAATGCAAAGAGAAGTGGTCACCCGGGCACATTTGCAAATCAAAGAAAGTGGTGGTTACTATGATCATTATGGATGAGGATGACGATTCCAAGTCATCTCATGATGTGGAAGAGTTTGAAGATTGCAGCGAGGAGACACATGAAGAAGACTTGGAGGGTCATTCTTTTGTCAAAGAAGAGGACGAGTTTCCTTTCGACCCCGGTGGAAGGGATCATGCATGCATCTTGAGGACAATATGCTAAAAGATGCAGGAAATGCAAAAAAATGCAGCCCATATATGTTCCATTTCACAAGAGCTTTTGGCGGGTTGCAAGAGTCCGAACACCTTGAGGTTGGTGGGCACCATTAATGGGAGAGTTGCACACATTTTGGTGGATTCAGGGAGTACTCATACTTTTGTTAACTCCAAATCCCTTAACTCTCTTAAACTATCTCCGACGGAGCTACCTTCCAAGTACAAGTAGCAAATGGAGAGAATGAAAAAGCCAATTTGTTTTGCCCTTCAACAAGAGTGAGTTTATCCTCTTCATATGCTTGGGAAGGTGACTTGGTAGTATTGGACATGGGGCCCATTGATGTGATTATGGGTTGTGATTGGTTGGCTTCTCTTGGTGATTTTCACATGAACCTTCAACAAGGTGTTATGAGCTTTTCACATGATGGACAGCTTGTGGTATTGGCTGGAAATACACTAAAAGAGCTTTCTTTGATCACTCCAAAGAGACTCAAGAAGGAACTCAAAACTCTTGGTACAGTCTATGTGTTGCATGTCACTCTTCAAGAAGGGATGGATAGCAATGGACAGCACATAGACAAGGATATGGCAGCTCTTCTCAAGGCTTATGAGGACATTTTTCAAGTGCCAAGGAGTTTGCCACCAAAGAGGGAAATCGACCATGCCATTGTACTACTTGAGCCGAATGCAAAGGTTGTGAACAAACCTCCTTACCGATTGTCAAAGGTGGAAAGGGAAGAAGTGGCAAAGCAAGTGCAAGAATTGCTTTCCATGGGTCTCATTCAACCCTCACAATCTTCGTTTGCATCTCCCGTTCTATTGGTGAAGAAGAAGGATGGTTCCTTTTGTATGTGCATAGATTACCGTGATTTGAATAAGGTAACCATCAAGAATAGATACCCCATACCTCGCATCGATGATCTTCTTGATGAGCTAAAAGGGGCAAAGCTTTTCACCAAGATTGACTTGAGATCGGGATACCATCAAATAAGGATGAAGGAGGGTGATGAAGAGAAGACGGCATTTAGGACCGAAAGAGGATTGTTTCATTACATGGTTATGCCTTTTGGTCTCACGAATGCCCCGGCCACCAAAGAGTGTCTTCTCTTCTCCTTTCTCCTTTTCAAAAATTCTCCCTCTCCTTTCTCCACATAAAAGGACATAAAAGGGGTAGGCACCCTTCTTTATCTTGTATAGATGCTCAAGCCAACCGATCACTGCATGGTTTGTTGAGCTGAGGGATTGAGAAGACAAGATCAACTACAAGATGCATTAAAGATGCCTATTTACACTTCTTGGATGTCTAGTTTATATCTGACCCGTCTAGTTCCATCAAGAGGAGTATCCATGGATCACGAGTGCCAGCGTGATGATTAGTATATAATGACACCTGGATGGCAATCTTACACTTACGTGCTTGTTACGTGCATATTATTACATCATTTTGCACTAAATGATGGTGACCCCAAGTCTAGAAGCCTCACGCTCAGCCTTATGGGTGATAGAAACACTTATGCTATTGAGTGTTGTGCCGTAGAGAGAAAGAAAGAGAGAGAGACCACCGATATCACTTGTATCAAGAGTATGTTCATGCCTCTTTAAAGACCTTGGCATGCATTCACTAGGGAAAGAGAGAACACCCTTCTACAAGAGTCTCATAGCTAGCTTCGGGGGCTGATACATTAATGTTTGACTTGTAAGTACATGGATACATTTCAAAATGTAGACCATTCTCCTAATCTGAATCTACAAGAGATTTGATGGCAAGTATCTCACTGCTTCAATATCCTTTCCACTAACAAGAAAACTATGGTCTAGAGCTTCCATGTTGAGACTCTATATACTCCCCTTTGAAGGCTCCACATAGTCTTCTCTTAAAGGTTAAGAGCATGGGGAAATCTCAAACTCTCCTCTATATATTCCCAAATAGAGTCATCAGTGTCTTCTAGCTTAGGTAGTTCTTAAACTTTCAGGGTTAGCTTTGCCTCCAAAATAGTTTTAGCATCATACTTTACTTCGTAGAAAAAAAGTTTCTTCTTTTTTCTTAAACGTTGGAAACTTTTAGGGTTCAAACCCTTCTCAATGTCTTGGTCCACATTTCCCACCTTAAAAAAAAAAACCAACCCTTTTCTTTGGTCCATACTGCAATCGTCCACTCCTTCCCATTATTTTGTCCAACCTCTTTACCTTTCCACATTCTCTTGAGGATTTGGGCTGCTTCACACACACAAACCACTTGGTCTACTGTTGAGGATTTCTCAAACGCAACAAAGGAGGGCCGCTAAGGATATAGGAGCAATAGCAAAAACATACTTGGCGAGGTGATGAGAGGAGTGATTACCTCTCTTACAATAGGTGATTTTGAACCCGTCTTCTTTCGTGATACCTAGTTTTGGTGGCTTCTTTCACGCCAATGTTTCATGCAGATAACAAGAGGGAGCAAACTCGTGACCCAAGAGTTATGGATTCTTGGATACCTCTATGCATGAAATTCAATTATTATAAAAGTAACACTTTTTATTAAAATAATAATCTTTTATGCATACCTCTATGCATGAAATCTAATTTTGATAAAAGTAACACTTTTATGTTAAAATAATAAACTTTTATGCATACCTCTATGCATGAAAATCAATTATGCATAATATAAAAATCAATTATGCATGAAAATCAATTATGCATAATATAAAAATCAATTTCTCTAGGATTACAATGAATATCTTTCAATTAATCTAGGATGATAATTCCTAGAATATGGTAGGAAGTCCTCTTTTTATGCTTTGAATGAATTATTTTATGCGTAATTTTTATAAAAATTTTACCATAGCTCCGCTGCTATGACTGATAAATCTCAATTTTTCTAAGGGATAAAGCTTATCATTAAGGAGATAATTAGAATGATCTCTAATTGGATCATTAATCCATAATGGATTGAATCATCAATATACATAAACTAAAAGCATAGAAAAAAGGCATTAATTTGGCCTCAAGCATAGCTTAATCTTGGATTAAGGAAAAGCTTTATGAAAAGCTTCTTTGGATTGAGAATGGGTCATGAGTATGACCATTTCTTGAGTGAGAGAGAGAATTTACATAAAAACCATTTGAATTAAGCATAAATGGAAATTTATGTAATTCTTAACTATCATTAATCAATTAACTTCAATAGCATTCATCAATTTTATGTAATTCTTAACTATCATTAATCAATTAACTTCAATAGCATTCATCAAATTATGTAACTATTCACTACCATTCATCAATTAACTTCAATAGCATTTAAAAACCATTCCAATTAAGCTTCTCAAGCTTGAGAGGGGTTGAGAAGAGAGAAGCATTGAGAATTTATAGTAAAGATCAAAATTCACCATTTACCTTACAATTTGCTTGATTCTTTGTTCACGGTAGAGGCCCCCAACCAATCAATTGGTTAAGTATGTTGATGGAGCCACCAATGGGGATTGAAGAAAGAGGAAAGCTCCAATTTCTTCAATTTGGAGAGAATTTTAGAGAATAGTAGAAATTAGCATTATTTCAGCATAACTCTAGTGTAGTAAATTCTTCTATCTTTTTTTTTCAAATGACTCATGTTCTATTTATAGGAGAGGGAAGCTCTAACCAAAGCTAACTGAATTCTAGAATTTTCTAAATTCAGTTTGGTTGAATTTGGACTAGATTTGGACCTAGTTTGGTTACTTTTTTAATTCGGTTTGGTTCCATTTTGATTTGGTTTGGTTCAAGAGAGAGGAGAGATAAAAATATCACATTATTTTTGAGTTTAAAACTCATTCAAGCATGTGAAATATGCACCTCCTTTAAAGAACTCCCCTTCCTTACATATGTGTCAAAATGGAATCATTATACCCAAAATATCTCATATTTTTAATATTGCTCATAGTTTTTTACTAATAAACCTTGTACATTTTCAACTCTTCATCTTGTGTGAGCATTTACTCATTTTTGGATACCCAAAATATCTCATATTTTTAATATTGCTCATAGTTTTTTTACTAATAAACCTTGTACATTTTCAACTCTTCATCTTATGTGAAATATGCACCTCCTTTAAAGAACTCCCCTTCCTTACATATGTGTCAAAATGGAATCATTATACCCAAAATATCTCATATTTTTAATATTGCTCATAGTTTTTTACTAATAAACCTTGTACATTTTCAACTCTTCATCTTATGTGAGCATTTACTCATTTTTGGATACCCAAAATATCTCATATTTTTAATATTGCTCATAATTTTTTACTAATAAACCTTGTACATTTTCAACTCTTCATCTTATGTCAGCATTTACTCATTTTTGGGTATCTTCTTTTTACAAATTGGATTTATCTCCTCCCTACACATGGATTGATGCTATTGGCCCATAGGAACCTTAATCGGACCGTAATCCAAAAATTTCTGAAAATCTAGACCCTTAGGCTAAGGTCCTTTATACCCATTTCCAATAAATTCTAATTGCACATTGGAAAGTTCTTTTTGAATTTTTGTTTCAGGAGAATTCATTTTAATAATATGAGAAATTTTACTATCTAAAAATATTCAAAATCTGAATATTCTCTCTCTAGAATATTTTCTCTCTCTATGTCAAAATAGGCAGAGACAAGATCTTTTATATTTCTGAAGAGGGGATTGATTACAGGGGAAGATGCTGGACATCTTGAGAGGCTGGGGAGGAATCTTACATTCTCTCCCACTTGAAAAACGCGAGATGTCCTCATCTCGCAAACTGGGGGTAATTTCGCAAGATACACGAATATGAGACTAAGAGAAAAAATTTTAATTAACCACCAAGAAAAGTCTCAAAGAGAGCAAGACTCAAGACAAGAACAAGATTTCAACTTTATTCATTCTTGGAACATATACAGTAAGATAGAAGAACTTTTTACACTTCCATAAGCTCGTCCATCATATGGTCACAAAAGCAGCACTCACAAGCTGCGCACGTATAAGGTAACTCATCTATGGGAATAATTCGGCTGGTTATTGCCGCACCTATCTCACTGGTATGAGGTGATCTAACAAAAGGACCTCTGAGAGGCAAGCCAAAAATGGGATAAAGGCATATCTTCTGATGAGGAAGAAAACACGCCAGTAAGAAGACCCGCTCAGAAAATCCAATATGCCTTGATCTCATCACGCAATAGTATCGGGGACCCAAACCCAAAGCTTCAATAACCATAGCCAAGCAGACATTGTTGCGAAAGTGTTGCTGACCCCACGGTGTTACCCTAGTTATGTCTTGATAGGTCCGCCATTTGGTCTGAGCTACAGAAGTTTCCAAGTGAGGGAAAAGTGAGCGCTCATACAGTTCTATAAAATCCTTCTTCACAGACTCGCTTGCGTCTTGAAGGTGAGAAATCATCATGGATAAAACTAATTCCTGTTGCCAAGCCATGAAGGAGATTAAGAAAGAAAGGAGATCGATGGAAGTAAGATTACTGTGAGCGACAAGTAAAAGTTACGACATATAAAGGAAGGAGCTAGCGTAACCTAGAAGCCAACGGTATCTTGCCACTGAAGTTTTACCGTCTTTCCATGATTTGGTTTTGGCACATATTTCTATAGGAGGCATTAAGAACTTTGAGATGAGGAGATAAAAGAAGTTCGTAGGCTAAGTCACCTACTTTCTTTGGTCCACAATATCTGGGGGATAACTACTTATACTCCCCTAGAGATAAAGAAACTTCTTTTGGGCCGTACTCGAATGAAGACCAAAACCTTGATATCCAAAACACCGATTTTCACTTCTGAACTCATTGTTCTGAATCCTTAAAACAGGTGGGACTCCTGAGAAGTATTCTAGGAAAAGGGTCTTCCTTTTTTAAACAGAATCTTTCTTTTATTTTAGAGAGGGAATAATTATAAGATCAGAAAGGGAGATTCTTACTCCTGCATACCTTGAAGGTTGGGGGAAGGAATCTTACATTCTACCCCACTTAAAAAGTGCGAGATGTCCTCATCTCGCAAGTAGAGGACAACTCATTTTCTTAAGATCCAATTTATTATGGGGTTCCTTATATTCAGGTCAACCCAACAGAATACGGGGATAAATATCCCTTATATAGAACTCATCATTAAATAACAATTCATTCAGATCATATCATTCATATCTTTAACATGATAATGGTCCATTAGACCGAAAAATTTCATTCTAAACATTCCTCCATGGAAATTTCAGTCAAGCAAGTTCTCAATTTGTCATCCCTTAACTTGATCTACCGGTCAAGTATTAATAGTAGCAATTTGACAGCACAATCCACTAATCTCATAGTGATTTGCTGAAATCATTATCATCATTTATCATCACAGGGACTCGTCCATTTCATCCTCATTGTAGTTTTGCTTAGGTTATTATATTTCAACTAAATTTCAAAAATCATCATTTTTCAATCAGAATCCAAATCAACTCATCAGTTCTCAAACAGAATTAAAAATCATATCAACCACATTCGAAATCATCATCTGGATAGCATTAATGCTTATAATTTCAAGTCTTAGATTTACTCGTATATACTGCCGGTAAAGAGCTGCAGTTATACCCTCGGTATATACGGGTAGTCACGGCCCTTGGAATTATAAGGTAAATACCATCATGTCTAGGCCTCAAGCAAGTCAGGGATTCTATATAATTGCGGTACTTCCATCTGAAGACCCAATTACCAAATTACGAATTTCAGTTTGAATATCAAATTGTATGAATTATATCACACAATTACAACCTTTTTGTGTTTCTTGATAAATTTTTGATATATTTGTCTTCTCAGTTGATCTTTATTTTGGCTCTGATACCAACTGTGAGATCCCTGTCCCCACCGCGCAACGGATTCGGGGTACTAGCAGCGGAAGTAGCACTTCTTGCGCAGGGCAGGGTCCCACACTCGGGGCCTCGCCCACGGATATCCGGACAAGAGACTAATCCGTCGGTTTTTCCAAAACCAAACCCTGGAAAAACTTCCCTTATCCGGAAAGCACGGGCGATTCCACCAAGATAACTTTTACTCTAACGTAGTCAAGACCATTTCTGATCAAGCTGATCCGACTGTATCTATAAAGATACTTGGTCAGATCAAGGAAGAAACTTGCACTTGGATCATTGGGATCAACGCTTTTTTCCCCATCAAGAGGCACAGCCGTTGATTCCTATCCATAGAACAATTACTATCCGTGATTTACTTTATCTATCGTAGTAACAGAAATTGAGTCTCGATTTACGGATCCATCAGTCCAGCCTAACCCCATCCGATCCCATGGGTTAGCCAACCGCCCAACCACTGTAGTGATGGGATCCAATTTGGAATTTGGTTAGGTTTTGTCCCGGGTACCAAGGAAAAGAGTTCCAAGGCCCCCTAGCCGGAAGTTCATGCAAACATAAACTAGCCACACCACTTACACACCCAATATGAAATTGCCTTTTTCTTAGCATCAGCTAACTTTAAAACAATCCTTTAATGAAACCATAGTATCACTGATCATAATCTTCCAAATTATCCGGTTGATTCTTAATTTCCCATCATTCCTTCATCAGAGTATCTATGGCATCATTGGCAACTAGAACACTCACCACCTGTCCACTCAGGGGCCTTTTCAATAGTTCCTAGCCCATAATACTCGGCAATATAATCACTTATAAAAATCAAGATGGACTCTCGTTGAAGATCAGCAAGATCAACCAACAGATCCATAAAAAGACATGTAGCAATGCACATCGTCGACACTGAACAGTAATGGCAAAGGCTCTTTCTAGGTGCATTGCTACACTCCTCTCGAATGGTTGGTGCCTTTAGCATGCTTTCAATAAAATGTGATGTATTTAACACCTTGTGGTTCTTTAAACGCATACAAACTTCACTTCATTCACACACTTCAAACTACCAAGGCAATGGCTTCTCTGACATACTCTAGTGAAGGCACTGTTAGAGATTTGTGGCTTTGACCACCACCAGTGGGGATCATACTTATGCTCCATGGAGTCCATTCTTGAACGTGTTTCCATGGTTGGTGGGAACTCAAACGTAATATCACCATTATATTGCCTAGGAATTTCCATGGCCTAGATAACCTCTTTGACATTCAACAAAATCTTTGTTAATGTGTTTCCCTTCTTCATGGTCCAAAGGTATTCCAAAATTCTCTTACCATCTCCTCTTGCCAACAGTGGTGGATGAGCCTAATGCATCGATTTTGTTGTTGTCTTGAAAGGGGTTACATAAATCTATCACATTAGTCTGAGTTGAAAGTCCTCTGGGCGCGGGCTGTCTAAGATGGCTATTGGTTGTGGGTTTGAGTTCAACAAAGCATCAACTATTACGGAGTAATTAGTTGAAAGAGAGTTCTCAAGTATATAGAGCTCCTCCCCTTCGTGTGATTAGAGGTTGCCTCTAGAGGGATATACAACTCTCGAGACCCAATATTTACTATGGCTTGCAATCTATAGAATGAGTGGGAAGCTACTTGTTCTTGTAGTAAAAACTTTGCACTTACGAGAACTCGTCCATTGTTGAAACTTAGATTCTTCTTAGAAGATGGGAATGTGATAATCGTACATATCATTGTAAAGAGGAACAAAAAAGAAGTACACAAGAACAAGAAAGAATGACACAACAGGTACCAAGTACACAAGTAATGAATGGTGATTATCACCCTTAAATAAGTTGGCCGTTTTCAATTTGACCATTTTAAAATAATTATTAATTTTAAAAAAATATTAATTCTAAAAAAAACAAGTCCTGTGATATATATATATATATATATATATATATAAACATCTCTACATTCTCTCCCCTCTTCTCTCTCCCTTCCTCCTCTTTCTCTCCTCTCTCCTTCCCTCCTCTCTCTCCTCTCTCTCCTCTCTCCCTCTCTCTCCACTCTTGTCACGTAGGCTGTAACGCCTATGATCGACGACAGACCGGGCGGATGGCCAGACGGGGCTTTAGCGTCAATGCCTCGGTCGGAGCGCCGAGGACGTGGCCATCTGGGGTTCAGTGGGAGAGGACGCCCATGCGGAGTCATGGGCGGCCAGGCTAGTGTGGACGGTAGGCCACACACTATATGGCCTGGGGGATGAGGGGCAATCCTCATTCTTCCTCTATGGCTGGGTGGTGAGCCGCCAGAGGCCGTCCCCTCCTGTGGTAGGGCCCGTAGCGGTGTTACGGCAATCTAACAACTCTTCTCTCATGCTGCATCTTCTAGCATGCCACCTGGAACTTGTAATCATTTTGGCATAGATCATCATTGGATCCAAGATTTTTCAATGAAAGTTATACTTACAAATGAGAAAAATGGTCCTACCATCAAACCTCTCAACATGATTGGAGTGGGTGATCAAACTCAATGCTCAACTCAAGCAACATTGCCCTTGTTCGCAACAATAAACAAATCATGGTTTACAAGATGAACATCGAGAAACATAATCAACAGTTAGCTATAAAAAACTCAACAAGTACATTGAAGAAGTTGGCATTATGAAGTAGCGCCAACATTATTACTACATTGAAGAAGCTGGCATTATAAAGTAGTTCCAACATTATTACTACATTAAATACTTAGAAAACACACTCATTAGGCGCTGCGATGCATAACCATTGATTGGGCCGAATTCCTAATTAGTTTCTCATTCTCTTCTCGTTGATGACTCTATATGTCCTCCAGTAAGCAATTGTGCTTGTTGATATTCTGGGCTCGAGCTCATCTATCGCTGCAAGGTCATTCTCCTTTGCTTTAATTGCCATAATTAGCTCCCTGAAATCTCTCTACCTTGGTACAAGTCTGGATTGTTTGAGTCCTTCTTGTGTATCTCGTCAAAACAACGAGATGATGCACTCCATGGGTTAGCTCCTCTAGCGATGGCTTGGCCCCATGACAAAAGCACACGTGAAAAACCTTAGAGATTAAGATATCTAGAGAGAGGGGGCGATGTGAGGACACGTTCAAGATTGAGGGGGGTACGAGAGCATGTTGAGGGAGGAGAGGGGGACGCAAGGGAAAGTTAAGGGAGGAGAGGGAGGCTCGAGGGCAAGGAGAGGGGGGGCGTGAGGGCGAGGAGAGGGTGTGCGAGGAGAGGAGAGGAGGGCGTGAGGGCAAGGAGAAGGGGGTGCGAGTGCAAGGACAGGAGGGCGTGAGAGATAGCCCTCCTGTGGGGTTGTTTGGGTGGCCTCCTGTGGGGTTGTTTGTGTGGCCTCCTGTGTGCCACAGACCACACCGCATGGCACGTGCCGCATCATGCATGGCACGCGGCACATGCCACGTGGCCCAACCTCGGGCATTATACGTGGCATGCCACCGTGGACTGTTCAGTCTAGAGTGGCATGCCACGTGTAATGCCCGAGCTCCGGCATTACATATAGCAGCCACATGTAACGCACATGGCAAAGCATTACATGTAGCGCCAATGATTTGGCACCACATATAATGCTTTTCCCCGTGTGCATAACACGTGGACTGCGTAATCCATGGTGGCATGCCACGTGGCATGTGTCACATTAAAGCAGTTGGACAGCTAGCGGAGGGCTCACAAAGCCCTGTGTGAGCCCTCCGCCCATGCGCTGCCTCTCCTCACCCAAGTCCCCCTCTCCTCCCCCCTCAATTCACCCCCCCTTCCTCTCTCAACACCCCATGGTCCCTCAATTCACCCCCCTTTTCTCTCTCGACATTCCCTCATGCCCCCTGGTCCTCCCTCAACTCGCCCTCGTGCCTCCCTTTCCTCCCTCAACTTGAACCCTCTCATATCTCAACGCGCCCTCGCCCCCCCTCTCCTCCCTCAACTTTCCCACTTGTCCTCCCTCAACGCACCCTCGCTCCCCCCTCGCCCCTCCCTCAATGCGCCCTCGTGCCCCCAACACACATTAATCAATCAATTGGAGTATTTGGTAGAGTATAATGAGCAAGGAGTGATGGATTAAAGATTCTCTGACAACACATTCCACAACCCAAGTTAATTCAATCATTTAAATTCTTGAGGTATTCTTCTTGTGATTAATCTAAATGGCATAATAATGGAATTATGTGCATATTTAATGCAATGCTAATTTATAGAGTTGCATCATATCTTATTTGAAAGAATGGATGTCTTTGATCAGTAATTAATGATGATTAGGGACTCATTTAAGCACTTTTCTTAATTATGGTTACATATCAATAAACAAAGGACCTATATTAATTACTAATCATATTTGAAATTTAATTCAAGAAAACAAAGAATATGGTTAAAAAAGCTTATGTTGAATTTTTCAAGGCGGCATCTTTCAAGCGTTTGACTTTCAAGCCAAAATGCCTCCTCGGACTTGTTTGCAATCGAAGGGGTTCACTGAAAATCAAGATGAGATCGCACTATCACAAGATATGGGCATATCACAGGTGGCCATATCAAGCGAGGTAACGAACACCTCTGAATTGCAGTTGACTCCAGGGGGCTGGTTCTTCAACGCCCGCCGACAATTGTGTGGCCAGTAGTAGTGCCACGATTGTTGAAGAGGAGGAGTCTTTAAAAGAGAGTTTCGGCCAAGTGGTTGATCGACACATCTCCACGAATTAGGTGGAGGACCACTTGGTCGCCTTCCTAGAGTGCCACTTTGTCGCCTCCTTGTTGCAAACCAGCAATCCGTACAAACGAGGATTCCATCGAGGCAATCCGTACAAACGAGGATTCCATCGAGGGTTAATCAAGGCATGGAGGAGGAGAGCACATACCAATCAATAATAGTGGCATTCATTGTCTCTAAGAGATTCCCTAGCAAAGAGTCCTTTTCATTTGATCGTTGAAGTGCAATCGGTCACGACCTATCGTTGTTAGCTGAGTTTAACACGATACTAAAGGAGACAAAAGGATGGAAACACATGGTTGGGAAGATGATTGCTGTCTGGGATGGCAACCATTAACTCAAAGCTTAACAAGAATGGGAAAAAACCAATCGAGTTGAAAGAGAGAAGATTCCTAAGGTGAATTGCAGAGTGGTCTGATTTCTTGAGGAGGAGGAGGAGGCAGAGTTCTTATTGGTGTTGAGGAGGAGGAGGCAGAGTTCTTATTGGTGTTGTGCATGATCAACAAGTAATTGGATTCTACATTGTTTTTTTGTGTATCAAATGAACAAACATTATATATGTCATCATTTACCTTGTTTTATATGCATGCAAAATTTCTAGGGTCACTACCATTCATGTGCCGAACACAATGGCACATGATATATTTATGATGTAGCGTGTGGATCTTGCCAATCCATGATCCTTGTTGTCAAAGTTCAATGACATTGTTATGGGAATATATTTTAAGTCCTCTTAAAAATATTATTCTACCCTCTTAGATAATTCGGGGACGCTTGGATTATCTTTGCGTCATACCAAATTATATTAATATCATGGGTGATACCATCATAAATATTAATACGTTTGGTGGATATTGACGCATGCTTGGGGTCTCCAATGTTTGTTTCAGGCTCGTACGTAGATCCCATCCGAGATGTTATTGAGCATAGTGAGCCTTTCGCAAGGTAATTACAGCACTCACTTCATTACAACTCGATTCAAGTAGTGTAATCGTTATATAGTCATTGTCTTTTATATTGTCATCCATTTATATATATGCCAATTGTGAGCTTGCTCTATGGCAGGTGGTTACTTAGGACATTCACCGATTGCGGGGATATAGTCCTAGATTGCTTTGCCGATACCTACTGGGACCATGGATAGAGCATGCAAGATACTGCAACGACATTGCATCAGTGTGGAGAGCGACGAGGTGTGCCTTAGTTCGTGTCTACGAGACCACTTGCCTACCGGCATGGTCATTTGGGTCAACAATTTTTCAAGGGTGAGGTCGGTGAGTAAGCTCGATATGGGAGTAGCAAAGATGGACGTGGAGGCACCGTCTCCACTCATCCTAGCACCCATGAGCCCAACACAGTCAAGTGCCTCGTCATGGCCACCTGGTGTGTTACAACAAGGGAGCCCCAATATCGACATGTCATGCCACATATATCCACCGTGGGTTCTTTTACAATGCCCTCATCATGGGCACCACAGCTTGAACTTGTGAGGCCACTATTGCCACCCACAGCTGCACCATT
The DNA here is from genome assembly GCF_041138505.1 of Cibotium barometz. Lineage (NCBI taxonomy): Eukaryota > Viridiplantae > Streptophyta > Polypodiopsida > Cyatheales > Cibotiaceae > Cibotium > Cibotium barometz. The sequence continues at coordinate 20,787,675 of NC_141071.1, read as the reverse complement.
TGGTAGAGCTCCCTACCCCATACCACCTTCCTTCTTCCACCACCACCCACGGCGTCTGTGTGCTGATGTATTTCCCTCGCTTGTAATAAAAGAAATATATTATGTTAGACATTATTGTTTTACACTCAAATTATGTCAATGGCATAGTTTTTAGCTTCTTCCGTGATTAAATTGACAATTGAGAGAGATGGAGCGATTGCAAAGAGATCTCAAATGACACGAGAGAGAGAGTGCGAGTGAAAGAGAGTTTGAGCGAGACATTAAAATAATTATATTTGTGCTTAAAATAGTTATTTTTATGCTTAAAATAAGAATTTTAATGCTTAAAATAGTATTTTTTATTTCTTTCAAAGTTATAAATACAGTAGAGATTGCCATGTTCCAATACTCTTCTTCTAGGCACACATCCCACACCGCCCTCCCCTTCTATCTTCATATTGCAGGCTCTTTGTAAACTCTTTTATCATGGCTTCATCTAACAATCCTAATACTACTATGTTTGCAAGCATCTTCAATCTTTCATGCACCTCAAAGAAAAGGAACCTAGATCGGATGCCCTTATGGAAGCATGGAGAATAACCTCTGAAGTGTAGGAGCTCTACAAGAAGCTCAAAACAGAGAAAGCAGTAGACCTTGCAGACAAGAACATGCTAGAGGTGAAAGCAACAACAACCATTGGGATATAGAGAGTTTTTGGCATCATTGAAGAGGCAAAGGAGGCTCCTTTTTAAGTTGAAGAGGCAAAGGAGGCTTCTTTTTAAGTTGAAGTTGCCACCTTAGGGTAGATGGAGAAGGCCAAGATGATCGTTGAGGCCCAAAATGCTTTCATATATTGTTGCATGTGTTCAACATATTCGTAGGTGTTTGTCATAATATGCTATAATATTGCTATTTTCTTAGAAATATAACGAAAGTTGCATCTCTCTATGGTGTCTTTGTGAAGAAGTAGCAATGATAGTGGCCCATGGAAGTAAAGAACATTGTGTACACCCTTGCTTTCATGCATTGTTGCGTGTGTCAACATATCGTAGGTGTTTGTCATGTAATGGAAGTTTTAGATCATAATAATATGGTGTCTTTGTTGTAAATGAGTTACAATGATAGTCATAATTGAGTTGCAATGTGTGTAGTGCTCAACATTTTGTAGGTGTGACAATAAAGGGAGAGGAGTAGACGAATACGAAGAGTGTAGAGAGAGAACCTGCTCACCTCAACACCAAAAAACGCTCGCTCGAAAATGCTCTCCAAAAAAATACATGCGCTTACAGCTAGGGTATCACCATCCTTGGGAACATCATCCTTAGGAACAGTCATCCTTTGTTTGGAAATATCAGATTTGCACCTTACTTTAAGAGTGATCTGTGAGCCGTTGTAAAAAGTTGCTTCTGCTCTGGTTATAATTATAATAATTGTTCAAAAAAAAGGATGAGGTAATTTCAAGTCATTAAAGTCTAAATTATTTATGGGCCGCACACCGAATCCTTTGTGCGAAGGGGCCTCTCCTCGTTTTGTAGTTAGGATAACGGTGTCAGTTTTGCCAGGCGAGAGAGAAAGAGAGAGAGAGAGAGATGCAGTCATCGGTCAAGTACTGGTGCCAGACCGCCGCCACCTTCTTTCCAAATCCAGGGATGTCTTCTTACGTACGATTCAAGCCCTGTGCTTCTCAAATTAACAATGAGATAGCATCATGCTTGTCTGTATTATTAAACCGGCATTGCTGATGATTGGTTGGAATATGGTCTACCCTCCTGCAGCTGCTCCGGGCGCCCAGTCTTTTGGGCACACCCACCCCCGCAAGAAGACATCGCTGCTGGACACCCGCCTCAAGGAGCTCCAGGAGACCCTGCACCAGAAATCCTCCAAGTTCCACGTCCAAGTCTCGGTTCCAGGTGAGGTATGCTCTTCTTGCCATCGCCAAAAGTGCCATAGCTGCACACCTGTTCAGCATCATCATCATCAACGTCATCGTCAAAAAGACCAAGAATCAGGGCTAGGGCTAGGGTTCGGGTCTGATAAGAGTTCAAGCGACTTCAACGCTATATCTGAGACAATAAGCTCCTGCCTAAAACCCTCAGCCAGCACTTCCAACGAGGGTTTTGGAGTTTCTAGCAATAAAATAAATTTAGGGTTTCCCTTGTACCAAAACTTAACGCTCTTACACAACCAGCTCAAGAAAATCCATGCAAATCAGAGGAATGGTTTCGATATCATTTCGAGCAAGTGCTGTCATGCCTCTAGCAAACTGTCAGAAAACTGTAGAATTGAAAGTGAAGGGAAGAGGACAGGTAAAGCAACGATTGATGATGGGAAAGGGCCAGGGTCTACATGCATGGATGATGAAAATGTTGGTTCCATATCAGGGAAGCTATCTGCACTCAAGAATGAGATCAAGTCCTTCTGGCAGGGACATCATTCTCCACGACAGCAGGTAGAATTGTTGAGGCAAAGGCATGAATCCACCCAAGAGATCATACAATCCCTGGAAGAAAGACAGCAATGTTTGACAGAGAAGATCTTGTCTTTGGAGCAGAAAACCAAGGAAAGAAACAAGTCTCTGGAGAAAATGAAGCAAGAGAGAATCTGTTCTATAGAGCAGACCAAAGAGGCCCACCCTAACTCTAAAGAACATATTGTGAAACAAAGAGCAAAGGCACTTGGAGATGCAGCCTCCAGACCTGAGAATAACATGCATGTGTGCAGGGATACACACGAAATGGTGAAAATTGTCGATTTTTGGATTGAGAACAATTGTGATTTTCATGTCAACAGAGTTATCTACTCCCTGAGGCAGGTTGCAGCATATGAGATTTTGGAATTTGCTCACAACCGGCTCACTAGCCACTTGATTGGTCACATCTATGAGACATCAAATGAGCTGGTGGAAGAAGAGAAGAGAAGATCCTATCTCAGGATGTTTGGGTTAGCATATGAGAATGATAGGCTGGGGGAGGACTCAAAGCCATTACTCTCATTCTTCTTTGAAGGGACCTATGCAGAGCTGCTAGACTTTGTGCAGCAGCAAACGGAGCACAAGAGAGTGAAGAAGGAATTCTTGGCTGCACTGAAAGCGGCGGAAAAAGGGCTATTAGAAGAGGCGGACAGGGAGGGCTACAATAAAGAGGCTGTAGGAGACATAAGGTGGCAAATGACAGGGTTCAAGGAGCTGCTGGAGAGAAAGTTCAGCAGGACCAAGAATTGCACTCAAAGCAGGCCAAATTTGGAGGGCTCAGAGGAAACAAGGGATGTGGTGAAGGACATTATGAAAACAACTGCGGAAGGTGACCTTGGTGTTCTCGAGAGAGCTTCCAAGCTCATCAAACTGGGCTGCTACTTCCTTGAGAGACAAAGAATAAGGAACAGCAGTCTTAAACAGCCAACCGCTGCAGATGAGCTTGAGTTACTAAGCATTGACCTAGAATCCCAATCAGAATAAAGCTTAGAGCCATGTGGAGAGAGTGTTGACACTTCTGTCCATTTGAACACCACTTATTTGATTGTAGCTGCATCAGCTTAGAGAGGAGCAGCAGTAGTGGGACTAATGCTCAGGAGATTACATCATACGTTTTTTGCAAGCTGCATCAAGTAATAGTGGCACGAGTGATAAGTGCTAGTGAGGGTTCAACTTTTGCAAGCTGAGCTGCATTAATCACTAGCTATAGCAAATAACCTCTACCACAAACTGTGCTAAATAAAGGTGCTCTAATTATCAAACGTGTTGTAACCCTTGCGCTTTGTTGTTCAACCCACTAAATTTGAAGTTAAGGATATGTTTTTGATCATTTTGTTGGCCTACAAATGCTTACTTTCCTTGTTAATTACTCAAGCGCTTTTGATACACAAAGTTGCCCTCTCCTTTCTGTGGACATATTCAGCTTTGTGTTATAGTTTGCTTTTTATACACTATTAGCTTGCAATGTGAGACATTGAAGTCACTCTTAATCAGGGTGGGATGGCACCTTAGCTCTCTTACCAAGATGCCGGCATACTTATAACAAGCGACTAGAATGGAGAGATGAGCAAGGTTACCGTGTACTCACAGCTAGAATGGAGAGACAAGCAAGGCTGCTATGCACTCACATGGCATTGCGTAGAAGCATCCACATACGGAAGAGGGGTCAAGACCGTCACATCCGAATATCAACTACATCTGAATACGTTTGGTACAAGTAGGTGACCCACGTGTTTGCAAGCATGAAGTTTTTGCTGGTATGCGTATGTGCATACATATGTATGTACGTTTGCAAGAGTGCAATTGTGTGTGTGTGTATGTATCTACGCATGTGTAAGTGTGTGCAAGCATGTGTGAGTGAATAAAGGTGTGTGTTTGTATATACTTTTGTATATGTGTGTGTATGCATGTGTGTGTATGTGTGTGTATGCACGAGTCTATGTGTGACTCTCTTACATAGACGAATATATGTAAAGAGAGGATCCTCTCTATGTCTTTGCTCACACATACACATGCACATGCACTCTCTCTCTCTTCTCACACCCATCTCACATACAAACTCTCTCACATGGAAACTCTCTCTCTCTCTCTCTCTCTCTCACACACACACACACACACACACGTACACGTGTGACTGTGTACACGTACGTATGTGTGTGAATGTGTTAATATAATATATATATATATATGTGTGTGTGTGTGTATGTGCGTGTATGTATGTATATGTACATATATATATATATATATATATATATATATACATACATACATACATATATATATATATATATATATATATGTACATATATATATATATATATGTATTGTACATATATATATATATATATATGTATGTATGTATGTGTACATATATATGTACATATATATATATATATATATATATATGTATGTATGTATGTATGTATGTATGTATGTATGTGTACATATATATATATGTGTATGTATATATGTATGTATGTATGTATATATATGTATGTATGTATGTATGTATGTATATATATATATATATATATATATATGTACGTATATATATATATATGTACGTATATACATATGTATATAACATTATATTATAACATAGCAGTATAGATTTAATATCCATACTTATTATATGTTTGCATATTGTTATTGTATATATTTGATATATTTATATTTTGTATTGTATATTTATTTAAATTCTCAACATATCCTACTCTCCTCACTATGACATCAGAGCCCACCACTCATACTCACGCTCCAGCTCCATGCCCCAAAGGAGTTCTTAGCGAGAGAGCTCGATCCATTCTGCCCCCAACCCAGAGCATCAAGTTCCTCCACCACATAGAGAAAAATTCATGAGGTTCTCCACCGACATGACACACTCCCATCACAGAGGCCTAACATTCACTCCACCATCATATCAGTTCTGGCCAAGGTAGATATCGTCATTAGCTAATCACAGCATATCTCACTCTACACAGGATCATCTATTGATCACATGACATATTGTCAGATGTTTTCATTTTACTTTTTTTTTTCAGTTTTCCATTGCTCACAGTATATCCATGGTACCATTGTATTACTTTTGGTCTCATAGGCCCTTGGGGTCTTTTGTAGACATTAATATAACTCTCTCTCTCTCTCTCTCTCTCTCTCTCACACACACACACACACATAAACATATATTATGTATAATATCATCAACAGTGGTATCAACATGACCAAGGTTGATTTGGTCAACAACCTTGGTACCATTGGCCAATCTGGGCTTTGAACAACCTTGGTACCATTGGCCAATCTGGGACAAAGCCTTGGTAGTAGTCAGCGCTAATGTGAGTGTGATTGGTTAGTTTGGCATTGGGTTTTACTCGAATTACCTAAGGTGGTTGATCTTGGCTTGGAAGGCAAAGGTTTTAGTATCAACCGCCAGTGTGGGAAGAGAAGAATACATGGAGATAGGAGCGCCATAGCTAGTGTTCAGCTCAACAAGCGTCAACAGCTCATTCTGAATCAAAACGATTACAGTGCAACGCTTGGTTGGCTTGAACACAGATCCTAGGACCATCTCCTTCTTCCTCATCTAGCCGCTTGGCCAACACAATCATAAGCACAACCAATGCAGCACTTAGTTGGCTTTAATAGGACAAGCAACCTAGATGCGCTTTGGCAAATGCAAGCGGCATCGTTCGCATCATCATTTTTCCGTAGGAGCACTCTGGCCGTAGACGAATCCTATCAAGCTTCAATGCAAGGTTGGCAATGAGTTTGAAATGGCATGACAAACCATCACATGGACACACCAGCAGAGCGCCAAACAGAGATTAGAATATAATCGCACCAAAGTTGTTGAAAACAATACACCAAAATATACATGTGACATGGTGCAAAAAACTAGGGTTGGCTACTCAAGGCATGGAGTGACAACATGGGTGTGGTCACCATCCTCACATCTCATATGGGAGAAGTTCACCATGAAAGCTTGGGCATGAGAGCTCCAAAAAAGTAATAGTAAAAATGGATCATAAGTTGTGTGTACAATAATGCCCATGAGCCCAATGTATCCTATAGCCCAAGGCCCCCAAAGGCACATATGTAAATGACTCTAAACCCAAGTGCCTAGGCCTATCCCCCATGTGCATGTGACACCAAATCTACTTTGTTGCAAACCATCCCATCCTATAATGATTTCGCCCTCAAAATCGAAGGGTAGTCGTGCACAAAGATATACAAAAGGCTATATACAAAAGCCAAAAAAACACTCATGGCCTAAATGTATCTGCCATCAAAACATGTCCACAGCACCTGTCCGGATCGAATGGAAAGGATAGGAGGGTGTCAGGTGAGGCTAGAGATAATGATGCCTGGATCAAATGGAAATCCATGGCATGCCTGACCCATAACCGTATCAATCAAGCATCCTCCTGGATCAAATGGGTGATGTAATGCACCACATCCATTAATGAGATACATCCAATATCCCCCTGGGTCAAAAAGACAATGCACCCATGCATAGGATCCTGCGGGTACATGATACCTCGTATAGCACCACCCACTCGGATCATAGGTGAATACATCATATCCAAGAGTGAATGCCTGATAAACTATGTCTGTATCAATGCATAGGCATCCATGATTATCAAAAGAAAATGCCTCATACTCCATAGCATGCTCCATCAAATGTGAATCCATGTCCTCACTGCATCCATCACCATGCATAGGTCCATAGACATGATCCATATATCACAAATGACTACCTGAGCATAATACATATGTACCACGACATAATCCTCATCACTGTCCATATAACCCTCGTAGAGGTCACAATCATAGACTGTCCACCCATCTCCCAAGAAAGGGTCGTATACAGGGTTCCCATAGAACCTCCATGAAGTGTCTAATAGCTGCTCACTACTAGATGCATGAATAACCTCATCATTGATGTCATCCATATCATCAATGTCATCCACATCGATAATGTCATCCACATGCTCACTAACATCATAAAACTCATCCTCATCATATGTAGCATGTGTATGCATACTACCATCATCCACATTAACATAGATACTCTCCTCATCACAAGTAATGATGATAGATGAATCATCAACACTTGCATAAGCATCATCATCAAGATGCCTAATGTCACCATCATCAACAATGCATATGTCTTCACCATATGTATAATCTTCATCCCCATGTGCATGGCATATGTCAAATGCATCCTCATAGGCATGTGCATCATCACATGAATGATCATACCTTGTGTCATACCTTGTGTCAAACACAATTGCATGTACATCCAAAATATCCTCAATGATCAAGTATTTATGATCTTGTGGCATCATATTATAAGCTGAAAATGTATCCATCAAAGCACTTATGGAAGTAACCCAAGCATTCCCATTTCCAACTTGTGTATTCCCATTGAGACGAACACATCGGTGATGTCTTGTCTCGAGAGAGAATCGACGTCGAGATCTCTTCATGTGCTTGCTGTCCAGAAATTACAGTAAGTGTCTCATCCACTTCAACACCCACAACGTGTGCATAAAGACCCGCATAGTCATATTCTATACAATGACCAAATGTGATTGTGAATGGAAGTCCTCGTTTGTCCTTAGTAAATCCAACCTCTTTCAAAATAGAGTGTATGATAGCTTTTCCATCTCCCCTCAAAGTAAGAGGTGAACCAAGGAATGGTACCAAGAATTCACATATATTGATCGACCTTTCCTTGCTTTCACTAGTAGTGGGTCTACCATGAAACTTAACACCTTGCTTTCTTCCATCCATTGCTTGTGAAGAAGAAGACATTTAACCATTGTTATGCTCAAACTCATCATCAAAATCTTTCTCAATATGAGTATTTCCCTTGAATGGAATACAAACATTACTCCTTGGGAATCTTGAGCTTTCATATGGAGATGCATAACATTTGCCTTTGGCATCATTGGATGTGTATGTAAACATTGGTTTGCACATGGCACCATAAGTAGAATGGAAACTTGGGTAATGATCCACTTTGTCTTCAATATAAGCTTGTCGATCTTTGTAAATTGATCCACCCTTGTCTTCATCCTTCCTCTTTATCTCATTACGCAAGTTCTAAGCTCTTGTATAAGTGTTTTCGTTATAGTGCCTGTAATCTCTTGCATCATATTTTCCATCATGCTTCTCATCATCATCATCATTTGTAACATATCATTTGTCATTTTGCGGACATTGCTTGTGCATTTTTGTGCATTTACTTTCCCCACATGATTTGATGCATTAACCACATTTGCAAAACTTGGCCCAATTTGCATATGATTGACCCTATGTGCCGCATTTGCACTGTTGTCATCTTGTAGATTCACACTCTCATCACCAATCTCTTCTACACGATCCTCATTCACCATTTTCCTATCTTCTACACGATCCTCATTCACCATTTTTCTATCTTCTCTTATCTCATGAAGCTCTATTGCTTGCTTAGACGGACGTCCCCTTGGCATAGTGACTGAAAATGGGAAATGGCTAGTAGAAGGCTTGAATGCTGTCGGAATTGAATGATCTAGGGCTCTATTGAAAGCTCTTGGTGTATATAGTGAAAATATTCAAGAACAATTTTTTTTTGAATAGGCCTTATATTCTCTGTTTTAGGGTTTTTACAACATGCTGAAAATCAAAATTAGGCTATAGAGTACTCAAAATTCATCGAATTTGGATAAGATTTGATGTGTGGGCTTGTGATGATTGAATAGGCCTAATATTCTCTGTTTTAGGGTTTTTACAACATGCTGAAAATCAAAATTAGGCTATAGAGTACTCAAAATTCATCGAATTTGGATAAGATTTGATGTGTGGGCTTGTGATGATTGACAAGTACTAACATGCCTAAGAGGGTTTTACCAAAGTCAAAGTGCATATATCCTCTATCTTGACTTTTTAATCAAAGTCAACCATATAGGTTGCCCCCCAAACAACATCGGATTCGGGTGTACTATGGATTGTTGGGAATACCTAATGATGTAAATCCATCCTATGATGTCATTTGTCCCAAAGAGCTCGTTGTTTCTGACTGGACACAAGTATGACCTCAAATGAAAAATGGCAAGTTGGGAATCCAAATGATGTCGGAACGGAGATGTTTAAGGCTTGTTGGGAAGGTATAAGGGAGTACTAAGAGTCTATATAATCACCCAAACTCTAGTCCTAATGTAATTTTACTGAATTAGTGTTTTGTGAATCTGTAGATTTTGCTCAAAAGCTCCTTTGGTACCCATTTGCCTTCCACGTGTTCCACATGTACCACCCTTTGTTTCCAAGCATCTTTGGAATCCAAAAGAAACATATATTTGTCCACAATTTCCCGCAATCCCAACCATGCATGTAAATTTTAAATTTTTTTTGGCATGGTCTTCTTATTAGTGACCAAATCTCAAATTTTTGATGTACTCAAAACACAACCAATGTTCTCTTGGCAATTGGCATAGCATCAAGGCATATCTTCATTGCATAATGCATTGACCAAAGGCATAATACATATGATCTTTGAGCCGATGAAGCTTGATTGTTGATGGAGAGCTTTGTTTGCTAATCTCTTAGCCAAGCTTTCCCACCCTCTTACCAAAGTTTAGAGTTTGATGGCAAGAGTTAGGGCCATTTCTTCACTCAGGGTACCTAATCCTCTTCCTTACCTCTTTACCACGGCACTCACGGCAAGGAAGATTCAAGCCATGCTCCCCTTGGCCTCTCCAACCAATTGCCAAGGTACCCTCACACCAATCGAGATTCTAGAAATAGAATGTGGGTACAAAGTGATGTGTGGTGTGATTTGAACTTCAAAAATATGGGTAGGATGACTTACAAATGGTTTGTAATGTTTGCATGAACCCATGCACAATATCATAATATCAATCCCATCATGTCCAATGTCTTCCACCACAACACCATATAGCTCCAAAAGTATCAATCAAAACACATGTATGCCTCTTCCATAGGCATACATGTATGCCTCTTACATAGCTCCAAAAGTATGATCAATCAAAACACATGTATGCCTCTTACATAGGCATGTCAAACACATGGGCAATCAACACCTCCATGTACGTGTATTAGGCATTCACATAAGCATACCATGTGCCATTACAAGTATTGATTCATGCCTTCAATGCCCATCAATGCATTCCAATTTCACCAAGATGCACCAATGCATCAAAATGCATTTACTTAACATCAACGAGTATCTTGACCTTGCATAAAAGCACTCCAAGGCTATGTGATGTCAATGAATGAGGTTAAGAATGGCAAAATCCTCAAAGATTTCAACACTAGGCATCAAGAATGCAAACCAACCACAATCTTTGTCCATAGCTTGGTAAGATTGAATCCAACTAAGAGAAAAGACTCACCATTGTTGAAAAGAAAACCCCCAAATTGTTGGCAATGGTGATTAAGGCTTTTGATTTCAAACTTAAAGGAGTGCTAAGTCTCAATCATGAGGTTTTGCCCAAATATGAGGAGAAGAAGCAATATTCAATACTTTGCTCACTTATATAGCATGATTAGGCTTAATAAGCACTAATTAAGTCCTCTTATCCCTTTCCCATGTGTATAAACCCTAATGCTCCAATGAACTCCCTAATATGTAAAAGAGGGGAGAAATTGAATCATTGAGTCAGCTGAGATCTTGGATTACACTTGATAGAAGCTTAACTAAATTCTTAATCCATCTTATGCCCTGCTAATCCTCATGGAAGCCTAAAGAAGAAAAACATAGCACCCCCTTTGTTGCACAAATGCTATAAATCCCATTAATATTGGCTATTAAACTCCCTTTCTTATGTAACAAGACTCACACACAAGTTTAATTAGCCATAATCTTGGTGATTAAACCTGGGAAAACCTACTAATAAGAGGAAAAATCGCATAGGCTGTTAGGGATAGAGAGCCGCCATTCAGCACTATTTTTCCTCCATTGGACTTCCATAATGTTGGCAAATAGCTTCTACTCCCTCCATAAAGTTGTAACACTTACCAATGGCCATGATTAACTCATAATCTTCAAGAAAGGAATAGAAAATGGTGACTGCCTCAGCGTATCATTTGTCCTCCATCGTCATGAGAAAGAAGGCTAGATTGCTTGCTTGATGATGTTTCTCTTAGAATGGCAAGAGACTTTGATGAAGGATGGGTGCTATGGCTATGGAGCTTTGCATAGAAGAAAGATTATTGAGGAAAATGTTTTGATTAACTTTTCTAATGATTAACATTTTTTTCCCCAATTTTAGTCCCCCTCATTCAAATTTTGGAGCGACTGCCTCAGAATTTGGTCCTTAGTCAACCCATGACACCAAAACTTTAATCAATTCAAAAATCAAGGAGATTTCCAGCATTCCACACTCCCCATGCCCCATTTCTTGATCAAGAAATCAAACAAAAATCAAGAAAATTTCCAAGAAACTCCAAGAAGTTCAAGAAAATCAAGAAAAAATAGAAATTTTAAAATTTTTTAAAAATTTGAATCAAAGGCAAAGAAGCTCTAAAACCAATGCAAGAAACTAGGGTTGGCCGCTCAAGGCATGGAGTGACAATATGGGTGTGGGTCACCATCCTCACATCTCATATGGGAGAAGTTCACCATGAAAGCTTGGGCATGAGAGCTCCAAGAAAGTAATAGTAAAAAATATATAAGTTGTGTGTACAATGCCCATGAGACCAATGTAGATTTGGTGTCACATGCACATGGGGGATGGGCCCTAAGCACTTTGGTTTAGAGTCATTTACATATGTCCCTTTGGGGACATGCAAATACCATGAGTATGATCATAATAATGTCTCTCCATCCACCCTAATTCCAACATGGTATCACAGCTAGGTTATCATCCTAATCTTACATTAGGTACTCCTAATCACCTTCTTTCAAATTAGGATTAGTTATCACTAATCTAGCCATGGCTACCTTGTTGTGGACATCTCCTCCACATCCACTTGCTAGTGGAGTGTAGATTCCACTCTACACACTCAACCATTGCTCACATTACTTCTTTAAGCTTCTTCCCAACTCAGAGGTGAAGAGGCGGCTAGCTCCAACGCCTCCATTGAAGCACGTAGCAGTCGGAAATTTGCACAAAAGCCATCACCCTAAATTTTGGGGGAAAGACATAATTCATGATCATCAAGCCACCATTGTCTAAATCCTCATACTCCCACGGGTTTTCGGAAACTAAGAATTATGTGGTTGCCTTAGATTCTTGAATAATCAACTATAGATGGTGGGCCGGCTCTATGCACCTTCCAAAGAACCACTTCACTCAAACAGAGATTACTCTCTAGTTTTTATGGCTAATCTAGATTTTTAAAACCTAATCCTCTTCTTACTACATTGCTAATGATTGTGGTTTAACCCCTTGATCTCATGGTTTGTGGAAACTCATCAATTTCATCCTCCAATACTCTGCATTTTGGCTATCCCAAAACAATGAGTTTTCTCACTAAACCTCTATCATTGACGAATTGAATTCCAAAACAATGAGTTTTCTAACTAAACCTCTATCATTGAAGGATTAAATCCCTGATTAACTTTTTTTTATCATGCCCTCATCATATAAATCCTCTAATGTAAAATATATGAAGCCAAAGAAGAAAGGCAAGAAGTCAAAAACAACAAACCCAATAGATAAAAAGCCATGTTACTATCATCTTGCAAAAAGCCAGGGTTTTCTAGAGTTTTTGTCTTCTAACATGCATCTCTACATTAATGGGGGGCTTTTAGTTTCTAGCTTTGCATCTCAAATCAGTGTAAGGGTTTAAACATTGCCCTTTGGGTTCTAGAACCAAGAGGTAAGACCTACCCAACATGATGGCTAGTACAACTAAAGTAGATAAGTCTGAAGGATACAGCTTTCATACATGGCAGATGAAGATTAAGTTTACTTTCATGAGAAAAGGGCTATGGGGTGTAGTAAATGGGAAAGAAAAAATACCAAACATCAAGGACGAGAAAACTTTATGGATTGGCAAGGATGAGAAGGCTTTTGCTATCATAGCCTTGGGACTAAGTGATACTTATATCCAAAGAGTGTGTCTAAGGTGTTCCAAGCCTCCTAATTAAATTCTTTGAGCTAACTCATCTGAATTACATGAAAAGTATTCTTACTTAACTGGTTGGGATCAAGAAGAATATTGAAGAAGATGTAATCATAGACATCCTCTTCAAAAGTTTACCTCAAGAGGAGTATGATAACATAGTTACTACTTTAACTTGCCAGCACCAAAGCTTATGGATGTGGAAGCATCCCTCTTAGAAGAAGATGCAAAAGTTAAGTAGAGGCAGGGTATTACAAATGGTGCCTTTTTCAACAAAGACAACTATAAGAAGTCCAGCAAAGGATCAAATCCAAAGAAAGACTTCTTCAAGAAATCATGCAATTTTTTTTTTAAAAATAGGGCATGAAAAAAAAGATTGTTTCTTTAGAAACAAGGCTCAAAAGGCTCTACGTGCAAGAACAATAGACAGCTCAAGTGAAGACGAAAAGGATAACAAAGAAGAAGGAGCCTCAATAGAGACTAACTACATCGAGCATGATTGGGGTTTTTAGACTATCTAGGGCTTGCCTACCTATAGTCACCCCTCTATCCTAATAAAAATGTAAATATAACTTCTGGCATTGTAAACCACCATGAGTAAGACCTACAGGCACTTGGATAGTCATCGTAACCAGAGTCGTAAATAGTTACTAGAGCTAGCATTGCCATCTTAGTAACCATGGATATTTTGTTGAGGGAGGATGTTGAAACAATACACCAAAATATACGTGACATTGGGGATAAGGGCATATGGTTCAAAGGTCACTTTAGCCTTAGCTAATCTTTATGGACTATGGTTAGTAGTATCGAGCAGCATCTTTTGAGCATATTCTAGCTGCCTAGAGAAAGTGGGAGAGGATCTCTTCTTTCACTCCAATCTAGAATTTTGGATACTCTCTTCGAGATATTATTAGAGTTTTACTTAGGGGTTAATCACGCCCTAATCACTTGTACTCTAACCTATATAAGAGGTTCTCAACTAATGCAAGGGTACACAACCTCCATTATCCTATCTCTTGTGTAATTATGCTGCCGATTTAATTAATGATACATTAATCTCTCTCTCATCTAGCTTGTTTTATGTAAATACCATGAGTATGATCATATTGTCTTTCCATCCATCCTAATTCCAACAAAAGTGCCAAATGTAGTTTTAAAAAATATATAACAATTTTTTTTGTGCTTCATCACCTTCTTCAAAGATTGAGCATAGAGGCATGGAAACGTGCAGGTGAAGCTTGTTTGCGTGGTCAAAGCTTGATGATCATACAACAAGAAAGAGTTTTGTTTTGTTTTTGTTTTTTTAAAACAAAGCTACAGCTAGCACATATCATATAAGCATAATCCTAGTTCTTTGCTACTCAGTACATAGGCTCAAGCTAGCGTAGGCTTCATCGCCTACAAGGCTCAGCTAGCGCATGTTTTTTTTAAAGAAAAGAAAGCAAAGCTTCGTTGCCCTCAAGGCTCGGCCCACCAACGCAGGATTCACGAAGCGCATCAAGAGAGAGAAAAAAAAAAGAAAACACAGAGGGAGGTTGTCGCCAACGAGAAGGGAGAAAAAAAAAAGAGAGCTAAAAAGGCTACCATCGTGAGTGTAAAAGAGAGAAGGGTCTTTTTCTTTTAGCCCTTGAAAACCTTAGGGTTTATCACCCATTCACACTAAGGTTTATCTTTTTACACTCTTTCCTTTTTTTTCACACCTTCTTCGTAGCCCATTATCTCCTTGCCCACACTCTTCACCATTAACCTCATCCCATTGTCTTGCATTCACACCTCTTATACATTAGTATTGTAAGAGGTTGCTTTCATGTAGATTATATATAGGCACATGTGGAGAAGATTTGGGAGCTTGTTCACACGCTTTGGTGCATTGTGGGCTTGTTTGTATGCATTTGCACACTTTGGTGTATTGTGGGATTATGCACATTTGTGCATTATTTGGGGATTCACACGCCCTATACGCCTTGTATTTGAGAGGTCTGTTCACACATGTTGTGCATTGTTTTTTGGGGCATACACTTTGGATAGTGTTCACATGCAACCATGGGATATTCCAAGTGTTTGAGAGGTGTATTCACACATGTTGTGTATCATATTATGGAAGAATTAATTGTGAAATTATTTGATATTTTATGTGGTATTTATGATACGCTCATTTGCCGAGCCATGGTTGCATCATGATGGATGGATAAGCAAGATTTAATGTGTCTTATGTTTTTAGTGAGCATATCAGTGCACAGAGTAGCGTGGGTACAATGGATTTTGGCTGGTGCACAGTCGTCAGGTTTTGGTGCGCGCCGACTGTGTCGTCGTCCATAGTTTCATTTAATTAAATTGCTACAATTTGAATGTAAATACCTAAACTTGGAGACCAAGTTACTTTTTGATATTAATAGCCCAAAGTGGAATGTATCAAGCCATTCTTAAGCAATTGCTTTTTGCTAATACAAAAATACATGCATGAGAAAGCATGTTCACTCATGCATGAGGGGAGATTGAATCCACTCTTTTGTCGTGCATATCTAGCTTTTTATGTTGTTTATTTGCCAAGTTTATGCTATGGCTATGGAGGTTAATTATCAACATTGGTATCCAAGCTAGTACATGTTATATGACAGCGAGACAACACAACAACTGTGCCACGACACACAAACGACAGTAACATTGAGAGCTATAACTGGCCGGCACCGCACAATAGCCACCATGAGGAGAACAAAAGCGTGTCGACCTGCACCCTCACAAAGGAGAAACCTCTTTTCGATCTAGCTTTTTGCTCTCCCTAGCCTCCTTCACCAAACATCAAACCAAGGCCATAGCCGTGATAAGGGGCTCCTCCTCAACCACCCAAGTACCCATCCTCCCTAGTTTCTAGCTACATAGAGCAAAGACTACTCTCCAAAATCGCTTTCCATCTTCGGTGGTTTTACTCCTGCAGCCTACTCTCCAACATTGGCATTCACGGATGGGGTGTGCTATTGTGGAACTTCCTAAACCACCCTCCATTTTCCGTTTGGCGACATTCGAGCATCCTCTCAATACCAACAATGGCAGAGTGTTTACCTTTACTACAGAAGGTCAACACTTTCTTTTTTTTCAAAGGGTTTCGATCCTCTTGTTTTATAAGCCTTTGAATCACCCTTTCAATAGAAGCTTTTGATTCAAAGCGTGCCTTTTTATTTTAAGCTTCCCAAACCTCTATTCCTGGCCATTCTTCGTAAGCCTTTCAATTATAAAACTCGAATTAAAGCCTACCATACGACTTTTACATTAAGCCTCCAAACACTTTGTATTTTGGCCTATCACAAGCTCCTCACACAAGCTTAATTCATCGGTGCTCGAGTAACTTCCACTCTCAGCTTCCAATTTTCTTCATCATGCCGTCATCAAGCGACAACTCGCTGTAAAACAACTCCGACATAGGTACCCCTTTTCTTGATCCTATTCTGGAACAACAAGTTTATTTGTTGCAACAACAACTTCATGATGCTGAACGCCAATTACAAGACCTCGACAAGCAACTATGGGGCACAGATGCTAAGGGCGACCGAATTGCTAAAATTTGTGAGTTGCATTCAACGCTCAACAAACCTGCAAAGAACAAAAGATAAGTCATCACTCCTTTACTTTTTCTCGCTTTGATGGTCGCAAAGATGGCAAAACTATTTTGTCATGGTTGAGTCAATTTGATGACTACTTTGTCGAAGAAATTTTTTTCGAGCATGACAAAATCAAGTGCGCCACCAACCACATGAATGATAAAGTTGCTTTATGGTGGAACGCACTCCGCAATAGTATTGATCACCCTACCACACTTAGGCCTCGTTCCAAGACAAGGTCAAAGAATCATTCTTACCACCTTAGTTTCATCTTCACATGCACCACGTATGTTCAAATTTATCATGGATTGAAGGTGAAAATGTGAGTCAATATACTGAGCGTTTTTGGCAACGCCTCTTACTCTTTCACATGCTCAAAGACATGCTTGAAGATTCACTTCAACACAAATATACGAAGTCAGTCTTCAATGTGGTATACAAGCAAAAAATCAACACTTTGAAGCCATCTTCACTCTACGAAGCAATTTCTTTCGCTCATGACACAGATAAAGAGTTTCAATTTATTGCCTAGATGGTTCGCTCTTCTTAAAAGGCTCCTCAATTTCACCAACCACAAGCGGCAACTCAAAATCGACAATCTTCTTGGGTAACAAACAATCATAACTTTCGTAAACCTTTTGTTACTGCACACATTGATTCTTTTAACAACACTCGTGCACCCACTTTTCCAAATAAAAATGTATCTAATGTGGCTAATTCCAAGTCAAATGATGTAGATTCAAAGCCTCATCTTAGCCACAATAGCATGCACACACCACATGTTGATTCGCAGCACAAATATCCCATCTTTTATTATAAATGCCATAAACAGTTTCAGTGCCTTGCTAAGCTCCCAAAGGACAATCCTTCATCAACAAAACTCCACTATATTGAAGAGGATAGCGCTATTGATGATCTCTACTTTGCTCCAGATTATTGGAGTGAAGACGCTCTTCAATCCGAGGTGGTGAACAACACAGAATCTATTGTTCCAAGTATGCCTCCCTCTCTACATGCTTTATTGTGAATGAAAGGTCATATAAATGGTTCTAAAGTATGTGTTTTACACGATGGTAGTTCACATGACTTCATCTCTGAAAAACTTGTTAAGAAACTCCAACTTGAAACTTCTCCTTCTACTTATAAAGTTAAATCTGCTTTTCAAGAAACTAGGTACAATGGCACACGTGAAATAAAAGATCTTGAAATTTCTATTGGTCCTTATAAGGAAAAATGAAATTTTCTTATTGCACCTTTGCACTCCACAGATGTCATTCTTGGTATGCCGTTTAGACACCAACATAATCCACAAATTGATTATCAAACACACACTATGCCTTTCAATTTCAATAATCAATTGATCTCTTTATCTTATCACTCTTCTCTTGAAATGTTTCCACTCATCTCTCACACACAAGCATGTCGTGCATTAAGGAAACATGAGAAAGCATACATGATTTATGTTAATGAAGTGGAAAAGAAAGAATCTTTTCTCACACCACAACAACAAAAATTTCTTGCTTCATACATGATTTATGTTAATGAAGTGGAAAAGAAAGAATCTTTTCTCACACCACAACAACAACGATTGTTTTGCAGATGACTATCATCCCCATCTACCCCCTTTGTGATTGCAAATCAGCAGTACTAAGCTATGAAGGTTGGAAGATGTCCATAGCTATGAATAAGAGAGAGAGAGAGAGAGAGAGAGAGAGAGAGAGAGAGAGAGAGAGAGAGAGAGAGAGAGAGATGTAATAAAGATCAAAGGAGGGAGAGTGCGATTGCACGACGCAATGATTATAGATTTGATTGAGATGATAATCCTTCACCACATACATTGCTTTTGTAGGCATAAAGCCTTATCTTTGACCCATTCACACATAATAAGGCAATGACACATGGCATGACCTATGACATCACCGCTTACTACATACACATATAATATCTAGCCTTTAGAGGATGTTCACACACATAATATATACTCATACATAAGCAAGACCTTGATCCCAACAAACCCCCCCTCAAGGTATTACTATGTGAAGGATAAATCTAGGCTCATGGCTCTAGTTTCTCATGCTAGTAATGGGTTTCCAAGGTAGAGACAAATAAAGGATTAAGTCACACACACACACACACAAATGACATAGACCAAGTTATTATATCTCATTTTAGGGGACATCCCGGGGGCAGAGTACCCTACACACACATCTTGGACTAAAAGGTCCATTCATCATAACAATAGTTAGCTTTCTCTTTGGAAATCTCTTCCTTTTCAGCAACATTTGCAGTGATCTTTTTGGAATAACAATCTTTCTCAAGATGATTGTTCTTACCACAAATACCACAAGATTTAATGCTAAAGCAATCCTTTTCCAAATGATTACTTTTACCACACAATTTGCAGGGTTTACCTTTGGAAGATCCCTTGAACTTTGCAACAAACCCTTAGTCAGTGTGATAGCTTCAGTTGATCTTTGCTTCTTCTTTCTTTCTTCTTCCTGCAAGGCACTGATAATTCCTTCCAGGGTTGGATCATGTAAATTATTCAAGGTTGTGACCAGGTTGTCATATTCTTTAGGCATGCTTTTGAGAAGCACTGCCATGGCATCATCATTGGTCACACTGGCCGAACTACTACAGCTAGTTGAGTCATAAGACTCCTCATCTTTTGTTGACGTGAGTAGTAAGAGATTCACCTATTCTCAATTATAGCTCAAAGAAATCTTAGAGTTTTTAGAACTAGCTCCAAACAGTATATCAAGTTTGGCCCATGCTTCAGAAGGTGATTCAAGATCAAAAATGTCATGAAGGTAATCATCATCAAGACCAAGAGAATTTATGGCATAAGCCTTTTCTTCTCTAGCACTCTCTTGAGGTGACTTGCCCCTAGTAGATTCTCCTTCATTGGATGCATTGGAAGAAGTACCTTCATTACTTTTAAACCAATCCCCATAAGCTCTCTCTCATCAAGTGAAACTTGATTTTCATTTGCCATGTGTGAAAACCTTGTCCATTGAACTTGTCTATAAGCATATGATAGCTCATGGCTATGAGGAAGGGTCTTACCTCTTTAACTCAAAGGGTAGTATCTATCTTCCTTTTTACAAGATAATTAGGAGTAGAAATGCAAGAAAATGCACAAATATTTTGAAAAGCCCCAGAATTTTAGATTGTAGAAACTTTAATTAAATGATTTTACCATTCTCTTCCAAAAACCTTAAATTTGCTGATATGATAAGGATGTGAGATGCCCTTGTAAAAGTCATTGTGTAAAGAAATAATTGAAGATTGAACTTCACCAACTCAACGCACTGCTTGGAGAGCTTCAAGAACTTTGATGATGGCATAGTAATTGTGATGCTTCAGCACAAAATAATTGTGATGCTCACGATCGCTAGACTGTTGGAAAGGAGATCATAGATCATTTCCTTGACCACATTAGAAAGCTTACAAATAGCTGTTGCACTGAACTTGTCTCACAGGTCAACTCTTGAGAAGATAGCGATCAAGAGATGGTGCTGGATGGAGGTAGGTGAGGATGAGCAGATGGTGGTAGAACGACACGACGAGGAGACTGACAGCAAGAGATGGTGTTGGATTGATGTAGGTGAGGACAAGCAAATGGAAGTAGAACGGCACAACAAGGAGCCTAACAAACTTGAGGTCAAAGAGCAACGTAAATGGATAGCCAATCACCGAAGAGGTGACCCAAAGGATGGCTGAAATCGAGGTTTAGCAAGAGGATTCATGAGTAGATGGCTATGGTGGCGGAGTAAGACGTGGGCAGAGTGCAAAGAGCAGCCTAGCTCTGATACCAATTGTGATTGCAAATCAATAGTACCAGCTATGGAGGTTGGAAGATGTCCATAGCTATGGATAAGAGAGAGAGATGTAACAAAGATCAAAGGAGAGAGAGAGAGAGAGAGAGAGAGAGAGAGAGAGAGAGAGAGAGAGAGAGGGAGTGCGATTGCATGACACAATGATTATAGATTTGATTGAGATGATAATCCTTCACCATGTACATTGGTTTTGTAGGCATAAAGCCTTATCTTTGACCCATTCACACATAATAGGGCAGTGACACATGGCATGACCTATGACATCACCGCTTACTACATACACACATAATATCTAGCTTTTAGAGGATGTTCACACACATAACACATACTCATACATAAGAAAGACCTTAATCCCAACACCCTTCTCGTGGTGACTTAGACCATAAGATAGAACTTCTTCCAGGCATTCACCCACCTCACAAAGCACCATATAGACATGGCCCTTTGCACCAACAAGAAGTGCAACGTCAAATAGCTGAATTGCTTGACAAAGGTCTCATTCGCCCTAGTAGCTCCCCGTTTGGTGCGCTTGTCTTGCTTGGGTAGAAAAAGAATAAAACCTTTAGGATATGCATAAACTATACAGCGACTGTTAAAAGAACCGCTATCCAATCCCTAGAATTAATGACCTATTAGATAAATTGAAAGGTGCAAGTGTATTTAGTAAAATTGACTTAAAGTCTGGGTATCATCAAATTTGTATGGATCCTGCTGATGTCTTCAAGATTGCTTTCCATACACATCACGACATTATGAGTTCGTTGTCATGCCCTTCGGTCTCACTAATGCTCATGCCACATTTGCACGCATGATGAACAATTTTTTTATAGATTATTAAAGCTTTGTGATTGTTTTCTTTGATGATATTCTCGTTTATAGTCACTTTGAAGAAGAACACAAGGATCACTTAAGTATTGTCTTTGATTTGTTAAGGGAAAATAGATTATATGCTAACCTTGACAAAAGTTCTTTCTTTCAAACTGAGATAGAATATCTAGGTCATATTGTTTCATGTGATGGTGTTTGAGTAGACCCTAAGAAAGTTCAGACCATTCAAGAGACTCGCCTACTCCTAAAAATGCCCATGAAGTTAGATCTTTTCTAGGTCTAGCAGGTTTTGATTACAAGTTCGTAAAGAATTTCTCGCTCATTGTTCTCCCATTGACTATCTTGCTTCGCAAGAAGATAGTTTTTCGATGGGGTGTAGTCAGTAGAACTTCTTTGAAACTTTGAAGTACTTATTGCCCATGCACCTGTCCTGCAACTCTCGTCCTTTCAGATGCTAGTGGATTTGCCGTAGGTGCAATCCTCATGCAAGATAACCATCCCATAGCTTATGAGAGCCGCAATCTCAAACCCAATGAGGCCAATTATAGTACCTATGACAAGGAACTTCTGGTTGTTGTCCATGCCCTCAACATATGGAAGCATTATCTCATAGAATCTGAGGTACTAATAAAGACGGATCAACAGACTATCAAGCACTTGTTGACCCAATCTTTAATATCAGAGCGCCATATCGAATGGGCTTCTTTTATCCAAAAATTTCACCCCATGATCCAATATCAACCAAGATGCGTTAATGTAGCTACAGATGCTCTAAGTCACAGACCTCTTGATGATAACCAAAGTTCTATTTGCAATTCTAATTCATTTGATGCGCTTAAACATGATTATTTGAATAATGTGTCTGTTATTCAAGTGCAATCTTTCGATGCCATGATTGAATCATATGCTAATGATCTTGATTTTTCACCTGCATGGAATGCCATACATGCTAACAATTCTTTGCAAATAAATGATTACTCTTATGCAAATGGATTTTTGTTCTTTCAAAAGTGACTTTGCATCACTGCACCATTTAGAGAACTATCCATAATTGAGATGCATGCTTTTGCATATATGGAACATAGAGGAATTCAATCCACATTAGCTGCATGTAAATAATATTTCTTTTGGCCTGACCTGAAACATGACATTATAAAATTTGTGTCTAAATGTATTGTTTTTCAAAGAATTAAATGCCATCATGGGGTAGATCTTTTGGTCTTTTAGTGCCCCTACCTATTCCCAAAGGTCCATGGGAAGAGATTTCAATGGACTTTACTGGTTTACCGACTACGTCCTGTCATAATGACATGATATGGACCATAAGTGATAGATTTACCAAGCAAGCATACTTTGTACCTTGCAAGAAGACCCTGTCTACCCCTCAAACTGCTAAGCTATTCATTAAGGCTGTCTTTCCTCACCATGGCTTTCCAAAAGTCATTCTCTCTGACCAAGATGGCCGCTTTTGCAATCATTTTTGGGTTGCTCTATTCAAGAACTTAGGCTCTAAAATGGATTTTACATCCACTTTCCATCCAAAAAGCAATGGCTAGACTGAAGCTACCAACAACACTATTATGGATCTTCTTAGATCCTACACTATTGACCGACCCTCTAATTGGAATCAACATTTTCCTCTACTTCAATTTGCTTACAACAATACCCCCCATTCGGCTGCTTGTCGAGCTCCCTTTGAAATTGTCTATGGCAAGAAACTTCCCATATTCTTGTCTCTACCATAACTAGTGATGTTCCAGCTGGCTGACACTTTAGCTCATGACCATGCTACTATTCTAGGCTGAAGTAACTAAATCTATCAAGTGAGCATAATTGAAATACACCGCTCAAGCTAACAAGAAACGACAACCAATGAAATTCAAAGAAAATGATCTAGTTTGGCTTCACATAGAGAAAAAATGCTTAAAGAATATTGCCAAGTATCCTAAGATCAAGTTGGCTCCTAGATTTTATCGACCGTTCACAATTATCCAATAAATCAATGAAAATGCATTCCGCTTGGGCATTCCCACTCACTAGAAGATACATAACTCGTTCCACATTAGTTTATTGAGACCCTTTAAATGCCCCACTCCTGTTAGCCCTATTATTGATGACCCTCCTCTCCTTAAAGATGACTCTGAAGGTCTATTACCTGAAAGTATTACTGACCCATGACCAACCAACCACCCGTACTGGCATTGTGTATCATCATCGTTACTTGGTGAAGTATAAGAATCATTCTATTGAGGAATCATAGTGGATTCCTAAAACATCGCTTACACCGCACTACTGACACTTGATTCTAGCATACCACTCACATTCACATTGATTCTTTTATGGACACTGATTCGCCGCGATTGAGACAGTGTCATAGTTCTTCCACATGTTTTGGTGTGCTGATTCTCACCGACTGAGACAGCACATTCATTTAGTGCTAATTTGCCGCCGATTGTTTGAGGCAGCACGTTAGTTTAGTGCCGATTCACTGACTGAGGCAGCATTATAGCGTGAGGTTGGCCACCCTTGCTTTTGTTTATTTCACACAGCTCAAGATAGTTTCTTTTTAACCTAGCGGTATGTTATGGAAATGTGAATTGTGGAATTATTTGATATTTTGTGGTATTTATGGTATGCTCATTTGTCGCACGGTTGTAATTGGCTATGCACAAGAATGTGGAGCAATGGTTACATCATGTTGGACGGATAAGCAAGATTTAATGTATCTTATGTTTTTAGTGAACAAATCAATGCACGGAGTAGCGTGGGTGTGATGGATTTTGACCAGTGCACAACCGTCGGGTTTTGGTGTTGTGCGCCAATGGTCGCCCGCCCATAATTTCATTTAATTAAACTACTGCAATTTGAATGTAAATAGCCAAGCTTGGAGACCAAGTTACTTTTTGATATTAATAGCCCAAAGTGGAATGTATCAAGCTATTCTTGAGCACTTGCTTTTTGCTAATACAAAAATACATACATGAGAAAACGTACTCACTCATGCATGGGGTGAGATTGAACCCACTCTTTTATCGTGCATATCTAACTTTTAATGTTCTTCTTGTTTATTTGCCAAGTTTATGCTATGGCTATGGAGATTCGTGATTATGTTCTTAAGGACACCAACTACATCAACACGGTTTCACATGATCATGGTGATGTATTACATCCATATGTACATGATGATGTATTACATCCATATGTACATGATGATATTAATGACATGTATCCACTTGTAGGAAAATAGAGAAAATAGAGACTTGCAAGAAAATAGATTATTCTACCCAATCAATTCATCAAAAACCACAAGTCCAACATATTCAAGAATTGAATAAATAGCAAGTAAAATACTTCGCACAAGTGATGACTCAATATTAGGTACAATATCCCCCCCTCATGTGTGTGGCCTCTTTCCACACATGAGTATTTATATAATTCTGTCATTCTAAAATAGTCCATTGCCTCCAAAGAGGTGCTTTTACTTGCACGACAGTCTCTCATGCTCAAAATAGAGCGTCATAAATTGAGGTTAGGGGGTTAAAGCATATCATGCTTTACAAAAGTATTAAAGTTCAAGTCTAAGCTTGATAAATCAAAGCTTTCAAAATAAATCAAAATGTGCACAAGCTAGCACATGTATATATAAAGCTTGTTTACAAAAATGTGTGCTAAGTAACCCAAGAATCACCCTTCCATACAAACCAACTATAATAAACATTAGAGGCCCCAATCATACATCAATGCTGTAACATGATTTGGCATGATGCAAATATGATACAAGCGTCCCCAAATTATTTAAGAGGGTAGAATAATATTTTTAAGAGAGCTTAAAATATATTTTGATAACATTCCCTTTTGCTTGAGTTTACAATTGCCCTCAATCGTGGGTTTGTTGAAAATAATGGAGGATCTCAAAGGAAAGGCACAAAAGTATTTCTCAGGCACCCATCTTGCATCTTCATGAGGATGATTTTTAAAAGTGACCAAATATTTGATATATTGATTTCCAGTACGAGTTGATGTAATCTGATCATCAATGATAGTTTTTGGAATCTAAACTTATTTCTCACCCTCAATAAGAGGTGGTTTCTCATACATAGGATGAGTGGGAAGTCATCCCTTGAAAGGTTCTAATAAACTCACATGAAATGAGTTATGAATCTACCAATGAGAAGATAATTTAAGTTTGTAAGCAATATCATTAATTTTGTAAATCACCTTAAAAGGTCCATAAAATCTTGGGGAGAGCTTAATAGTTAGGAATTTTTCAACACTCTTAAGTATGTGCTTCTCAATTCTCAAAAGAGCATAATCTCTAATTTCAAAAGAGATAGCTTTACGTGTACGGATTATTTTCTTAACATATTGTTCTTGAGAATGTGCAATAGAATGCTTTACATTATTTAAAATGCTATTTAAATTGATAGTGAATTGACCAGTAGCTTTGATTTTATGGGAAAATCTAATAGCCAGAATAGGCAAAGTTTTCCCATAAACAATTTTGAAAGGTGCTTAACCAGTAGCCAAATGACTCTGAAGTATTATTGTAAAAGCAAACTGGAGAAGATGAATGTACTTTCCCATGAATTATATTATTGGGAAACATAGGCTCTGAGTAGATGCAAGATAGTGCTATTAGTAACCTCAGTTTGACTATTCGTTTCCAGATGGAAAGCTGTGGAAAACTCTATCTTAGTCCCTAAGTTGGAGAAAAGCGTGAATCATCCAAAAGTTACTCTATAGAATCTAGAGTCTTTGGTTAGAAACAATGACTTTTGGCAATTTGTGATGTACAAAGATTTGCTTAATAAACATAATCGCAGCTTAAGAAGTCAATGTTTTCTTACAAGGTAAGAACTAAGCAATGATGTAGTAGGCAAACCTGTAATGATATCCATTGATATTTGTTCCTAAGTATCATTAGGGATCGGTAGAGGAGTAAGAAGTCCTTGGGTCTTACCTTCATAGAGGAGGAAGAAGTCCTTGGGTTTTACCTTTGTAGCTTTTAATTTTCTAACAAATAAAATATTCAGCCACAATTTTTGCTACATCTTGTTTAAGATAAGGCCAAAATAATTCTCTAAAAACTAATTGTAAAGTATCTAAAACACCTCAATGACCCATGTATGGTGGGCGGTTCCTGTATTTCCTCTAATATAAAATGTATGAAAGGTTGTGTAATACACAATCTCTTCTAGAAGAAAAGGTAAGCATCATGGCATGAGTAATCACCAATAGGGTTCCAATTATTGTCTCTAAGCCTAGTCCAAACATCGAAAATTTTTTGGTTAATATCATAGGATTCTTTCATAGGACTCAACGGTTCACTATAAATGACAAAAATGTTGTGAACACTAAGACATCTATTTAAAGCACCATAACATTTTCTTTGCCTAGTTGATATTGAATCATGGGTTGGAAACTCTGGATAAATGAAATCCATTTGATATGTCAGTTAAGAATCAATGTTTGGGTCAACAAATGACAAATACTCTATTAGTCTATCTTGATTAGAAATTTAGATCCCATTAAATAATGTTTCCAAAGTCTTAAAGCATGTACAACAACACCTAATTCCTCATCATATGTGCTATAATTTCTTTATTTTGGTTTAATATTACGATTTTCATAAGTAATTGGATGTCCATCTTGCATGAAAAAAATGAGATATTTTGGAATAATGATGCATTTTTGACACCTTGGTAAGGAGAGGGGGACTCTTGAGGTAGGCGCCTTTACGCTAGGGTGGGCTTATTCACCGCACTAGCCTAGGCCCTCAGAACTAGACAACATCACAATCACTCGCCTCAATCGGCGAACATAGCTTATTGTCCACGCTATACATACATACATACATACATATATACATATATATATATATATATACATACATACATATATATATACATACATATATATATATATATACATACATACATACATACATACATACATACATACATATATATATATATGCATGTATGTATGTATGTATGTATATATATATATACATACATACATATATATACATACATACATACATATATATATATATATATATACACATACATACATATATATACATACATACATACATACATACATATATATATATATATATACATACATACATACATATACATATATATATATATGTATGTATGTATGTATGTATATATATGTATGTATGTGTATATATATATATATGTATGTATATATATATACATACATACATACATACATACATACATATACATACATACATACATACATACATACATACATATATATATATATATATATATGAATCCAGGAACAGGTCCATTCACCTTATAAGAAAGTGCAATTTATAACCTCATGGGGTAGTCATCCACAAGACAATATATATACCTAGATGAATCCAGGAACATGACTAAATTCACCTTTTAGGAACGTGCATGTTATATTCTCATGGTAGTCAACCCACAAACAGCACCAAAACCATATCCACTAGCATTAGTAAACTACAACAAAGAATAGTAATTAAAAATCTGGTAATGTAAGAACTGGTGCATGAGTCAATGCTTTCTTAAGCTCATAGAAGGAATAGTCATGTCTACTAGTCCAATCAAAATGTCTAGCTTTCTTAAGGAGTTTGGTTAAAGGATGTGCAATATATGCAAATTTCTAAACGAACTTCCTATTGTAGCTATACAATCCAAGAAAAGATTGGGTTCATAAATATCACGCGGTTTAGGTTAGTTAGCAATGCTTTTAATCTTTTAGGTCTGCTCAAATACCATAGAGAAACAATATGCCTTAAGTATTCAATTTTCTTTTGAAATAATTTTCTCTTTTAAGAATTGACATAGACCTAATTCTCTTAAAGAAGTGAACACTGTTTCTAAATGTTGTTCATGCTCTTGACGATTCTTACTAAAAACTAAGGTATCATCAAAAAACACCTAAACAAAATTTTGATCATTGAAGAATATTCAATTCATCATTCTGTTAAAAGTACCCGGAGCATTAGTCAAACCAAATTGCATAACTAAAAACTCATAGTGACCGGTTTGGGTTCTAAAAGTAGTGTTGAAAATATCTCCATCTATTCAAATTTGAGATCAATTTTGCTAAAAACTTGTCCTCCCTTGAGCTTATCTAGCAAGTTATCCACTCATGGTATGGGATATTGGTTCTTGACAGTAATCTTATTTAAAGCATGATAATCAATACACATTTGATATGTCCCATTCTTCTTTTTAACACGAGAAGAATTGGAGTACCAAAAGGAGAACTATTGGGTCTAATCAGTCCTTTCTCTAACAATTCTTCAACTTGCCTCTAATTCTCTTTTTTCTCAAGCATGCTATCTCGATATAAGAAGCTTTACATGGCAGAAAGCTTCTAGGGATTATTTCAATTTTATTATCTTCTAGATGAGATTTGGGTAAGCCCAGAGGTATAGGTCATCTATAAAGCAGTTAGAGAACTTAGAAATGAAAGGATCATGAGACAAGTCTGGTTTAGAGTCAGCCTGAGCACTAAATTGGTTGACAAGAATAAAAAATATATTCTCCTTTTTCCTTACAGCTCTTTTAGCTTGGGTATGAGTTAAGAGTGGGCCTAAGTCACCCTTAGTCTAACCTTAGAGACAAATTTCTTTGTCACCTTTCATTTATCATATTGTAAGGGTGTCATAATCAATCTCGAAATTATTTCATGTCTCCATGGCATTCCTAAGATAACATCAACACCTGCAAAAGAGCAACTAGAAATGTTCTCTTTTCTTTCAGTGAATCCATTTCCAATTCTAGATTCTTAATCTCTTTAAAGAAATTGTACTTAGTTCCTTGAAATACAGCTTTCACTTTACAACTAGAGTATGATGCATCTAGGTTAAGTGCTTTCAATGCCTTTTTAGAATTGAAGTCATGGAAACTATCATCATCATGCAAAATAAAAATTAGTTTTCCTTTTATTTTTCCCTAAATTCTCAATTAAGCATGAATTGAAATCTTACCTTCATCCAAATAGTCAAGATCAAAATTACCCTCTTGCTTGAAAGAATCGTCGTTGTCCTTTTCAATAACGTTGAGGCGAGCCACATGTGCGGAGTTCGTTTTCTTCTATGAATAGTCTGGTGCAAGGTGACCTGCCTTGTGACATTTGAAACACCTGATGATATGATTCTTTAGGTGACCATTTGAGGGTTTGTTGTTATTGTCTTTTCGAGCATCTCCTTTGGCTACATATTTACCCTTGTGCATCCTAGATTTATCAAAATTGCTCGAAGGAAAAGATGGTTTAGAAGACTTTGTAAAAGACTTTTCCTGCATTCTAGAATCTCTAGAAATAGAAGCTTTGCGCTCACAATTTAGAGCAAGATCCATAGTAGAACTAAGACTATGAGGATGAAGCATATTAACATCAACCCTAATAGTAGGCTTGAGACTGGCAAAATGAATTTTCTTCTTTGCTCTCTTTCTTTAACCTTCTCAATCACTTAAACCTACAATAGAATGTCCCATAATTTGTCGATATAGGCTTAGGCATTCTCTTTCTCGACCTGGCGTGTAAAGTATCCCATTGTTAACGAGCTCTAGCCTTGTATTGAGCAGGTAGAAAGTTCTTCTTTAAAAGTTTATGGAACTCTATCCATGTCATAGGTCAATGTTTACCCTGCTTGATCACACTCTACCAAAAAGAGACATTTTCAATCAAATGATTACAAGCACACTTTCAATCAAATGATTACAAGCACACTTAATCTTAGCCTTTTTTGGAAAAAAATTTCCTGAAAAATAGTCATCCAATTGACTGAGCCATGCAATGAGTACTCGTGCATCTCTCTTATCATTATAGTTCTGGAAAGTGAATGCCTTTCGGTAATCTGTGAATCTTTTCGAGAACGTAAAGTAGCTTTGATAGTGTGCCTAACATGATCACTTTCCTCCTCGTGTAGAGTCGGAAGATTCATGCTTACGCTTATAACACTTCACATGTCGCTCTAGCTTACGTCGGAGTCCACACTCACTTGCAATTTATTCTTGAAGTGCAAAAAAATTCTCTTGCATAGGGGGTTGTGTAGGTAAATTGGCTATTGCAAATAAATAAATAAATAAATAAAGTATAATTATATGATGTGGATAAATAAATAAGAATGAGAAACTTAGCTCTTGAACCATGTTGAATTCGGGTTTGAAATTTATCAAAAGGTTGATCTTAGCACCATCCTTTACTCCAATTCCGAATGAATCCTAAGCGTGGTGAAGAAGCTTGAGTTTCGATCGACTTTGGCAATATTTCTAAAGCCACTTCAGATTCATTGAGTATCCAAAAATCTTGCTGAAGCTTGATGTGATGAAGAAACCGGTGTCAAAAACACCTCCCAAAAAAATTTGGTTTTTGAATAATGCCCAAAATTTTTGGTTACAAGAGGCCTTCCAATTTTTTGAAGGGAAAATATAAGCTTTTAAAGCTTAGAAAGAAAAACATGGATATTTCTCACTGTGAAACCTGTCGGCTACGTGCCTATGTGAGGGAAAAAAAGTGCTTGCAATCCGAATTTTAACCATCGCGAATGGAGAGAAAAAGATGAAGTTTCAATTTCTTAATTTCCACTTAATAAGCTTGAGTTTCTCCACATTGATTAAGCTTATTAATCTAAAAATAAATCGCACTATAAATCACCAATTAACGCTTCTTTCACAAATTGAATTATGAAAAATTATCCACCATCCATTATGGAATTCCATCAAACTCAGTGGTGGTTTAGCAAACTGACAGTGGAGCCAATTCCTCCCTTGTATGCCAATTTCATTCGTACAAATGTATTAACAAGAGATAGAGAGAATCTAAAAACCACTTTTCAAGAAAAAGGGTGGTTTTGTGGTTTATGTAGAGTGGTTTACCACCTCCTTTGTCTTTTGGTCTTTGTCTTTTAGATAGAAGCTTGCAACACTTGAAACCTTTGATTTATGCTTTCAAGCTTTTAAATCTTGCCTCCATCTTCCTAAACCCATGGCTTTGATACCATTGACATGGATCCACTTCTAGAAAAATAGAGAAAATAGGGACTTGCAAGAAAATAGATTATTCAACCCAATCAACTCATCAAAAACCACAAGTTCAACATATTCAAAAATTGAATAAATAACAAGTAAAATACTTAACTCAGGATGACGACTCAACATTGGGTGCAATCTTCTTCCCTCATATGTGTGGCCTCTCCCCACACATGAATATTTATATAATTCTTTCATTCCAAAATAGGCCATAGCGTTCAAAAATATAAAAGTGTGCTTTTACTTGCACCGCCCTCTCTTATGCTCAAAATAGAGTGTCCATAAATTGAGGCTAGGGTTAAAGCATATCACGCTTCACAAAAGTATTAAAGTTCAAGTCTAAGCTTGATAAATCAAAGCTTTCAAAATATGCACAAAGCTTGTTTACAAAAATGTATGCCAATAAATAATATTGTGTGTATTCTCCTCAATCTTATGAATCCTCTTCACACCTATAAAATAACCAATAATAAATTGGTAAACAAATATACCATAAGTATACAAACTATCACCACACACATGTTTTCCAGGCATAAGTACCCAAGGAATCACCCTTCATATAAACCAACTGTAAAACAAACATTAGAGACCCCAATCATATGTTAATATATACCAAATTATTAATATTTATAATGGCATCACCCGTGATATTAACATGATTTGGTATGATACAAAAATAATCCAAGCGTCCCCAAATTATCTAAGAAGGCAAAAGAGAGCTTAAAATATATTCTCATAACAATTGATGTATCACACGCACGTGTACATGATGATGATGTACACTTGTACATGACGACATTGATATATGTGCACATGATGACATGGACACTTATGCACATGATGTTGATATATGTGATAGTGATGTGTGTGGACTAAGTCATGTGGGCATGATCTCGAGGGCAAGGATGACATCGAGCATTATGAGTGTTCATACACCTAGGCCTACCTACCTTCCTAGGGATCATAGTCTGGTACTAGATGATCTCCTTGTGGGTCAGCATTTGATTAGTGATGCATATATTAGCACACATATGAGGTTAGTAACACCACATGATACACTTGAACATAGACCTAAGTTTCTTATGCTAGATTTATCAGGCTATTCTTCTAGGGCTTTTGCATATGGAGATATTCACAATATCATTATTCGTAGTTCTCACAGCTTACCTAGTGGCATTTATGTAGGTATAGTGTATATATTTGAGCATCCAGGTATTGAGCAACACGAGGGTAGTGTTGATTTTACTGAGGTGAGGTCTCATAGGAGACACATGATTGTTCATATGGATCTAGAGAGTTTCACATTTGACTTAAATATTTTCTTAGATCCATTATTGATGGAGATAGACCCTACCTATGAGGATTACTTTAGTGACCTTGGAGATTCCAAGGTTAGTGATTTTTGGGATGATAATTTTCTTGTCTCTTATATGTGGATGCATTGTTCATGATGATCCTATTGATCATATTCTTGCTTTAGAGGATCATGCACACATAGAGGGATTTGCACATAAGGATGTGATGCATAGCTTAGGTCATGCTTATACACACATGGATATAGTGGATCGTGCCTCGGATGTTTCAAGTTGTGCTACATTGAGTGACAACATCGATTCCCATATGACTTTCCATGATGCTGACTATGAGCTATATGTGTTTAGTTCTTGTGATTATCGACATGACCCTATGTTTTGCAAAGCCATGACATTTACCTTCGGGTGCAACATTAGCCATTTATAGTGTATGGTTTTTGACTATGTGATCTGACATTCACATGCACTTGTAACACATCCTAGTCTTGGTCTGCACGATGGTTCTTTTGTGCTAGGATAGCTCGACATTCCAGCCACGAGTTTTGAGCTTATTGTGTGGATGTCTTCAGTGCCGGCGGACTCACATTACAACTGTGAGGATGGGCTAGTTGTTAGCATTCCCTTCAACCCAGGAGGTGACACTAGTCTTCCATATTTACCACTTAATCCACGTGGATGGAGGGTTATTCTTTTGGAGTTCGGATGGTTCAGATTTTCCTTCGATCCGAGAAATTGCATGGGAGTTTGTTATTCTTTCCATTTGACCCTGGGATCATACGATTCATTGAATTTACATTTGACTAAGAGAATGTATTGTTGGCTTCATCTTCAACATTACAGTACATTCATTTCCATTTGATGTAGGAGGGTTTATATGCCCTTGATGATGGCATTGAAATTCAGTTTTTTTAGATGTGATTTTTGGCTTTTGTATAGAGCCTTTTGTATGTGTCTTTTTTATATGAACACCCTTTGATTTCGAGGACGAAATCATTATAGGAGGAGATGGTTTGTAATGAAGAAAATTTTAGATTAGGTCTAGGACCATGGTCATGGGTTGCCATTTATACAATTTTATGATATTTTGACATTATCTCTTTTGGACATTTGATTGTTCTTGGAGTCTTTGGCTACCATAGGCTTATGGAAGGCTATTTCCATCCTCTTTGTGAGAGGTTAACTCACTTAGGCATCGTGGATCTTTGTATGAGATTATCTCCTTAATGTTGTATTAATCCATTTTCTCATATCTCGGCTCCATTACATAAATCATTAGATAAGAAAGGATAGCTCTCCTTTCAAAAATTGAGATAAGATGAGAAAATTAAAATTTGAGAAAGGGGCAGTGTGAATCACTCCCCATTCTCCCTTGGCCCTCTCCCTTAAATATTATGTGCATTTTTAAATATAAATAAGTTTATATAAACACACACATACACATAATTTTAATCACTTGAATTTTAATTTAAATTAAATTTTAATGGGTGGGGAGCATGTGAGGTGTGCGCACTCTCAAATAAATGCATCGTACATGTAATCTCTCTCTCTCTCTCTCTCTCTCTCTCTCTCTCTCACACACACACACACACACACACACACACACACACACACACACACACACACAAACACACACTCTCACTCACATGTGCATGTGCATGTGCATGTACCCTCTCTCTCTCTCTCTCACACACACACACACACACACGCACACATGCACACACGCACACATGCACTAATGCAAAAACGCACACCCTCTCCCCTCATATACACTCTCTCACACATAGAAATTCTCTCTCTCTCTCTCTCTCTCTCTCTCTCTCTCTCACACACACACACACACACACACACACACACACACACACACACACTCATACTACCTGTCCAACCTACAAAGCCCATGGCTTATAATATCGAATATACCACAATGATGTCTTTATCACTCTGATCATGAACTGTACACTTGTCATCCATAAATTTGGCCACTAGTTCTTTTTAATGTGTGGAACAAATAAGACTTCTAAGAGAGTGATTATTCCACCATTTGCAACAATGAGCATAACCTTACCAACTTCTTTCCACTAGATATGAGGAGAGTTGTTTACACATGTGATTGTGCTATCTAATGACAAATTATTGATAATATGGAAGATTTTTATATGTTCAACAGAATAATACAACTACAAAAAGAAGTCTACATAATATAGGATGAAATCCTAAAAGAGTAACTTTAAACCATATGAACAACTAGCTGCATTCAAAACTGCCACCACTATCCATGCCATTGTCTTATGATTTCCATCCCAAACCTGAAACATGTGTCTAGATAAGATTTTTAACTCATAACTATGCATGATATAATTTTCAAACTCCATATTGACAGCCCTCCAGTGCTCATCCCAACTCTGCTCAATGTCTTCAGTGACCATCCTCTCCTCACCATGTGATGTACACAAGGACACTATAAAAAAACCCTTCTCCTCCATGTAAGCCTCATGTTAAAAGGTTTCCTTAAGAGAGAAGAAACATCATCTCGGAGTAGTCCATGAACTTTGGCATGTGGAATCAAGCGACATACAGGGATAGGTGGGTATACTACTGTAGAGCTCATAATCTTTGTCCTCCTTATGATGTCCTCACCACATAAATCACAGTGATGTCCCCTTCCCCACTGGCACATGGCTCATTCACATAGGTTTTTAATGCCTCTCTCTCTCTCTCTCTCTCTCTCTCTCTCTCTCTCTCTCTCTTTTGCATTCAAGACGCATCCTAGTTTTTAGAGTCGTTCAAGTTTGGGGCTTGCTCGGTTATGTTCACTCGGTGTCTTGTAACAACACACAACCCCCATGCCTAGATCTATTTCCATCCTTAGAAGCTAAGAAACAGGTGCATAGATAGATGCAAGGATCTTTGCTTCATCTTCATGAGATGACTACATCTAGTGAAAGCATTGGACCGCTTTTAGTCATTGGAGAGGTTTCCCATTATTTTGCGGGTGAACACAAAACTATAGCTCGAGAATATGAATTCAAAAGAAAACATCTCCTCAAAGGCTTGCATGCCAAAAATTGGATCCTAGTAAAAATCCCATAGATTTTTCACTGTCGAGATTAAGGTCAAAGGTGAGGCCTTGCACAGGAGACTCATCATACTTGTGCAATTGCATGACTCCCTTCTCTTCCTTGAAGTCTTGCAAGAAAATTCTAATCATGTTGAGGAATTTTATTGAAGCTTGCATGGGCATATTCAAGGCATCTTGATACGAAATGATGAATTAGACAATCAATCCACTCGTCTAATCCTCTGTGGGAAGCATTCTAAAGGGCAATAACTCAAACTCATAGTAATAGTCCTTTTTAACACATGCACCTATACACACTGGCATGCACATTGGGTTGATTCTTTGGTGGACTCTGGCGCAAGACAATACGTGGCCTAGTAATTTGGATTATGGAGGTATCTAAGGAGCCACTTTGGCTGGTTCTTCATCTCCACGTAGTTGTCTTGCGCCAGATGAATCCATGAACATGACTAAATTCACCTTTTAGGATACCTAGATGAATCCATGAACATGACTAAATTCACCTTTTAGGAACGTGCATGTTATATTCTCATGGTAGTCAACCCACAAACAGCACCAAAACCATATCCACTAGCATTAGTAAACTACAACAAAGAATAGTAATTAAAAATCTGGTAATGTAAGAACTGGTGCATGAGTCAATGCTTTCTTAAGCTCATAGAAGGAATAGTCATGTCTACTAGTCCAATCAAAATGTCTAGCTTTCTTAAGGAGTTTGGTTAAAGGATGTGCAATATATGCAAATTTCTAAACGAACTTCCTATTGTAGCTATACAATCCAAGAAAAGATTGGGTTCATAAATATCACGCGGTTTAGGTTAGTTAGCAATGCTTTTAATCTTTTAGGTCTGCTCAAATACCATAGAGAAACAATATGCCTTAAGTATTCAATTTTCTTTTGAAATAATTTTCTCTTTTAAGAATTGACATAGACCTAATTCTCTTAAAGAAGTGAACACTGTTTCTAAATGTTGTTCATGCTCTTGACGATTCTTACTAAAAACTAAGGTATCATCAAAAAACACTTCAACAAAATTTTGATCATTGAAGAATATTCAATTCATCATTCTGTTAAAAGCACCCGGAGCATTAGTCAAACCAAATTGCATAACTAAAAACTCATAGTGACCGGTTTGGGTTCTAAAAGTAGTGTTGAAAATATCTCCATCTATTCAAATTTGAGATCAATTTTGCTAAAAACTTGTCCTCCCTTGAGCTTATCTAGCAAGTTATCCACTCATGGTATGGGATATTGGTTCTTGACAGTAATCTTATTTAAAGCATGATAATCAATACACATTTGATATGTCCCATTCTTCTTTTTAACACGAGAAGAATTGGAGTACCAAAAGGAGAACTATTGGGTCTAATCAGTCCTTTCTCTAACAATTCTTCAACTTGCCTCTAATTCTCTTTTTTCTCAAGCATGCTATCTCGATATAAGAAGCTTTACATGGCAGAAAGCTTCTAGGGATTATTTCAATTTTATTATCTTCTAGATGAGATTTGGGTAAGCCCAGAGGTATAGGTCATCTATAAAGCAGTTAGAGAACTTAGAAATGAAAGGATCATGAGACAAGTCTGGTTTAGAGTCAGCCTGAGCACTAAACTGGTTGACAAGAATAAAAAATATATTCTCCTTTTTCCTTACAGCTCTTTTAGCTTGGGTATGAGTTAAGAGTGGGCCTAAGTCACCCTTAGTCTAACCTTAGAGACAAATTTCTTTGTCACCTTTCATTTATCATATTGTAAGGGTGTCATAATCAATCTCGAAATTATTTCATGTCTCCATGGCATTCCTAAGATAACATCAACACCTGCAAAAGAGCAACTAGAAATGTTCTCTTTTCTTTCAGTGAATCCATTTCCAATTCTAGATTCTTAATCTCTTTAAAGAAATTGTACTTAGTTCCTTGAAATACAGCTTTCACTTTACAACTAGAGTATGATGCATCTAGGTTAAGTGCTTTCAATGCCTTTTTAGAATTGAAGTCATGGAAACTATCATCATCATGCAAAATAAAAATTAGTTTTCCTTTTATTTTTCCCTGAATTCTCAATTAAGCATGAATTGAAATCTTACCTTCATCCAAATAGTCAAGATCAAAATTACCCTCTTGCTTGAAAGAATCGTCGTTGTCCTTTTCAATAACGTTGAGGCGAGCCACATGTGCGGAGTTCGTTTTCTTCTATGAATAGTCTGGTGCAAGGTGACCTGCCTTGTGACATTTGAAACACCTGATGATATGATTATTTAGGTGACCATTTGAGGGTTTGTTGTTATTGTCTTTTCGAGCATCTCCTTTGGCTACATATTTACCATTGTGCATCCTAGATTTATCAAAATTGCTCGAAGGAAAAGATGGTTTAGAAGACTTTGTAAAAGACTTTTCCTGCATTCTAGAATCTCTAGAAATAGAAGCTTTGCGCTCACAATTTAGAGCAAGATCCATAGTAGAACTAAGACTATGAGGATGAAGCATATTAACATCAACCCTAATAGTGGGCTTGAGACTGGCAAATGAATTTTCTTCTTTGCTCTCTTTCTTTAACCTTCTCAATCACTTAAACCTACAATAGAATGTCCCATAATTTGTCGATATAGGCTTAGGCATTCTCTTTCTCGACCTGGCGTGTAAAGTATCCCATTGTTAACGAGCTTTAGCCTTGTATTGATGAGCAGGTAGAAAGTTCTTCTTTAAAAGTTTATGGAACTCTATCCATGTCATAGGTCAATGTTTACCCTGCTTGATCACACTCTACCAAAAAGAGACATTTTCAATCAAATGATTACAAGCACACTTTCAATCAAATGATTACAAGCACACTTAATCTTAGCCTTTTTTGGAAAAAAATTTCCTGAAAAATAGTCATCCAATTGACTGAGCCATGCAATGAGTACTCGTGCATCTCTCTTATCATTATAGTTCTGGAAAGTGAATGCCTTTCGGCTAATCTGTGAATCTTTTCGAGAACGTAAAGTAGCTTTGATAGTGTGCCTAACATGATCACTTTCCTCCTCGTGTAAAGTCGGAAGATTCATGCTTACGCTTATAACACTTCACATGTCGCTCTAGCTTACGTCGGAGTCCACACTCACTTGCAATTTATTCTTGAAGTGCAAAAAAATTCTCTTGCATAGGGGGTTGTGTAGGTAAATTGGCTATTGCAAATAAATAAATAAATAAATAAAGTATAATTATATGATGTGGATAAATAAATAAGAATGAGAAACTTAGCTCTTGAACCATGTTGAATTCGGGTTTGAAATTTATCAAAAGGTTGATCTTAGCACCATCCTTTACTCCAATTCCGAATGAATCCTAAGCGTGGTGAAGAAGCTTGAGTTTCGATCGACTTTGGCAATATTTCTAAAGCCACTTCAAATTCATTGAGTATCCAAAAATCTTGCTGAAGCTTGATGTGATGAAGAAACCAGTGTCAAAAACACCTCCCAAAAAATTTTGGTTTTTGAATAATGCCCAAAATTTTTGGTTACAAGAGGCCTTCCAATTTTTTGAAGGGGAAATATAAGCTTTTAAAGCTTAGAAAGAAAAACATGGATTTTTCTCACTGTGAAACCTGTCGGCTACGTGCCTATGTGAGGGAAAAAAAGTGCTTGCAATCCCAATTTCAACCATCGAATGGAGAGAAAAAGATGAAATTTCAATTTCTTAATTTCCACTTAATAAGCTTGAGTTTCTCCACATTGATTAAGCTTATTAATCTAAAAATAAATCGCACTATAAATCACCAATTAACGCTTCTTTCACAAATTGAATTATGAAAAATTATCCACCATCCATTATGGAATTCCATCAAACTCAGTGGTGGTTTAGCAAACTGACAGTGGAGCCAATTCCTCCCTTGTATGCCAATTTCATTCGTACAAATGGATTAACAAGAGATAGAGAGAATCTAAAAACCACTTTTCAAGAAAAAGGGTGGTTTTGTGGTTTATGTAGAGTGGTTTACCACCTCCTTTGTCTTTTGGTCTTTGTCTTTTAGATAGAAGCTTGCAACTCTTGAAACCTTTGATTTATGCTTTCAAGCTTTTAAATCTTGCCTCCATCTTCCTAAACCCATGGCTTTGATACCATTGACATGGATCCACTTCTAGAAAAATAGAGAAAATAGGGACTTGCAAGAAAATAGATTATTCAACCCAATCAACTCATCAAAAACCACAAGTTCAACATATTCAAAAATTGAATAAATAACAAGTAAAATACTTAACTCAGGATGACGACTCAACATTGGGTGCAATCTTCTTCCCTCATATGTGTGGCCTCTCCCCACACATGAATATTTATATAATTCTTTCATTCCAAAATAGGCCATAGCGTTCAAAAATATAAAAGTGTGCTTTTACTTGCACCGCCCTCTCTTATGCTCAAAATAGAGTGTCCATAAATTGAGGCTAGGGTTAAAGCATATCACGCTTCACAAAAGTATTAAAGTTCAAGTCTAAGCTTGATAAATCAAAGCTTTCAAAATATGCACAAAGCTTGTTTACAAAAATGTATGCCAATAAATAATATTGTGTGTATTCTCCTCAATCTTATGAATCCTCTTCACACCTATAAAATAACCAATAATAAATTGGTAAACAAATATACCATAAGTATACAAACTATCACCACACACATGTTTTCCAGGCATAAGTACCCAAGGAATCACCCTTCATATAAACCAACTGTAAAACAAACATTAGAGACCCCAATCATATGTTAATATATACCAAATTATTAATATTTATAATGGCATCACCCGTGATATTAACATGATTTGGTATGATACAAAAATAATCCAAGCGTCCCCAAATTATCTAAGAAGGCAAAAGAGAGCTTAAAATATATTCTCATAACAATTGATGTATCACACGCACGTGTACATGATGATGATGTACACTTGTACATGACGACATTGATATATGTGCACATGATGACATGGACACTTATGCACATGATGTTGATATATGTGATAGTGATGTGTGTGGACTAAGTCATGTGGGCATGATCTCGAGGGCAAGGATGACATCGAGCATTATGAGTGTTCATACACCTAGGCCTACCTACCTTCCTAGGGATCATAGTCTGGTACTAGATGATCTCCTTGTGGGTCAGCATTTGATTAGTGATGCATATATTAGCACACATATGAGGTTAGTAACACCACATGATACACTTGAACATAGACCTAAGTTTCTTATGCTAGATTTATCAGGCTATTCTTCTAGGGCTTTTGCATATGGAGATATTCACAATATCATTATTCGTAGTTCTCACAGCTTACCTAGTGGCATTTATGTAGGTATAGTGTATATATTTGAGCATCCAGGTATTGAGCAACACGAGGGTAGTGTTGATTTTACTGAGGTGAGGTCTCATAGGAGACACATGATTGTTCATATGGATCTAGAGAGTTTCACATTTGACTTAAATATTTTCTTAGATCCATTATTGATGGAGATAGACCCTACCTATGAGGATTACTTTAGTGACCTTGGAGATTCCAAGGTTAGTGATTTTTGGGATGATAATTTTCTTGTCTCTTATATGTGGATGCATTGTTCATGATGATCCTATTGATCATATTCTTGCTTTAGAGGATCATGCACACATAGAGGGATTTGCACATAAGGATGTGATGCATAGCTTAGGTCATGCTTATACACACATGGATATAGTGGATCGTGCCTCGGATGTTTCAAGTTGTGCTACATTGAGTGACAACATCGATTCCCATATGACTTTCCATGATGCTGACTATGAGCTATATGTGTTTAGTTCTTGTGATTATCGACATGACCCTATGTTTTGCAAAGCCATGACATTTACCTTCGGGTGCAACATTAGCCATTTATAGTGTATGGTTTTTGACTATGTGATCTGACATTCACATGCACTTGTAACACATCCTAGTCTTGGTCTGCACGATGGTTCTTTTGTGCTAGGATAGCTCGACATTCCAGCCACGAGTTTTGAGCTTATTGTGTGGATGTCTTCAGTGCCGGCGGACTCACATTACAACTGTGAGGATGGGCTAGTTGTTAGCATTCCCTTCAACCCAGGAGGTGACACTAGTCTTCCATATTTACCACTTAATCCACGTGGATGGAGGGTTATTCTTTTGGAGTTCGGATGGTTCAGATTTTCCTTCGATCCGGGAAATTGCATGGGAGTTTGTTATTCTTTCCATTTGACCCTGGGATCATACGATTCATTGAATTTACATTTGACTAAGAGAATGTATTGTTGGCTTCATCTTCAACATTACAGTACATTCATTTCCATTTGATGTAGGAGGGTTTATATGCCCTTGATGATGGCATTGAAATTCAGTTTTTTTAGATGTGATTTTTGGCTTTTGTATAGAGCCTTTTGTATGTGTCTTTTTTATATGAACACCCTTTGATTTCGAGGACGAAATCATTATAGGAGGAGATGGTTTGTAATGAAGAAAATTTTAGATTAGGTCTAGGACCATGGTCATGGGTTGCCATTTATACAATTTTATGATATTTTGACATTATCTCTTTTGGACATTTGATTGTTCTTGGAGTCTTTGGCTACCATAGGCTTATGGAAGGCTATTTCCATCCTCTTTGTGAGAGGTTAACTCACTTAGGCATCGTGGATCTTTGTATGAGATTATCTCCTTAATGTTGTATTAATCCATTTTCTCATATCTCGGCTCCATTACATAAATCATTAGATAAGAAAGGATAGCTCTCCTTTCAAAAATTGAGATAAGATG
The DNA here is from genome assembly GCF_041138505.1 of Cibotium barometz. NCBI lineage: Eukaryota > Viridiplantae > Streptophyta > Polypodiopsida > Cyatheales > Cibotiaceae > Cibotium > Cibotium barometz. The sequence continues at coordinate 20,744,696 of NC_141071.1, read as the reverse complement.
AGAAAATTCAAATTTGAGAAAGGGGCAGTGTGAATCACTCCCCATTCTCCCTTGGCCCTCTCCCTTAAATATTATGTGCATTTTTAAATATAAATAAGTTTATATAAACACACACATACACATAATTTTAATCACTTGAATTTTAATTTAAATTAAATTTTAATGGGTGGGGAGCATGTGAGGTGTGCGCACTCTCAAATAAATGCATCGTACATGTAATCTCTCTCTCTCTCTCTCTCTCTCTCTCTCTCTCTCACACACACACACACACACACACACACACACACACACACACACACACACACAAACACACACTCTCACTCACATGTGCATGTGCATGTGCATGTACCCTCTCTCTCTCTCTCTCACACACACACACACACACACGCACACATGCACACACGCACACATGCACTAATGCAAAAACGCACACCCTCTCCCCTCATATACACTCTCTCACACATAGAAATTCTCTCTCTCTCTCTCTCTCTCTCTCTCTCTCTCTCTCTCTCTCTCACACACACACACACACACACACACACACACACACACTCATACTACCTGTCCAACCTACAAAGCCCATGGCTTATAATATCGAATATACCACAATGATGTCTTTATCACTCTGATCATGAACTGTACACTTGTCATCCATAAATTTGGCCACTAGTTCTTTTTAATGTGTGGAACAAATAAGACTTCTAAGAGAGTGATTATTCCACCATTTGCAACAATGAGCATAACCTTACCAACTTCTTTCCACTAGATATGAGGAGAGTCGTTTACACATGTGATTGTGCTATCTAATGACAAATTATTGATAATATGGAAGATTTTTATATGTTCAACAGAATAATACAACTACAAAAAGAAGTCTACATAATATAGGATGAAATCCTAAAAGAGTAACTTTAAACCATATGAACAACTAGCTGCATTCAAAACTGCCACCACTATCCATGCCATTGTCTTATGATTTCCATCCCAAACCTGAAACATGTGTCTAGATAAGATTTTTAACTCATAACTATGCATGATATAATTTTCAAACTCCATATTGACAGCCCTCCAGTGCTCATCCCAACTCTGCTCAATGTCTTCAGTGACCATCCTCTCCTCACCATGTGATGTACACAAGGACACTATAAAAAAACCCTTCTCCTCCATGTAAGCCTCATGTTAAAAGGTTTCCTTAAGAGAGAAGAAACATCATCTCGGAGTAGTCCATGAACTTTGGCATGTGGAATCAAGCGACATACAGGGATAGGTGGGTATACTACTGTAGAGCTCATAATCTTTGTCCTCCTTATGATGTCCTCACCACATAAATCACAGTGATGTCCCCTTCCCCACTGGCACATGGCTCATTCACATAGGTTTTTAATGCCTCTCTCTCTCTCTCTCTCTCTCTCTCTCTCTCTCTCTTTTGCATTCAAGACGCATCCTAGTTTTTAGAGTCGTTCAAGTTTGGGGCTTGCTCGGTTATGTTCACTCGGTGTCTTGTAACAACACACAACCCCCATGCCTAGATCTATTTCCATCCTTAGAAGCTAAGAAACAGGTGCATAGATAGATGCAAGGATCTTTGCTTCATCTTCATGAGATGACTACATCTAGTGAAAGCATTGGACCGCTTTTAGTCATTGGAGAGGTTTCCCATTATTTTGCGGGTGAACACAAAACTATAGCTCGAGAATATGAATTCAAAAGAAAACATCTCCTCAAAGGCTTGCATGCCAAAAATTGGATCCTAGTAAAAATCCCATAGATTTTTCACTGTCGAGATTAAGGTCAAAGGTGAGGCCTTGCACAGGAGACTCATCATACTTGTGCAATTGCATGACTCCCTTCTCTTCCTTGAAGTCTTGCAAGAAAATTCTAATCATGTTGAGGAATTTTATTGAAGCTTGCATGGGCATATTCAAGGCATCTTGATACGAAATGATGAATTAGACAATCAATCCACTCGTCTAATCCTCTGTGGGAAGCATTCTAAAGGGCAATAACTCAAACTCATAGTAATAGTCCTTTTTAACACATGCACCTATACACACTGGCATGCACATTGGGTTGATTCTTTGGTGGACTCTGGCGCAAGACAATACGTGGCCTAGTAATTTGGATTATGGAGGTATCTAAGGAGCCACTTTGGCTGGTTCTTCATCTCCACGTAGTTGTCTTGCGCCAGATGAATCCATGAACATGACTAAATTCACCTTTTAGGATACCTAGATGAATCCATGAACATGACTAAATTCACCTTTTAGGAACGTGCATGTTATATTCTCATGGTAGTCAACCCACAAACAGCACCAAAACCATATCCACTAGCATTAGTAAACTACAACAAAGAATAGTAATTAAAAATCTGGTAATGTAAGAACTGGTGCATGAGTCAATGCTTTCTTAAGCTCATAGAAGGAATAGTCATGTCTACTAGTCCAATCAAAATGTCTAGCTTTCTTAAGGAGTTTGGTTAAAGGATGTGCAATATATGCAAATTTCTAAACGAACTTCCTATTGTAGCTATACAATCCAAGAAAAGATTGGGTTCATAAATATCACGCGGTTTAGGTTAGTTAGCAATGCTTTTAATCTTTTAGGTCTGCTCAAATACCATAGAGAAACAATATGCCTTAAGTATTCAATTTTCTTTTGAAATAATTTTCTCTTTTAAGAATTGACATAGACCTAATTCTCTTAAAGAAGTGAACACTGTTTCTAAATGTTGTTCATGCTCTTGACGATTCTTACTAAAAACTAAGGTATCATCAAAAAACACTTCAACAAAATTTTGATCATTGAAGAATATTCAATTCATCATTTTGTTAAAAGTACCTAGAGCATTAGTCAAACCAAGTTGCATAACTAAAAACTCATAGTGACCGGTTTGGGTTCTAAAAGTAGTGTTGAAAATATCTCCATCTATTCAAATTTGAGATCAATTTTGCTAAAAACTTGTCCTCCCTTGAGCTTATCTAGCAAGTTATCCACTCATGGTATGGGATATTGGTTCTTGACAGTAATTTTATTTAAAGCATGATAATCAATACACATTTGATATGTCCCATTCTTCTTTTTAACACGAGAAGAATTGGAGTACCAAAAGGAGAACTATTGGGTCTAATCAGTCCTTTCTCTAACAATTCTTCAACTTGCCTCTAATTCTCTTTTTTCTCAAGCATGCTATCTCGATATAAGAAGCTTTACATGGCAGAAAGCTTCTAGTGATTATTTCAATTTTATTATCTTCTAGATGAGATTTGGGTAAGCCCAGAGGTATAGGTCATCTATAAAGCAGTTAGAGAACTTAGAAATGAAAGGATCATGAGACAAGTCTGGTTTAGAGTCAGCTTGAGCACTAAATTGGTTGACAAGAATAAAAAATATATTCTCCTTTTTCCTTACAGCTCTTTTAGCTTGGGTATGAGTTAAGAGTGGGCCTAAGTCACCCTTAGTCTAACCTTAGAGACAAATTTCTTTGTCACCTTTCATTTATCATATTGTAAGGGTGTCATAATCAATCTCGAAATTATTTCATGTCTCCATGGCATTCCTAAGATAACATCAACACCTGCAAAAGAGCAACTAGAAATGTTCTCTTTTCTTTCAGTGAATCCATTTCCAATTCTAGATTCTTAATCTCTTTAAAGAAATTGTACTTAGTTCCTTGAAATACAGCTTTCACTTTACAACTAGAGTATGATGCATCTAGGTTAAGTGCTTTCAATGCCTTTTTAGAATTGAAGTCATGGAAACTATCATCATCATGCAAAATAAAAATTAGTTTTCCTTTTATTTTTCCCTGAATTCTTAATTAAGCATGAATTGAAATCTTACCTTCATCCAAATAGTCAAGATCAAAATTACCCTCTTGCTTGAAAGAATCGTCGTTGTCCTTTTCAATAACGTTGAGGCAAGCCACATGTGCAGAGTTCGTTTTCTTCTATGAATAGTCTGGTGCAAGAAGGTGACCTGCCTTGTGACATTTGAAACACCTGATGATATGATTCTTTAGGTGACCATTTGAGGGTTTGTTGTTATTGTCTTTTCGAGCATCTCCTTTGGCTACATATTTACCCTTGTGCATCCTAGCTTTATCAAAATTGCTCGAAGGAAAAGATGGTTTAAAAGACTTTGTAAAAGACTTTTCTTGCATTCTAGAATCTCTAGAAATAGAAGCTTTGCGCTCACAATTTAGAGCAAGATCCATAGTAGAACTAAGACTATGAGGATGAAGCATATTAACATCAACCCTAATAGTAGGCTTGAGACTGGCAAATGAATTTTCTTCTTTGCTCTCTTTCTTTAACCTTCTCAATCACTTAAACCTACAATAGAATGTCCCATAATTTGTCGATATAGGCTTAGGCATTCTCTTTCTCGACCTGGCGTGTAAAGTATCCCATTGTTAACGAGCTTTAGCCTTGTATTGATGAGCAGGTAGAAAGTTCTTCTTTAAAAGTTTATGGAACTCTATCCATGTCATAGGTCAATGTTTACCCTGCTTGATCACACTCTACCAAAAAGAGACATTTTCAATCAAATGATTACAAGCACACTTTCAATCAAATGATTACAAGCACACTTAATCTTAGCCTTTTTTGGAAAAAAATTTCGTGAAAAATAGTCATCCAATTGACTGAGCCATGCAATGAGTACTCGTGCATCTCTCTTATCATTATAGTTCTGGAAAGTGAATGCCTTTCGGCTAATCTGTGAATCTTTTCGAGAACGTAAAGTAGCTTTGATAGTGTGCCTAACATGATCACTTTCCTCCTCGTGTAGAGTCGGAAGATTCATGCTTACGCTTATAACACTTCACATGTCGCTCTAGCTTACGTCGGAGTCCACACTCACTTGCAATTTATTCTTGAAGTGTAAAAAAATTCTCTTGCATAGGGGGTTGTGTAGGTAAATTGGCTATTGCAAATAAATAAATAAATAAATAAAGTATAATTATATGATGTGGATAAATAAATAAGAATGAGAAACTTAGCTCTTGAACCATGTTGAATTCGGGTTTGAAATTTATCAAAAGGTTGATCTTAGCACCATCCTTTACTCCAATTCCGAATGAATCCTAAGCGTGGTGAAGAAGCTTGAGTTTCGATCGACTTTGGCAATATTTCTAAAGCCACTTCAAATTCATTGAGTATCCAAAAATCTTGCTGAAGCTTGATGTGATGAAGAAACCGGTTTAAAAAACACCTCCCAAAAAATTTTGGTTTTTGAATAGTGCCCAAAATTTTTGGTTACAAGAGGCCTTCCAATTTTTTGAAGGGGAAATATAAGCTTTTGAAGCTTAGAAAGAAAAACATGGATTTTTCTCACTGTGAAACCTGTCGGCTACGTGCCTATGTGAGGGAAAAAAAGTGCTTGCAATCCCAATTTCAACCATCGAATGGAGAGAAAAAGATGAAATTTCAATTTCTTAATTTCCACTTAATAAGCTTGAGTTTCTCCACATTGATTAAGCTTATTAATCTAAAAATAAATCGCACTATAAATCACCAATTAACGCTTCTTTCACAAATTGAATTATGAAAAATTATCCACCATCCATTATGGAATTCCATCAAACTCAGTGGTGGTTTAGCAAACTGACAGTGGAGCCAATTCCTCCCTTGTATGCCAATTTCATTCGTACAAATGGATTAACAAGAGATAGAGAGAATCTAAAAACCACTTTTCAAGAAAAAGGGTGGTTTTGTGGTTTATGTAGAGTGGTTTACCACCTCCTTTGTCTTTTGGTCTTTGTCTTTTAGATAGAAGCTTGCAACTCTTGAAACCTTTGATTTATGCTTTCAAGCTTTTAAATCTTGCCTCCATCTTCCTAAACCCATGGCTTTGATACCATTGACATGGATCCACTTCTAGGAAAATAGAGAAAATAGGGACTTGCAAGAAAATAGATTATTCAACCCAATCAACTCATCAAAAACCACAAGTTCAACATATTCAAATCGAATAAATAACAAGTAAAATACTTAACTCAGGATGACGACTCAACATTGGGTGCAATCTTCTTCCCTCATATGTGTGGCCTCTCCCCACACATGAATATTTATATAATTCTTTCATTCCAAAATAGGCCATAGCGTTCAAAAATATAAAAGTGTGCTTTTACTTGCACCGCCCTCTCTTATGCTCAAAATAGAGTGTCCATAAATTGAGGCTAGGGTTAAAGCATATCACGCTTCACAAAAGTATTAAAGTTCAAGTCTAAGCTTGATAAATCAAAGCTTTCAAAATATGCACAAAGCTTGTTTACAAAAATGTATGCCAATAAATAATATTGTGTGTATTCTCCTCAATCTTATGAATCCTCTTCACACCTATAAAATAACCAATAATAAATTGGTAAACAAATATACCATAAGTATACAAACTATCACCACACACATGTTTTCCAGGCATAAGTACCCAAGGAATCACCCTTCATATAAACCAACTGTAAAACAAACATTAGAGACCCCAATCATATGTTAATATATACCAAATTATTAATATTTATAATGGCATCACCCGTGATATTAACATGATTTGGTATGATACAAAAATAATCCAAGCGTCCCCAAATTATCTAAGAAGGCAAAAGAGAGCTTAAAATATATTCTCATAACAATTGATGTATCACACGCACGTGTACATGATGATGATGTACACTTGTACATGACGACATTGATATATGTGCACATGATGACATGGACACTTATGCACATGATGTTGATATATGTGATAGTGATGTGTGTGGACTAAGTCATGTGGGCATGATCTCGAGGGCAAGGATGACATCGAGCATTATGAGTGTTCATACACCTAGGCCTACCTACCTTCCTAGGGATCATAGTCTGGTACTAGATGATCTCCTTGTGGGTCAGCATTTGATTAGTGATGCATATATTAGCACACATATGAGGTTAGTAACACCACATGATACACTTGAACATAGACCTAAGTTTCTTATGCTAGATTTATCAGGCTATTCTTCTAGGGCTTTTGCATATGGAGATATTCACAATATCATTATTCGTAGTTCTCACAGCTTACCTAGTGGCATTTATGTAGGTATAGTGTATATATTTGAGCATCCAGGTATTGAGCAACACGAGGGTAGTGTTGATTTTACTGAGGTGAGGTCTCATAGGAGACACATGATTGTTCATATGGATCTAGAGAGTTTCACATTTGACTTAAATATTTTCTTAGATCCATTATTGATGGAGATAGACCCTACCTATGAGGATTACTTTAGTGACCTTGGAGATTCCAAGGTTAGTGATTTTTGGGATGATAATTTTCTTGTCTCTTATATGTGGATGCATTGTTCATGATGATCCTATTGATCATATTCTTGCTTTAGAGGATCATGCACACATAGAGGGATTTGCACATAAGGATGTGATGCATAGCTTAGGTCATGCTTATACACACATGGATATAGTGGATCGTGCCTCGGATGTTTCAAGTTGTGCTACATTGAGTGACAACATCGATTCCCATATGACTTTCCATGATGCTGACTATGAGCTATATGTGTTTAGTTCTTGTGATTATCGACATGACCCTATGTTTTGCAAAGCCATGACATTTACCTTCGGGTGCATCATTAGCCATTTATAGTGTATGGTTTTTGACTATGTGATCTGACATTCACATGCACTTGTAACACATCCTGCACGATGGTTCTTTTGTGCTAGGATAGCTCGACATTCCAGCCACGAGTTTTGAGCTTATTGTGTGGATGTCTTTAGTGCCGGACTCACATTACAACTGTGAGGATGGGCTAGTTGTTAGCATTCCCTTCAACCCAGGAGGTGACACTAGTCTTCCATATTTACCACTTAATCCACGTGGATGGAGGGTTATTCTTTTGGAGTTCGGATGGTTCAGATTTTCCTTCGATCCGGGAAATTGCATGGGAGTTTGTTATTCTTTCCATTTGACCCTGGGATCATACGATTCATTGAATTTACATTTGACTAAGAGAATGTATTGTTGGCTTCATCTTCAACATTGCAGTACATTCATTTCCATTTGATGTAGGAGGGTTTATATGCCCTTGATGATGGCATTGAAATTCAGTTTTTAGATGTGATTTTTGGCTTTTGTATAGAGCCTTTTGTATGTGTCTTTTGTATATGAACACCCTTTGATTTCGAGGACGAAATCATTATAGGAGGAGATGGTTTGTAATGAAGAAAATTTTAGATTAGGTCTAGGACCATGGTCATGGGTTGCCATTTATACAATTTTATGATATTTTGACATTATCTCTTTTGGACATTTGATTGTTCTTGGAGTCTTTGGCTACCATAGGCTTATGGAAGGCTATTTCCATCCTCTTTGTGAGAGGTTAACTCACTTCGGCATCGTGGATCTTTGTATGAGATTATCTCCTTAATGTTGTATTAATCCATTTTCTCATATCTCGGCTCCATTACATAAATCATTAGATAAGAAAGGATAGCTCTCCTTTCAAAAATTGAGATAAGATGAGAAAATTCAAATTTGAGAAAGGGGCAGTGTGAATCACTCCCCATTCTCCCTTGGCCCTCTCTTTTAAATATTATGTGCATTTATAAATATAAATAAGTTTATATAAACACACACATACACATAATTTTAATCACTTGAATTTTAATTTAAATTAAATTTTAATGGGTGGGGAGCATGTGAGGTGTGCGCACTCTCAAATAAATGCATCGTACATGTAATCTCTCTCTCTCTCTCTCTCTCTCTCTCTCTCTCTCTCTCACACACACACACACACACACACACACACACAACAACAACAACACACACTCTCACTCACATGTGCATGTGCATGTGCATGTACCCTCTCTCTCTCTCTCTCTCTCTCTCTCTCTCACACACACACACACACACACACACACACATGCACACACGCACACATGCACTAATGCAAAAATGCACACCCTCTCCCCTCATATACACTCTCTCACACATAGAAATTCTCTCTCTCTCTCTCTCTCTCTCTCTCACACACACACACACACACACACACACACACACTCATACTACCTGTCCAACCTACAAAGCCCATGGCTTATAGTATCGAATATACCACAATGATGTCTTTATCACTCTGATCATGAACTGTACACTTGTCATCCATAAATTTGGCCACTAGTTCTTTTTAATGTGTGGAACAAATAAGACTTCTAAGAGAGTGATTATTCCACCATTTGCAACAATGAGGATAACCTTACCAACTTCTTTCCACTAGATATGAGGAGAGTTGTTTACACATGTGATTGTGCTATCTAATGACAAATTATTGATAATATGGAAGATTTTTATATGTTCAACAGAATAATACAACTACAAAAAGAAGTCTACATAATATAGGATGAAATCCTAAAAGAGTAACTTTAAACCATATGAACAACTAGCTGCATTCAAAACTGCCACCACTATCCATGCCATTGTCTTATGATTTCCATCCCAAACCTGAAACATGTGTCTAGATAAGATTTTTAACTCATAACTATGCATGATATAATTTTCAAACTCCATATTGACAGCCCTCCAGTGCTCATCCCAACTCTACTCAATGTCTTCAGTGACCATCCTCTCCTCACCATGTGATGTACACAAGGACACTATAAAAAAACCCTTCTCCTCCATGTAAGCCTCATGTTGAAAGGTTTCCTTAAGAGAGAAGAAACATCATCTCGGAGTAGTCCATGAACTTTGGCATGTGGAATCAAGCAACATACAGGGATGGGTGGCCAGACTACTGTAGAGCTCATAATCTTTGTCCTCCTTATGATGTCCTCACCACATAAATCACAGTGATGTCCCCTTCCCCACTGGCACATGGCTCATTCACATAGGTTTTTAATGCCTCTCTCTCTCTCTCTCTCTCTCTCTCTCTCTCTCTCGCATTCAAGACGCATCCTAGATTTTAGAGTCGTTCAAGTTTGGGGCTTGCTCGGTTATGTTCACTCGGTGTCTTGTAACAACACACAACCCCCATGCCTAGATCTATTTCCATCCTTAGAAGCTAAGAAACAGGTGCATAGATAGATGCAAGGATCTTTGCTTCATCTTCATGAGATGACTACATCTAGTGAAAGCATTGGACCGCTTTTAGTCATTGGAGAGGTTTCCCATTATTTTGCGGGTGAACACAAAACTATAGCTCGAGAATATGAATTCAAAAGAAAACATCTCCTCAAAGGCTTGCATGCCAAAAATTGGATCCTAGTAAAAATCCCATAGATTTTTCACTGTCGAGATTAAGGTCAAAGGTGAGGCCTTGCACAGGAGACTCATCATACTTGTGCAATTGCATGACTCCCTTCTCTTCCTTGAAGTCTTGCAAGAAAATTCTAATCATGTTGAGGAATTTTATTGAAGCTTGCATGGGCATATTCAAGGCATCTTGATACGAAATGATGAATTAGACAATCAATCCACTCGTCTAATCCTCTGTGGGAAGCATTCTAAAGGGCAATAACTCAAACTCATAGTAATAGTCCTTTTTAACACATGCACCTATACACACTGGCATGCACATTGGGTTGATTCTTTGGTGGACTCTGGCGCAAGACAATACGTGGCCTAGTAATCTGGATTATGGAGGTATCTAAGAAGCCACTTTGGCTGGTTCTTCATCTCCACGTAGTTGAAAGCCCTATCATTAGCTAGTCTTCTATAAACCTTGCACTTATGGATTGGCATATTATGTATCCATTGTTTGAAAGAGAGTCTGAGGTACAGTTGCATAAGTGGGACCTATAACCTCATGGATTGGTTCTTTGTAGGGAAGCTTATCGGCCATTCTATAGATTACATCATGAAACCATGGTGTCACTGATCATAATCCTCAAAATCTCTGGTTAAATCCTTTTTTGCAATCATTCCTTCATCGGTGTACCTATGGCATCATTGGCAACCAGAACGCTCACCACCTGTCCACTCAGGGGCCTTTTCGATAGTTCCTAGCTCATAGTAACCAGTAATATATTCACATATCAAAATGGAATCTCCGTTGAAGATCAGCAAGATCAACCAACGGATCCATTTAAAAAAAAAGGCATGGACTCATTTGTTGAGGACCAACAAGGTCAAACAACCAGATCCATGCCCGAATTTAGAAAACAACTCTTACTCCTTATTCAATATCTTCCTCGACGTACTTGTGGGTATCTTCGGTGACCCAGAGCCCGAGCATCGTATGGTCAGCACCCTCTAGGATCCTTCTCAGGTCACCTAGAGCTTCACTCATAGGCCGCTTCCTTGGTCCCTCATCCACCGTACCGGAAGCTCACCATTTAAATTGAACCGAGGCTGGTCAAGACCTTGGCTAACCTTGCTACGGGAGACGTCCTCCGTTGACTCTCCGTCAGTTGTTTTAACTTTATCAGTAGGTCTCCACGATCTCATTAACAAGACGGTCAAAATGCTTCCCTAGCATTCTTGACATAAAATAGTCATTTAAAAACAGTCATAAATACAATTTCTATAATGAACTCTCATCTTTCCACATTAATCAACATTATTTAATCCACATTCATTTCATATCAATTCCCATTCTCATCCAATCACATCATTTTTCATCTCATCACTTCTTTCCTCAATTATCCTCATCAGATCTTATCCACTCGCATTTACCCATATCCACATCTCATCACATCACATTCATTCAAATCTCATCCATTCAAACCACATCACATTCACTCACATCACATCTCATTTAGACCACATCACATTCACTCACGTCACATCTCATTCAGACCACATCACATTCACTCACATCACATCTTATTGAGACCACATCACATTCATTCACAACACATCTCATTCAGACCACATCACATCTTATTCAGACCACATCACATTCATCATCACAGCACATCTCAGACCACATCACATTCATTCACATCTATCCCGATTCACATGACATCACATCCATTCACATCCCATACCATTCATTCTCATCCCAATTCACATGCCATCACATTCATTCACATCCCTTATCATTCATTCATATCCCGATTCACAGGATATCACATTCATTCACATCCCTTATCATTCATTCACATCCTGACTCACATGCCATCACATTCATTCACATCCCATATCATTCATTCACATCCCTTATCATTTATATCTATCCAATTTGCATCACATCTCATCACCTCTATTCTCGTTCATATTCATCACATTCACATCCACATATATTCTTCCACATACATCCACATCCATACTTATCACATACACATCCACATATATTCTTCATTTACATCCTGATTCACATCACATCTATCCATCCATTCATTCTTTTATAAAAATCAACTTCAGTGGAAATAACACTTTTATAAAAATCAACTTCAGTGGGAATAACACTTTTATAAAAATCCTTTTATACATCTATTTATGCATAAATTCAATTTTAAGGAAAATAACACTTTCGAAATAAAAATAAATCCTTTATGCATCTTTCTATGCATAAAATAAAATTTAATGAGAATGACTCTTTTGAAATAAAAATAAATTCCTTTATGCTTCTTTCTATGCATAAAATCAAAATTAATGAGAATAACGCTTTTGAAATAAAAATAAGTTCCTTTATGCATCTTTCTATGCATAAAGTCAAAATTAATGAGAATAACTCTTTTGAAATAAAAATAAATTCCTAATAAATTCTTTATGCATATTTCTATGCATAAAATCAATTTTGATGAAAGTAATACTTTTATAATAAAAAAATTCTTTTATGCATCACTTTATGCATAAAAATCAATATTGGTGAAAGTAACACTTTTATAATAATAAAAATCTTTTATGCATCACTTTATGCATAAAAATCAATATTGGTGAAAGTAACACTTTTATAATAATAAAAATCTTTTATGCATCACTTTATGCATAAAAATAAATATTGGTGAAAGTAACACTTTTATAATAAAAAAATTCTTTTATGCATCACTTTATGCATAAAAATCAATATTGGTGAAAGTAACACTTTTATAATAAAAATATGTTCAATATGCATCTTTCTATGCATAGAAATTAATTCTAATGAAAATAACGCTTTTATAATAAAAATATTTGCAATATGCATCTTTCTATGCATAGAATGAAAATAACACTTTTAGAATACACAAACAGAGGTGATTACTCTTTTTGAATAACATAAAGATAAAACTTATTTCCACAAAATTTAAGAAAATTTTTCCATAACCTCCTTTTGTATAGCTGACCATTTCTCAATTTTTACATTCTAAATCTACTTAAAATTTACCCCAAGATGAATTTAGCACTCTAATTTAATAAATTCCCCTTTTTTTAAGAGAAAACAATACGAAAAGTTTAACTCTATTTATTTGATTACACATCTTGGATAAAGAAGGGCTGAATTCAATGAAGAGAAGGGGGAAGCCTTTCCATCAAAGCATAACATCCAATTTCAATTTAAAAGAAGCAAGAAATCATAAAACCATAGAATAGAATTAGAAAAAAGTAGAATTTCTAACTTACATGGAGTTTTGTGAGCTATCCTTTGGCTTGAGGGATTGAGGGTTCTACTCTTGATTGGATCAAGAGTGGCCACCAATTCTTTGTAGAGGAAAAGTCAAAAACAAGTGAATTATTAATGAATTCAATGTTTTTGGCTCTAGGGTAGAGTAGAGTAACAATGCATAAAACACTATTAAGCTTTTACAAAGGGGGAGGCTTCTATTTATAGGAAAAAGTGATCCTCTAACCAAGCAAGCTGATTCTAGAATTTTCCAGATATCAGTTTGGTCACTTTTTGACCATTTTTAGGTCAGTTTAGCTTACTTTTTGGTTCTAGTTGAAACAGGAGAGAGGAGAGATGAAAATATTCATTATTTGTGAGTTTAAAACTCATCCACACATGTGAAATAGGCACCTCCTTCATGAGGGGAATTCCCCCACACTGAAGTGTCAAAAATGCATCATTTCCTCTAAATATCTCTTCTTTTTTAACTAATAACCTTGTCCTTAGTCAACTCTTCATCTTATGTGAGTATTTACTCATTTTTGGGGGGATTTTCTTTATTTCTTCAATTTATCTCCTCTCTACATTTGGATTAATCTAATTGGCCCCTCAGAACCTTAATCTAAAATTTTCAGTAGAAAATCTGGACCCTTAGGCTAAGGCCTTTTGAACAGATTATAATTTATTTCTAATGCACCTTCTGAAATCCTTTTTGAACTTCTTTTTCAGGGGAATTTATTTTAATAAGAAGAGATATTTTTCCATCCAAAAACATCTAAAAATTTGAATAACCTCTCTCTAGAATATTTTCTCTCTCTAAGCCAAAATAGGTAGAAACAAGATCTGTTAATATTCTAACAAGGGGAATGATTACAAGGGGAGAGATTGGACATCTTGAGGCACTGGGGGAGGAATCTTACATGTTGGCAGCTCATTTGTTGGCTTATTCTAGATGGCTGACTTTGGCCTGAACTATTATAAGGCCCTGCGCCTCTCTACTTGGAGAGCCCAAAGTGCCTATATTTTTTGATCAATGTGGCTTGGTTGGCCATAATCTTTGCTCTTATCCAACTCGACAATCGATTGCAACCTTATCTCTAAGTGCATTCTTTCCATATCCTTGATTGTGACCTAGAGAGCATCTTTAGAGAGCATCTCTAGAGAGCATCCTTGATTGTGACCTAGAGAGCATCTTTAGAGTTTAATGCTTCTACTATCTATGCTTTTTATAGTTTAACTTTCTCTTGCAGCAAAAGTGAGACCTACTTTTCTGCAACTACCACATTTATATCTATGCATGGTGAAGCTAGGATAACAAGGCACAAAATGCTAAATCAACTCAATACATCTGGCTTGTATGTATGATTATCCATCTGATAACAAAATGTGTAAGCAATTTAGCATTAGACGTGACAACTGTCCCATGGGCTATGGCATTTTTTCCTGCACTGTTTATGATGCTCCAAGTCCTTGTCTTGTGCTTGGCTTGCCGGTGTCTTCTCTTGTACAAGGCATTTTATCTCCTTTCCATTGACCTTGTCTAGTGGATGTGGTCGTAGGTTTTCTCTATGTCTCCCTCTGATTCAAAGGTCATAATTAAGTTGATACTCTGTAGCTTGAGCTTCTTCTTCCTACCCCTAGACCCTAGAGTCTTTTTAGTGTGCTTTGCTCTTCTCCTTCTGTTTGGGCCTTCTTTGCAAGTGGGGAGACTAGTTTCTAGAGTTAGGAATTTCTCTAACTCTCTAAATATCAGCTTAACAAAATTTTGAACTTTGCTGCTTGTGCATACTAGTCCACATAAGCCCTATGTAGAGTTTGAATAGGATGCCAATGTCTACTTTTATGAAGCGGTTTGGTTTGTAAAATGAAAAGTAATTATATATGGCTTTGGCTGCTTGTTGGGCGGAGGGGGGGTGAGCTTCACATCCACATCCATCCATGGGGCTTTGCTAGCTTGACAAGGTCAAATAGGGAAACTCTTTTTGCTTTGATGGCATTGTGTTTGATCCATGCATAGCTTACCCTAGGTAATTTGAGTGCATTCTATAAGGCCTCCATTGTTAGCCTCAATATGACCCTTTCCTCGTCTCTAGACCTTGGATTGGGTCCACATAGAATGCCTTGGTGGTTTGTTCATAGGTTGCCATGGCCTAAAAGCATCGAAGGAAATAAATTCCCCATGGTGACAATCAAAAGAAATTCAATAATCCTACTTTAAGTAGGAGCTTGCTAGCATTTTCATCCTCAAGGACTTGCCTTCAGAAATTGGGGGCTACCTTTAACACGAAACTTCAGCATGTACACATTGACCTATTCTAATTCTTTGGTTTTGTAAACAGCCCACTCTGTCTGATGATCTAGTAGGGAATGTAAGGAGGAATGCCTTATTTTGGTGTGACTGTTTACTTCATATAGCAGGTATGTTTGTCCAAACTACCACTATGACTTCTTGCCCCTTTTATAGTAACAAATGCACATTGTAAAACTAGAGGCCTCTTTGATTGGTAAGGATTACAAAAGGCTTTTAGCATTTTGCAGCCTTGTTAGTAGAACCTCTCTATGGGGCTTACCCCACAATCAATTGTAGATGTATTGACAAACAAATCTAAAGAATGGATTAATTATGTGAAAGTTCTAAAAAGAGAAATGGAAAGATGTTGCACTTTTTGTTGAGATTTTGGGCCGCCATAATTTAAAGTTATCACCTAACTAAAATATGGTCAAGGAAGGACATTGTTCAACAATTCAACAAAGATGTTTTGCTCCTGAACCAATTTCCTCATATTGCAAAAGTTATCTTGATCTAGATGACTCCAACACCTCATACACATACACAAGGTTGTGATGCAGTTTGGTGACTATATGGCTAGAGGTGACTATAGAGGCATTCAAAGCTTATCTTGAGATTAGTATCGAATGTATTCGGTACTTTACTCATATGTACATGCCATAGAGGCACGGATTAAACATCCAGATGACATATCCGAATTGTGTTATACACGTATATCACATCATGATATTTGGGCATCCTAATATATGATTTGTTGCCGACAATATCCATCTCGCATCTTCGTGAGTCTGACCCATGGTGTTTTTTAGGTGTTAGTTTAGGAAATAACCCTTAATGGTTATATTTTAGTTTATACTAATTTAGTTACCTATCATAGCATTTTAAACTTATCTTTAGATAGTAATAGCCATAACTGAAGGGATATATCTTTTTGTATCCTAACAGATGTAACTATGTAAGTGTGTTAAAGCACTACATGCAAGGGAAAAAATAGGAGCTAATCTATTTTTTGGGAGTTTTTTTCAAAAACAAATCGCCCAGTATCTTAAATTTAACATTCACCAAATTTTGGCCGTTTTGAAGGGTTTTAGAAAATATTCGCCCAATTTTGGACATTTTAGGGCATTTTTTATAACATTCACCCCATTTTCTATAATTTTAGATTTATATAGTAGGAATAATCGCCAACCCACCTACACTTATATATTCATGGAGGCATCTTATTTGTTACCCTGACTACATAGGTTAACATGGTCTCACCCGCCCAACCTACCGTACAGTGCTTTGCCATCTTACCCACTTGAAAATGGGCACTTATCTTTTATAAAATTGCACTGAAACATATAAAGTGGCCTTACCCTATGCTTAATATTAAATAGGAAAAGTCTATGGACTTCATATACGTAGTTGCCTAAGGTTAGTAATAGAGGTTAAACTATTTTTAAGTTTGATGGGTCTAGTATAAAACCTAATCATCACTTCTATATAAGACATTTTTTATAGTAAGTAATACGCAATCATTCCCTTCTTGGAATAGTTTACTTGTGAGCTCTCTTCTCTTCCCTCTTCTTGCTTGCTAAGATGGATTCATAGAATGCTTGCTTGAATAGGTTTTCTTATAGGTTTTTCTCTTCCATTAGTCTTTTCTTCCCCTACCTTTTGTGAGACAAAACCATTGCATCGCACAAAGGACCATGTCTTATTACCTCCATCTAGGTATAGGGGGCTCTACCTTAACCCTATTCACTAAGGAGTATTCCGGTATGACAAAAACTGAGAGACAAGCTAGCGCACTCACATAGTAAAGTAGCATTTGTGACTTTAAGGCAAGTCCCAAATGACACATGCTTCGGTAACACTAAGGTAATCTCTTAACTTGAATATATTTGGTGCCACTGTTGGGGACTCACTTAGGACTCAGCTCTATTTATCCATCCATTCTAGGCTATTGGGATTACCCAATATTTCTTAGCATTGATAGGAGTTTACACTCCAAAAGACATGCCGTTTTGGAGTAATTAGATATGTTTAGTTGTTGTGTTTGATTTTGATTTGAAGGCTATTTGCATTAGAGCATTCTAATGAAAGGATAAAACCCTGGTTTGTTGTTGGTGATTGCATGATTTTAAAGCCCACCAAGCTTAGATTTCATTGTACTAAGCTAAGAAATAGCTTAGCAATTGTGATTAGGATTGGAATCTACTTCAAAAACATGAGCATTAAGCTCCACTAGGGTGGATTAGAGTGGGATTGTCAATTGTATTCATACATTTCAAAAAAAAATTACTCATTATTTGAATTGGTAGATTAGAAGCATGCAAATCCATTAAAAAAATTAATTACTTACATAATAACTTAGGATCAGTACCATTAATCATCCCCATCGAGTCCAAAACATCTCAAAAAATATCAAAAGACAAGCAAAACACCAGCTCTTAGGTTAGAGATGTCAAGCCTAGAATCCCGCATAAAAAGACATAATCTAGCTAGACATGTGAGCCTGCAAATGAATTGATGAAATCGTCATGTGTGCACCACCTAAACCATTTGGCACATATCTCGTCCTCATCAAAAAAATGCCAAAGATGACTAGGAATCAAACTATGAAGCTTGAACATCCAATACCGGTATGAATATGATGCCTCATAATAGCAAGAAGAAGTTGACGAGTGAAGAGGGAGGTCTAAGCCTCGAAATGCCAAAGGCATGTGCAAATGCGACAAACGAAATACAATACATGACACGAGAAGGAAAATCACAATTGTAATCATAGAGCTATGATGATAGTGCATGAGCGGCTCTCCTCCTATGATCATAATAAAAAATACTATCAAAATGATGTCGTGTGAATTCACACCATGGCGATCAAATGAAGGATAAAAGTAAAAGAAACAACCCATGGTTACGTGTGAACAACCACCAATAAAGCCTAACTAAGGTGAATAAACAAACTCACAAAATCTCCCAAATGTGTGACACAATCCCACAATGTGCTAACACGTGCAATCAAGCCTATAAAAGTGTAAATAGTGTGAGAAAATGCTAGCAATGCCAAAGTGTGTGTGAATCAAGGCTAACAATGCACAAAATGCACATTGCGTAAACAAGCCCAAATAATGCGTCAACATGTGTGGCACACCTCGCATGCATGAAAAAATACCAAGGAAGTTCAAGGCGTGTGAATAAAATCCATGACACGCACGTCACATATGAGCACCTCAAACAAAGCGTGTGAATGGCCAAAACAATGTCAATCCACCCACAAGACATAAGACGTGTGAACAAAGTTCACAACTCACCAATGCACGTGAATAATTCCCCCACACCACACAATGACTAAGCTGCATGTGAAACACCTCTAATGCCCAAGTAAATGTGTTGTGGGCTAGAGAGTAATGTGGTTTGGACCAAAGGTGTGAAGAGACCAAAGGAAAAACCCATAAAAAATTTAAAGTGAGAAAGCTTCTTCTCTTTTGTTTCCTCTCACATTGGCGATTCTCTTTTTTTTTAAACTCTCTTTCTTTTTTATCTCCTCAGCGCGGCCCGCTTTCCTAATGCTAATGGTTCAAAGCAAGGAGGGCTGAGAGCTCCTGGCTCAGTGAGGCTTGCATTTTTCTTCTCTCTTTTTTTTTGGTTTGATTTCCACCAATAAAGCCTAAGGTCAATAAACAAACTCAGAAAATGTCCCAAATGTGTGACACAATCCCACAATGTGCTTACACATGCGATCAAGGCTATAAAAGAGTAAATAGTGTGAGAAAATGCTAGCAATGCCAAAGTGTGCGTGAATCAAGGCTAACAATGCACAAAATGTACATCGTGTGAATAAGCCCAAATAATGCATTAACATGTGGGGCACACCTCGCTTGTGTGAAAAAACACCAAGGAAGCTCAAGGCATGAATAAAATCTATGACACGCACCTCAACCATAGCGTGTGAATGGCCAAAACAATGTCAATCCGCCCATAAGACACAAAACATGTGAACAACGCTCACAACTCACGAATGCGCATGAATAATTCTCCCACACCACACAATAACTAAGCTGCATGTGAAACACCCCTAAGGCCCAAGTAAATGTGTTGTGGGCAAGAGAGTAATGTGGTTTGTAACCAGAGGTGTGAAGACCAAAGGGAAAAACCCTTTAAAAAATTAAAGGTGAGAAAGCTTCTTCTCTTTTGTTTCCTCTCACACTAATGAGGCTTGCTCCATTCTTCTCTCCTTTTTTTTGTTTGATTTCTTCATTTCTTCTTACTTGTAAATTAAAAAAAAATCTGATGAACTACCTGTGATATGCGTGCGATCTGCGCATCTACGAGAAGAAGTGATAATCATTAAGTGTCAGAAAAAAACGAGCCTGAGCATTGCAAAGGAGGTCTCGTGCTCGTTGCTCTCGTATATGGGAGCTAGCTGAGTCGCTCTTCACTTGCTGGTTTGAGAAGAGCTACTATCAAGATGTGTTTTGAAAGGTGAAGGCTGCTGATGCCTTGCTCGAAAAGATGGTTGTTGTTGTAGATGCTAGGACCAAGCTTTGTTGAGTACGTTGAAGGCGCTAAACTACTTGCATTGGACTACTTGTCATTGTTTCCATGTTTGCATGATCACCATAGTGTGCTACTGCTAGCTCTGACAAACTCCCAGCTTGTGCGTCACATGTGTGTTGTGTTGTCTCAAATGTGGGTGCATGCATTGGCACACTTGTTGAAGAAGAGCCTTAGATCTAGTGTATGATGTGTGTTACACAAGAAGACTGAGCCTTTACAATAAGGCGATGATGCCTTATAGCTCAACACTGTAGGTAACAAAAGTAAAAACACAAGAAACGGCCCTCCACTGTCTCTCCTAGCTTACTCAAGGGCAATGATAGGATCTTATCTCTTGCACTGAGCCTCTGAAGGTGATGAAGTGCTTAGTTAAGTTGAGATGAAATGAAGAGCTGCAAGAAAACGATGATGGAATGATTGTCAACCTATAATGATGATGTTTTCAAGCCTTTGTTGAGACTAGATCCTGGCCAACCATGATCATTCTGTAGTGAATTGTGTGAATTCTGATCATCTGCGAGTATGCTTCCTCATGTCAAAAGTATGATGCACAAGTTGCCTATGTTTCCTCTTCTTCACATCCCCTGCCTTAAAGTCATGAGGTTGGAAATTTGTCTACTAATATACACACTGCCCTTTACAACACTACCTTTGTGTGAACCAAAGCTTGTCTAAACTGCACATCTACATCATATTTTCTATGAAATTCCTTCAACATAGCATTAGTTTGCATTAATCTACATTGAAATTACATAATGTGTATCTTTCTTGATTAAGAAATGCACCAAATATTTTTTTGGCAACTGTTTGCTATTTGTCAAAGAACGTTTGTACTTTCTAGGCAACTATTGCTTACTGAGTAATCCGTATTATTGCAGAAGATTCAAGAAAATTGTAAAGTGAGTAAGATTAGGGTAAAGTTAGTCTTACTATTATAAGTTTAAATTCTTTCTTACAAATTTATTCTCTATATGCACGTCTTTACAAGTCTGCGTAGTAACTTTGTTCTTTGCAATATGATTTATGTAAATCTACACACTTCTTTCAATTCTACACCACTCTTTGTAACAATTTGCACAAAATTGTAATAGAGACAGTAGCAACTTTGCAATAATCTGTTTAGATCTGTTGTAAACTGTAAATTCTTCACAATTTTGTAACATAATCTTCAATCTAGATACCTTATTGATGAAAATTTCACCAAACTGCACAGCAATGTATTCTACAAACCTTTTTGAAAATGCACTAAGTTTCTGCACACTTTATTGAAACTGCACAAAGATTTTGCACACTAAAATTCTTCTTGCAGTACTCCTTCAAGAACTCAAAGAGTTGGTAATCTAGGGTTTCAATGTTGAAGAAATAGACTGTTAACCTATGGCGGACATTGAGACGTATTACTTTTTACATCGTATAATTATTTTACGTATTCTGAGTCATGGGCCAAGCTTGTTGGCACCACATGTAAAGGGTAAGGGGATTGGGTGATCGCCGATGAGAGGCGCACCTCGAATTTCACCAGGATAAGGGTTAGGATTGGCTGGCCATGTGTGGGCGCCCATGTGTGAACGGCCAGGTCACATATAAAAGTCAAACGTAACCTAAAACCTCTCATTCTCTGAGTGTTGAATATAAGGAGTGCTCTTGCTTCATCTTCTCCATCTCCTTCTCTAGCGCGTGTGTGTGTGTGTGTGTGTGTGTGTGTGTGTGTGTGTGAGAGAGAGAGAGAGAGAGAGAGAGTGTAGCGATCGAGCATTGCATGGCGGCGGTGAGGCGGTAGGGCGGCGGCGGGCGGCTCCTTCTTCATCGTGGCGCAAGAATCCTTCACAACGGCGGTCTGAGCGATGAGTGACACACCATTACTCCCTGTTCTGAGCTTACTAGTTTCCTGGTTGTGTGCTTGTTTGCAGCCATTCGTGGCTCACACACAGTGGCAAGTCCCTAGCTCCGACACGTGTGCAGCAAGAGCACACATTTTTGGTGCCGCTACTGGGGAATTACCTTGCACCAAGCTCCAGATGCAGCTCGGGCTGGTGTTTGAAGTCTATTTTATTCTGCAGGAAAGGCAAAGAGAGACGTGTTTGTGTGTTTGCTGCTGTTCCTCAGTCATTTTTCAGTTCTGTTTTCTTCATTTTTTGCACATTTCAGTTCTGTGTGTTAGCTGTTAGAGCAGTAAGTTAGTTAGTGTTAGTGTGTGCGTGCGCGCGTGTAGACAGAGGATAGAAGAGCTGCTGCGCACTGTGCTATTGTGTTGGTAGCTGTCGCGCCGCAGAGGGCGCCACGGTGGCGAGGCGGTAGAGCGGCGATGGCGGCAGCTCCTTCTTCATATGGTGCACAAGAATCCTTCATGATGAGGACGGCGGTCTGAGCGGTGAGTGACACACCATTACTCCCTGTTTTGAGCTTGCTGGTTTCCTGGTTGTGTCCTTGTTGCAGCCATTCGTGGCTCGCACAAACACGGTGCTTGGCAAGTCCCTAGCTCCGACACGTGCAGCAAGAGCGCACATTTTTAGCGCCGCTACTGGGGAATTGCCCTGCACACCAAGCTCCAGATGCAACTCGGGCTGCTGATTGAAGTCTATTTTATCCTGCGCAGGAAAGGCAAAGAGAGGCATGTTTGTGTGTTTGCTGCTGTTCAATCATTTTTCAGTTCAGTGCACATTTCAGTTCTGTGTGTTAGCTGCTGTTTAATCATTTTTCAGTTCAGTGCACATTTCAGTTCTGTGTGTTAGCTGTTAGAGCAGTAAGTTAGTTAGTGTTAGTGTGTACGTGCGCGCGTGTAGACAGAGGGTAGAAGAGCTGCTATGCGCTATGCTGCTGTGTTGGCAGCCGCACAGAGAGGGCGCCGCGGCGGCGCAAGCGGCCAGCCCTATGTGCACATGAGCTAAAACATTATCCTTAAGATTTTCTTTTTTTTTTCTAAAAATATTTTTTAAGTTTAAAAAAAAGAAAAAATAAATAAAATTAAAAAATTAAATCAACCCAACCCGCGTGGAAAGAAATTTTTTATTGAAAAAAAATTGAAAAAGAAAAAACCCCCAATCGACCCCAGCCTCGGTCTTTTGATATATATATATATATATATATATATATATAGGAGAGTGAGCCTCCATAGCTTTCTCTCAAGTGAAAGCTTAAGGGGAGTGAATCTCTATATATAGTTTACCCCCCCAAGGAGTGGAGTGGGCATGTGGAACAAAGCCTTCACCTTTCCCCCCACAAGCACCCTTGGACTTTCTAATTTAAGCCTCACACCTAGGCACAAATAGAGTGTTCTGAGGGCCACGGGAGCTCCGGATAGGCAAATACTGTGCTGTAAAGCACGCTAGGACCCCTTGAATGATACGCTCGTCTTGAGCTATCACACGCCTTAGTCCAGTTTTGACCATAAGTAAGTGGGTAAAAACAGGTTAAAAACAAGACAAAAACAAGTAAAAACGGAGTTCGAAACACCTGAGAAACCACTTGTGTGGGCTTCAAGGGTAGTTACCAATGCCCGTAGGATACCCATGTCACATGCATCTACGCTCTGGTCAGGTGCTAGAGTCTAAGAAACTAGAAAGCGTTTCAGTTTTTACGCAGGCTCACACCATCCCTCCACGTTAGCATCTTGGCCTTCAGTTGGAACCCAAGAAAGTGCAACCCAAGATCCACGAATAGCGGCTAGTGACTCGTCCTCTGACTCTGAAGTCATGGAAGGGCATCCTACCCATAACTCTGAGGAAGCAAGCCAAAAACATGCTAGTTTGGGCCCCACAATCCGGATCTAGCATGTTTAGTCGTCTAATAGAGACTTTTAGTAGAGCTACGCACTGTGAACCTGCAAAGTGAAGTAAACGAAGGAGGTGGGGAAGTAGATTTGCCATTCACATCTCATGTAGACCACCCTGCCCTCCCAAAGAGTGTCCATGTGGATATTCTACCCACTTCATTTAATGAAGGCCCTACTGAGCTACCACCTTCTGATGCTCTTCCTAAAGTAGAGGCCCCTAGAAGTCAAACCACAAGAAGTGACATTGCATCCACTTCGAGAGAACCTTTTGGCATGCCAAGTTTAGATGGGATATTTCTCAATGAAAATTGGGAATATGACCTACACACAGAGACTCTGACTGACCTATACACGGGTTACACATACCATGTAGGTTGGTTAGAAGTCATACGATCTACATCTAGTGCCACCAATCTAGATGCACAACGACAAATGATATGTGAAGTTATCCATAGAATTATCCAATTCGAGAGGTAGAATAGGGGAGTGACCTAGTTTCAACTGGCCCTATGAGTTTTTTGGATACGGGCAAGGCTAAACAACCAACCCTGTCGCTCAATGCAGGTTGAGCCCATGAGCAGTAACTTTAGCTTTCCAACTTTGGCTCAACTTTCCATTAGGGAATCCACAATGCCTACTCCGATGATGAGCATGACGGAACCACTGTAGTTAGTACAACACTGCTACCTAGTGGTACAGTACCTACAATAGTGCGTACCAGTGCATATCGACCATATGTACCTATCGCTACTCATGCTCATGTAGCTCCTATGCCTCCTGTTATGCCAATGGCGTATGCTCCACGAATGCCTTATCAGAACCCTTATCCAAGAGGAGCTATGCCTAGTCACATATCATATCATGCGTCAGCTGCATACATACCAAGACCAATGCCAACTCCTGTCAACCAGGCCATCCCAGAAGTGCCTCCACCAGCTATGCCTGCTCACTTAGGTGATCAAGCAGCGTGTTTGCTCAAACGATCGGGCGATCTATTGTGGAAAACATGCGTGGCATACCTAAGAGAGAGCCTAGAAGCAAGGCGGTACAAGTTGCCAAGCTCACTCAGAACTTCAGTGGTAACGAAGATGTTAGGAAGCACATTAAAGTTTTTAAACACGTGTGTGATTCCTTAGAAGAGCACAATGAGCTACATAAGTGTAAAGCCTTAGGCTTAACCTTGAGTGGAAAAGCCGGAGATTGGTATCGAACTTTAAGGGTTGAAGAGCGTACTCACTATCCCACTCTCAAGAGATTGTTCTTGAAAGAATACATACGTGAGGGTGTGCTTTGGGGGGTGTAGCATCTCAACTCCAAAAAGCTGAACGCGAGGAAGGAGAGTCAGTGAGAGACTTTATTAGTCGACTAAAGCATCTAAATTCTTGCTGTACTCCCGCGATGAGTGCTTCAATAACAACCAACTTCTTGATAGATTCATACGAGGATTGCGCCACGAGGACATATACAATGGCCTAGTCATTAGAGGTCTTACGACGTCACTGCCAATGCAATCCAGTTAGAAGACAACTTGATGATTGCAAGTAAAAAGGTGTCTTTGGAGACAAAGTCTGTTAGTTCGCAAGTATCTGGGCACGAGCCAATGACTGTAAAACCTATTGCCAAGGAGCCCAAGATATCCAAAATGTCTAGCTGACCTTACTAAGGCTCTCCAAGAATACTTTAGGGGTAATCGAGCTCCTCAAAATAGCCATATGTACCCAAAAAGAGAGCAACAATGGTGTTCGGTTTGCTTAGGACCACATAGCACGTGTGAAATCCCTGTCCCCACCTCGTAACAATTTCATGGGTGCTAGCAGAGCGGAAGTAGCACTTCTTGCGCGGGGCAAGGTCCCACACTTGGGGCCTCACCCACGGATATCCGGACAAGAGACTAATCCATCGGTTTTTCCAAAACCGATGGAACCCGAAAAAACTTCCTTTGCCCGGAAAGCACGGGCGATTCCACCAGGATAACTTTTCCCTAACGTAGTCAAAAGCCTTAACTAACTGAGCTCATCTGACCGAACCCGTAAGTCCCATAGTCAGATCAGGAAAAAAGACTGTACTTGGATCATAGAGACCAACGCTTTTTTCCTCATTGAGAGGCACAGCCGTTGATTCTTTTCCATAGAACAATTTTTGTCCGAGATTTACTTCATCTATCGAACTAAACAGAAATTGAGTCTCGATTTATGGATCCATCAGTCCAATCCCATGGGTTAGCCAAAAGCCCAACCACTGTAGTGATGGGATCCAATTTAGAATTTGGTTAGGTTTTGTCCCCGGGTACCAGGGAAAAGAGTTCCTAGGCCCCCTAGTCAGAAGTTCATGCAAACGTAAAACTAGTCACACCACTTACACACCCAATATGAAATTACCTTTTTCTCAGCATTAGCTAACTTTAAAATAATCTTTTAATGAAACCATTATGTCACTAATCACAATCCTCAAAATCTCTGGTTAAATCCATATTTCCAATCATTCATTCATCGGTGTACTTATGGCATCATTGGCAACCAGAACACTCGCCACCTGTTCACTCAGGGGCCTTTTCGATAGTTTCTAGCTCATAGTAACCGGCAATATATTCACATAACAAAATGGAATCTCCGTGGAAGATCAGCAAGATCAACCAACAAATCCATATAAAAGAGCCATGGACTCATCCGTTGAGGACAGCAAGGTTAATCATCCAGATCCATGCCCGATTTCAGAAAACAACTCTTACTCCTTATTCCAATATCTTCCACGATGCACGTGTGGGTATCTTCGACGACCCAGAGCCCGAGCACCGTATGGTCAGCACCCTCTAGGATCCTTCGCAGGTCACCTAGCGCTTCAATCATAGGCCGCTTCCTTGGTCCCTCATCCACCGTACCGGAAGCTCACCATTTAAATCGAACCGAGGCTGGTCAAGTCCTCGGCCGACCTTGCTACGCGAGACGTCTTCCATTGACTCTCCGTCTCAGCAGTTGCAACTTTATCATTTAGGTCTCCACGACCTTAATCACAAGACGATCAAAATACTTCCCCAGCATTCTTGACATAAAACAGTCATTTACAAACAGGTCACAAATACAGTTTCTATAATGAACTCTCGTCTTTCCACATTATCCCTCATCAGTCCACATTACTTATTCCACATTCCATTCATATGTGTACTCATTCTCATCCAATTACTTCATTTTACATCTCATCACATCAGATTCATTCACATCACATATCATTTATTCACATCCCAATTCACATGTCATCACATCTCATTCATACATCCACATCTACATCCACATCCATACATCCATATCCACCTTCCACATTCATACATCCATATCCACATTCCACATTCATACATCCACATCCACATTCACATCCATATATTCATATCCACATCCACATTCCACATCCATATCCACATTCCACATTCCTACATACACATCCATATCCACATCCATACACATCCATATCCACATTCCACATTCCTACATACACATCCATATCCACATCCATACATCCACATCCATATCCACATTCATATATCCACATCCACATCCACATTCATATATCCACATCCACATCCATATTCATACATCCATTTTCACATCCACATTCATACATCCATATCCACATTCCACATTTATACATCCATATCCACATTCCACATTCATACATCCACATCCACATCCACATTCATACATCCACATCCACATTCATACATCCACACATCCATTTCCACTTCCACATTCATACATCCACATCCACATCCTCATTCATACATCCACATCCACATCCACATCCACATTCATACATCCACACATCCATTTCCACTTCCACATTCATACATCCACATCCACATCCTCATTCATACATCCATATCCACATTCCACATTCACATTCATAAACATCCTCATCCATTCATCCATTTACATTTATCTAATTCATATCACTTCCATTTACATTCATCCATTCATCCATTTACATTTATCTAATTCATATCACTTCCATCCATCCATTTACATCTATCTGATTCCTATCACATCTCATCACATCTATTTATTGAATGTAAGAGAATTTTAATTTTTTTATATATAAAGATTCTTTACGCATCTAATTAGGCATAAAGATAAATTTAGTAGGAATAACACTTTTATAAAAATCCTTTTATGCATCTATTTAGGCATAAGTTCAATTTTAAGGAAAATAACACTTTCGAATTAAAAATAAACCTTTTATGCATTTTACTATGCATAAATTCCATTTTAATGAGAATAACGCTTTCAAAATAAAAATAAATCTTTTATGCATTTTACTATGCTTAAATTTAATTTCAATGAAAATAATACTTTTGAAATAAAAATAAATCTTTTAGGCATCTTTCTATGCATAAAATCAATATTGATAAGAATAACTCTTTTGAATTAAAAATAAAATTCTTTATGCATATTTCTATGCATAAAATCAAAATTGATGAAAATAACTCTTTTGAACTAAAAATAAAATTCTTTATGCATCTTTCTATGCAAAAAATAAAATTGATTTGAATAACTCTTTTGGAATAAAAATAAAATTCTTTATGCATCTATTTATGCATAAAATCAAAATTGATGAAAATAACTCTTTTGAATTAAAAATAAAATTCTTTATGTATCTTTCTATGCATAAAATCAATATTGATAAGAATAACTCTTTTGGAATAAAAGTAAAATTCTTTATTCATCTATTTATGCCTAAAATCAAAATTGATGAAAATAACTCTTTTGAATTAAAAATAAAATTCTTTATGCATCTTTCTATGCATAAAATCAAAATTGATAAGAATAACTCTTTTGGAATAAAAATAAAATTCTTTATGCATCTATTTATGCATAAAATCAAAATTGATAAAAATAACTCTTTTGAATTAAAAATAAAATTCTTTATGCATCTTTCTATGCATAAAATCAATATTGATAAGAATAACTCTTTTGGAATAAAAATAAATTTTTTTATGCATCTATTTATGCATAAAATCAAAATTGATGAAAATAACTCTTTTGAATTAAAAATAAAATTCTTTATGCATATTTCTATGCATAAAATCAATATTGATAAGAATAACTCTTTTGGAATAAAAATAAAATTCTTTATGCATCTATTTATACATAAAATCAAAATTGATAAAAATAACTCTTTTAAATTAAAAATAAAATTCTTTATGCATCTATTTATGCATAAAATCAAAATTGATGAGAATAACACTTTTGGATTAAAATAAATTCTTTATGCATCTTTCCATGCATAAATCCAATTAAGTAGGAATTACACTTTTAGAATAAAAGAATTTCTCCTATGCATCTAATTTATGCATAAAATCCATTTATGATAAAAATAACACTTTTAATATATAAAAATATCTTTTATGCATACAAATCATTTATGATGAAAATCACTCTTTTAATATAAAAGAATTTCTTTTATGCATCTAATTTATGCATAAAATCATTTATGATGAAAATCTCACTTTTAATAATAAAATATATATCTTTTATACATATGTTTATGCATACAAATCATTTATGATAAAAATCACTCTTTTAATATAAAAGAATTTCTTTTATGCATCTAATTTATGCATAAAATTATTTATGATGAAAATCATACTTTTAATATAAAAAAATATCTTTTATGCATACAAATAATTTATGATGAAAATCACTCTTTTAATATAAAAGAATTTCTTTTATGCATCTAATTTATGCATAAAATATTTTATGATAAAAATCACACTTTCAATATTAAAAAAATATCTTTTATGCATACGTTTATGCATACAAATCATTTATGATGAAAATCACTCTTTTAATATAAAAGAATTTCTTTTATGCAGCTAATTTATACATAAAATCATTTATGATGAAAATCACTCTTTTGAATTAAAAATAAAATTCTTTATGCATCTTTCTATGCATAAAATAAAAACTGATGAAAATAACAATTTTTGGATTAATTTAAATTCTTTATGCATCTATCCATGCATAAATCCAATTTAGTAGGAATTACACTTTTAGAATAAAAAAGTAAAACTTATTTTTACATAATTTTAGAAAATTTCGCCATAACCTCCTTTGTATGGCTGACCATTTCTCAATTTTTACTTTCTAAAATCAACTAGAATTTCACCAAGAGTATTTAATACATTCTAATGTAAATAATTTCTACTAATTTTAGAGAAACATTATGAAAAACTTGATTTTATCCATTAATCATTCATCTAGGATAAAGAATGGTTGGATTTACTAAAGAAGAGAGGGGAATGCCTTTTTTCAATGAGGCATAACATCATTTTCATTTTAGAGAAGATAAAAATCATAAAAACCATTAAAATTAAGCATAAATAAGAATTTATGTATTTCCTTACTACCATTCATCAATTAACTTCAATAGCATTAAAAAGCCATTCCAATTAAGCTTCTCAAGCTTGAGAGGGGTTGAGAAGACAGAAACATTGAAAAATTATGAAAAAAGATCAAAATTCACACTTTACCTTACAAATTGCTTGATTCTTTGATCACGGTAGAGGTCCCCAACCAATCAATTGGTTTGGTGTGCTGATGGAGCCACCAATGGAGATTGAAGAAGGAGGGAAACTCCAATTTCTTCAATTTGGAGAGAATTTTAGAGAATAGTAAAAATTATCATTATTTCAGCATAATTCTGGCATAGTATAATTCTCCTATTTTTTTACAAAGGGCTCAAGTTCTATTTATGGGAGAGGGAGGCTCTAACCAAGACCAATTGATTTCTAGAATTTTCCAGATTCAGTTTGGTTGAATTTGGACTAGACTTGGACCTAGTTTGGACCTAGTTTGGTTCCTTTTTGATTCGGTTATTTGGACCTAGTTTGGTTCCTTTTTGATTCGTTTGATCCAAGAGAGAGGAGAGATAAAAATATCACATTATTTTTTAATTTAAAACTCATTCAAGCATGTGAAGTAGGCGCCTCCTTGAAGGGACTCCCCTTACTTACACATGTGTCAAAATAGAATCATTATACCCAAAATATCTCAATTTTTTAGTAATACTCGTAGTTTTTTACTAATAACCCTTGTACATAGTCAACTCTTCATCTTCTGCGAGGACGAGCATTTACTCATTTTTGGGTATTTTTCTTTCACAAATTGGATTTATCTCCTCCCCACACAAGGTTTGATCTTATTGGCCCATAAGAACCTTAATTTAAAATTTCGAAAAAATCTTGACTCTCATGATAAGGCCTCTTGAGCAGATTATACTTGATTTCTAATGCACCTTCTGGAAATCTTTTTGAACTTCTATTTCAGGGGAACTTATATTAATAAGATGAGAAATTTTTCTATCCAAAAATATTCAAAATCTGAATAACCTCTTTCTAGAATATTTTCTCTCTCTAGGCCAAAACAAGCAGAAACAAGATCTTTTATATTTCTGAAGAGGGGATTGATTACAGGGGAAGATACTAGACATCCTGAGAGGCTGGGGGAGGAATCTTACAGCACAAGTGAATGTCCCACATTCAGAGTTAAATTCAATGGGACTTGCAATACATGTGGTAAGTATAGCCATCAATCTAAGGATTGCCTAATAGTACTTAAGCGTATGTTAGCAAATCAGGCACCACTAGCCTGGTCAAACACACCTCAAGTACCCGCACTGATGCCTGCACCACCTATCGAGCAACCGTCTCACAACACATAGTTCCAAGGAACCCAAATTTAGTCCAGTCAGACAAGCCACATGGGCCAAAAACCCTCAAAAAAAGATTGGGACTTACCCAAACCCAGTAGAGGAGATTGAACGAGTGCAACACTTAAGGGGTTTGGTGGAAGAAACACAAAGAGAACTGGAGCCAGAACCTAGAAAAATCAAGATCCCAGACACATTGTTTCCTACACAAGTTCAGCCTCACAGGAGCCATAAACCGTTAGCTATACCTAGTATCATTCAGGAAGAAAGTGAGGATAGGACATCAGGAAGTGGGCAGACACCCTTCTTGCTTGAAAGAATGTTTAGTGTGAGGGAATGCCTGACCCCATCAAAGAGGAAGTGATTCCATCTTCACCAGTCCCTAGTCAAGGGCCGATATCTCAAAAAGTACCGTTGAATGTGTCCAAACTAATGGATTTCATGTCCTCTAAAATCAAAACCACGATCATATCCAAGTTATACGGAGATCCTGAGCTATTCTTAGCTCTTTGGGCATTTCTCAATGGAGAACTGAAGGTGGGGTTACCACAATTTGCAAATATGGATAGACCCGACACGCTTC
Organism: Cibotium barometz; assembly: GCF_041138505.1. Lineage (NCBI taxonomy): Eukaryota > Viridiplantae > Streptophyta > Polypodiopsida > Cyatheales > Cibotiaceae > Cibotium > Cibotium barometz. The sequence goes on along the minus strand of NC_141071.1, from coordinate 20,712,310 downwards.
AAGATGTGGAGGAACATTTGGATCTACAGCCCAACCTAGATGTGGAGGAACATTTGGATCTACAGCCCAACCTAGATGAAGACTCGGTCGTTGAATTACCTGTTAACAAGTTGGGACAGTACTTTGAAGGTGATGAATCTAATGCAACCCTCCCCATTACTACCAAGGGATTAACTCTAAAGGGAATCCTTGATGGTGGTGCTGGAGTGAGCATTGTGTGACTAAAAACTACTGGGAATCTATGGGAAGACCTCACCTAGAAGTCACAAACATAGTGGTTAAGATGGAGAACGGAACTATAGCTAAACCTATTGGAATGCTAAGGGACCTTAAGATTAAGGTTCTGGGATACAAGGTAAGGCATACCTTCATTGTAATGGATTTCTCTGAGCATCCTATGTCATATCAAATGATCTTAGGACGTCCTTTCATGAGGGACGCACAAATGGTGCATGATAGGTCAAAAAACCATGTCTACTTACAATTCCAGGACGACTCTGTCATTCAAGTTGATCTTGAGAATGGTCACGCGCATCCTTTAGGAAGCAAGGTTATCATTGATAATCGATCGGATAACACTATTCACTCAGTCCCATTAAAGTATTGCTATACATGCAAAAAAGAGACCGATGATGGAAAAGTAGCTAAGAAGAAGACGAGACATAAGCGACAACACTATCGAGCTAAGGTACGAGCTAGAATAAACAAAGAGAGATCCACTGTAGAATGGCTTAGTTATGTAGGAGCATATGACGCTCATCGGAAGTTAGTGGATAATTGGGGAGAATACCTCCAGGTCATGTGGTGTAGTCCGCAACCTCATCACATCGCCCAATTAGAAATCAAAGAGAAGCCGAAACTAAGTCGTATTGCGAGAAGGCGTCAAAACCGAGAGTTAGCTCAAGGAAGCAAAATTTAAAGAAAAAAGCATGGCACAACAAGAACCGGTAGACTTACACCCCGCACCCAAGCATTTCAAATCTTTTACCACGGGGGAACATAACACAAAAGCCCAACGAACGCCTTCCAATGGGAGTAGCGGTGTCTACGATGGCCCGGCAGTGGTTAAGGAGATAGAACTAGCAGATCCAGGTGAGGAGTATAAACCAATTTTTATTGCTCAAGACCTCACCAAGATGGAAGAAGCTACACTTAAGATGCTTCTTAAAGAATTCAAGGACATATTTGCTTGGACATACCATGATATGAAGGGTGTTCCACCCTCTGTGTTGCAACACACAATTCCAATGATTAGCACTGCTAAACCAGTGCAGCAACGTCCCTACCCAATGAATCCTAAGTATGCAAAGATTGTACAAGAGGAAATTGAAAAGCTTATAAAATGTGGATTCATATACCCTATTGAGCAATCAGAATGGGTTTCTCTGATAGTCATTGTACCAAAGAAGAATAGGAAACTCAGAGTTGATCTCAAAAAGGTTAATGCAGCCACCAGAAGAGATCATTACCCCTTGCCGTATTCGGAACATGTGCTTGAAAGAGTTGCACGCAAGGAGGCTTATAGCTTTTTAGACGGGTACTCTGGTTATAATCAGATCACAATTGCAGGTGCTCCAATCTTGTGAATGCCTAACTGGGATTTAATCTTCCATGTGCATATTGATGCATCAAACTTTGCTATTGGGTGTGTACTAACTCAACCTAGAGAACATAAACAAGACTACCCCATTAGCTTTGCCAGTCGCGCCAGTTGAACGATGCTGAAATGAACTACACCACTACTATGGAGCGAGAAGGGTTGGCAATGATATATGCAGTAAAGAAATTTTGTTATTACCTTCTTGCCACCAAGTTTGTTTTCTATGTGGATCATCAAGCATTGTTGTATCTCGTGAACAAACCATGCTCCATAGGAAGAATCACACGATGGTTGATGATTCTTCTTGAGTTTGATTTCATTGTTGTTTGTGAGACCTGGCAAAAAACATGTCTAGGCTAATCATTTGTCTCGCATACCTAATGGTGAAGCTCCTACGGGAGTTGATGATGACTTACCTGACACTTCCTTGTTCATGGTGGAGACAATGCCTGAATGGAGTGAGAAGATTGTTAATTTCTTGGTTAATGATTTTTCACCCAAAGAGCTTCGTAAAGATCTAGCTCGAAAGCTGATCAAGGAATATGAACCCTATTGCTGCCTAATGGCCAGGACTCTTTATAAAAGAGGAAAGGATGACATTCTTAGGCGTTGTGCCCGAGAGAATGAGTATGTATATATTTTGCAAGAGGCACATATGGGCGTAGCCGGTGGCAACTGCGCGAAAGATATTGCAATCAGGGTATTGGTGGCCCACTATGTTCCAAGATGCATCACTTTTTGTGAAGGGTTGTGATGAATGCCAACGCTACAAGAAACCCCAGCGGAAAGATCAGATGCCCCTACATCCAATTAAAGTAAACCAACTGTTTGAAAAGTGGGGTTTAGACTTTGTAGGTCCAATTAGGCCAGCGGCCTTCGTAACACACAATCTCGCTATATTATTGTGGCCAGTGACTATGTGACCAAATGGGTTGAAGCGAAAGCGACACGTAAGGATCTCCCCTGACCATGTAACTTCCAAATTCGAGGGAATGTATATATATAGCTTCATACACCAAAAAGATAGAAAAAAAATAGTAAAAAGAGCAAGAGCACATTAAGAGGAGAGTGATCCGCACACAATTAGAAACAAGATTGACCTGTCTTCATGAACCTACTGATGCTATATCTGTGTTTGCAGACATGGCAGATGCACGAGCATCACACACTTCATCCACTCCCACCTTTGGTGAGAGGTATCATCTGTACCTTTCTCAGATATTTCACATGTGCTATCCTGTAATTAAAACCAAATTGGGTCATATAGATGTACTAGAGAGAGAGGGAAATGTTGAGGAATTAGAATGGCTAATTCGCCTATTGACCCACGACTGACCCCTACTCCGTAGAGGACGTATCCCTGATAGCCCAAGTCTTTACTTTTCCACAGGATGACTATCCTTGCATAGTTACATTCTTGACGAGTCTATGTGGATGGGAGGACGAAGAAGATATATCTGATGAATGGACGGATGAGACTCATGGCACTACCGATGCTGATTTTATTTATTTGGATGATGCGGATAGAAGCTTAGCCTTAGGGCTACAGCCAGAACTCTACAACATCCTCTTACCTTGATCCTCAATATTAGTGTGGTAACTGTAGGTAGGTTAGTGTTTTCAAGTTGTTTCTAGTTTTGTGTCCTTAAACGAGTCCTTATTTTTTCCCACTGATGTGCCTCTCGAGGTATAGTGCTTGTTAGTTAATTATACAGGTTGAAAAGTTTGAGGTGGGTTTGCTTTCATAGTCCTGGGACTGCTCCAATGTTCATACATGGATATCTACATCAAATTGCGGGCATTTCTCATCGAATCAAGGAGATCTCCAAAATACAGGTGTAATTCTTCCATGCCCACTCTCTTTAATTTTTACTGTTCAATTAATTGCATGAACTTTAATGCATGACCACATGGAATTTGTCAAGCACTACTTAGTTTTTGAAGTTGCATAAGGTGTTAGTGTAAATCATTAATTGAGTTTAACCTTATTTTAGAAATTCTTGGGAATGCATGATGTCTTTAGTTAACCTTGGAATATGGTTGTCTTAGGTCTAGGGTTAAAACCATCTTAATTCTTGAACAACTTCGCCGTGTGTGTTGACCTCTAAGACATAGCTTCTACTCCTTTGTCGAAAGGATGTAAGAATGCATGATAATTTGGGAGCAAAAATCTAGAGATAAATAAAAAATAAAAATAAAGGCCTACAAAAAATGGCAATGTATGTCTGTTATGTGCTTTCATGTCAGCCTATCGCCCTATTGACACTTGGTAGGCGAGGAGTATTCCACTCCTCCAAACCGATGCCCTGGGTTGGTAGGGGGTAGCCTTGCCTAAGATGAGCTAGTAGATTCCTGGAGAAGGCCTTGTGGTAAACATGGCACCAGGGTCGATGCTAGTTTTGCTTTAGGAAGGTTGCCATTGTTTGTAAAAATTGTCACATGCATAAAAGAAATAAAGGCAAAAGACTCCTATGACTTTGATGTTTCTTGTGTCCTTAGGCTCTTGGGATTAGCTTGTTCTTAGAATAGACACATTGTGGTCATCTGTTTATTTATTAAGCTTGGTAATTTTCCTTGACTTAGGCCAGCTGCTGTAGACCTTGATTAACCTTTGACACCTTGCTAACTCTTGAATTACTTTCAATAGTTTTACACTCCTGTTAATTTGCTATGCTAGCTTCTTAATGTGACCTCTTAAACTAGGTTCTCATGGCATACTTCCATTGTGGTCTAACATGCTTGATTTTATTTTTGATACACTCTATATCTTTTGAAGACCAAGCATTCTTTCACTCTGCTTCCCTGTTTTGCAGATACAGTCTACCACAACAAACCCTATCGAGCTTACCATACCATAGCTTTCGTGGACGGAATCTACATCAGGAAGGGGGGCATGTTAACCTATCGCGGACATTGAGACATATTACTTTTTACGTCATATAATTATTTTACGTATTTTGAGTCATGGGCTGGGCTTGTCGGCACCAGATGTAAAGGGTAAGGGGATTGGGTGACCACCGATGAGAGGCGCACCTCGAATTTCATCAGGATAAGGGTTAGGATCAGTCGACCATGTGTGGGCACCCATGTGTGAACGGCCAGGTCACATATAAAAGTCAAATGTAACCTAAAACCTCTCATTCTCTGAGTGTTGAATATAAGGAGTGCTCTTGCTTCATCTTCTCCATCTCCTTCTCCAACGTCTGTGTGTGTGTGTGAGAGAGAGAGAGAGAGAGTGTGTAGCGATCGAGCATTGTGTGGCGGCACGGCGGTGGCGAGGCGATAGAGCAGCGGCAGCGGCTCCTTCTTCATCGTGGCGCGAGAATCGTTCACGACGGCGGTCTGAGCAGTGAGTGACACACCATTACTCCGTGTTTTTTGAGCTTGCTGGTTTCCTGGTTGTGTGCTTGCAGCCATTCATGGCTCACACACGGTGCTTGGCAAGTCCCTAGCTCCGACACGTGTGGCAAGAGCACACATTTTTGGCACCGCTGCCGAGGAATTGCCCTGCACCAAGCTCCAGATGTAGCTCGGGATGCTGTTTAAAGTCTATTTTATCCTGCAGGAAAGGCAAAGAGAGGCGTGTTTGTGTGTTTGCTGCTGTTCTTTCAGTCATTTTTCAGTTTTGTTTTCTTCATTTTTTGCACATTTCAGTTCTGTGTGTTAGCTAGTTGTTAGAGCAGTAAGTTAGTTAGTGTTAGTGTGTGCATGCGCGCGTGTAGACAGAGGGTAGAAGAGCTACTACGCGTTGTGCTGCTGTGTTGGCAGCCGCGGCGGCAAGCGGCCAGCCCTAGGTGCACATGAGCTAAAACATTATCCTTAAGATTTTCTTTTCTTTTCTTTTTTTTTTCTAAAAATATTTTTTAAGTTAAAAAAAATAAAATAAAATAAAATAAAATAATTAAATCAACCCAACCCGCATGGAAAGGAATTTTTTATTGAAAAAAAAATGAAAAAGAAAAAACCCCCAATCGGCCTCGATCTTTTGATATATATATATATAGGAGAGTGAGACTCCATAGCTTTCTCTCAAGTGAAAGCTTAAGGGGAGTTAAGCTCTATATATAGTCTACCTCCCCAAGGAGTGGAGTGGACATGTGGGACAAAGCCTTCACCTTTCCCCCCACAAGCACCCTTGGACTTTCTAATTTAAGCCTCATACCTAGGCACAATTAGAGTTTTCTGAGGGCCACAGGAGCTTCGGATAGGCAAACAGTGTGCTATAAAGCATGCTAGGACCCCTTGAACGATACGCTCGTCTTGAGCTATCACACGCCTTAGTCTAGTTTCGACCATAAGTAAGGGGGTAAAAATGGGTTGAAAACAAGACAAAAACAAGTAAAAATTGGGTGCGAAACACCTGAGAAACCACTTGTGTGGGCTTCAAGGGTAGTTACCAATGCCTGTAGGATACCCACATCACATGCATCTACGCTCTGGTCGGGTGCTAGAGTCTGAGCAACTAGAAAGCGTTTCAGTTTACGCAGGCTCACACCATCCCTCCACGTTAGCATCTTAGCCTTCAATTGGAACCCAAGGAAGTGCAACCCAAGAGGATTAATCTTTGAAAAGTATGCTCCCTAAGCAAGATAATGCAAGAAATCACTCAAAACTGGTTGAAATTTCTATAAACCCTACTTTCAAAAATCAAGAAAATTTTCAAAAAAATCAACATCAAGAAGTACAAGAAATCAAGTAGTAAAGTAGATTAGTTTTTGAAAATAGTGATTAATAAAAATTTAAAAATGAAATTTTATTACTAATCTTCTCAAATAAAAAAATTAACAAATCTGAAAGCTGTGGAAATCAATTCCAAAAATGATTAACACTAATCATGAGGATCAAGAAAATACATTCTTAAAAATCTGTTAATCAATCTCTAAACAAGGATCTAAGCCAAGAGCTTTGATACCAATTAAAATGGAGTGATCATAAAGCTAAGATAAGGGACAATCATGTAAGCATCTAAGCGACAATCATAAATCTAAGATAAGGGACAATCTTAGCTTCTCAATATAACTAACAATAAGCATGCACAGTGCAAGTAGGAGCTTACACTCTCCGTTGGAGCTTACTAAAGAATTTCCTTTACCATGGACAAGTTCTAGCTCTTCTCTAATCGGATGGAGGAATAGGAAACCCATGAAAGGATGAAGAGCTAGTGTCAAGGATTACGTCAACACAAAGGAATCCATGAGAGCATTCTCATAACATGTTTTTAAAACTAAGTTGACAAAGTATCAAGTGCCATCTCATAACATGAGATGGTGTTTAAAATATCAAGGTGTGTTACACAACCAACATAGCACCTAGAGGTTTAGAATTAGGCATAATCAAGCCAATCCATGTCTAAAGGAGTAGGATGGCCAAATTTGATAGAATTGGAGATCCTATTCTAGTACATAGAGAAGTTTGATCAAATTTGTGATGCCATGGGATGGATTGTTGATGATCCCACCAAGATCTATTCTTTCAAACTTTGAATTGAAGTTACCAAATCACTTGAAAAAACTAGCTACTATGAGGTTTTAAGACATCCTTTCATTGTGAGGTTCTCACCTAGAGTGGAGCCAAATGGAATCCCATTGCACATATATATAACCTCAAACAAGAGGAGGGAGAAATAATGTGGGATTACATTCCTAGAACAACCAAGTGACTCCATAAAAGTCTAGATAATTTATCACTCATCTCATTGATCAATTTATGATTAGTCTTCAGAGAAAGAGGCTTCATGACCATCTCTACAGGTGTAGATATTGCATGCTCGATGAGTGTTATTGCTCATGAGTCAAAAGACCCAGTAGATAATTTAAAAGACATGGATGTAGGAGTCATCCACTTGAAACACAAAGAGATAAGGGATATCCAAAGTCTCATCATCAACCAAGGGTGCCCTACCACCACCAGTAGAGTCCTAGTCAATTACATGAGCATGGAGGAAGCAAATCTACTAAACCACTTAGGCCAGTAGTGGCAAGGTCATCCCAAGGGTAGCCTCAAGTGGGACACACATACCTAGCTAGCTCCTCAAGTGGGACACACATACCTATTCCCACACTGGGTCAAGTGTTAACAGTAGCAATCTGCCAGCACAATCTACAAATCTCATAGTGATTTGCTGAAGTCATTAATGTCATTTCAGCTATATCAGAGGGACTTGTCCCATTCATCCTCATTGTGGTTTTGCTCAGTTTATTACATTTCAACCAAAATTCAGGAATCTTCATTTTTCAATCAGAATCCAAATCAGCTCATCAGTTCTCAACCAGAATTTAAAATCATATCAACCACATTCGAATTCATCATCTGGACATCATTTTAGCTTATAATTTCAAGATCTTAAATTTACTCATATATATTGTCAGTAAAGAGCTGCAGTTATACCCTCGGTATATACGGGTAGTCACGGTCCTTGGAATTATAAGGTAAATACCATCATGTCTAGGCCTCAAGCAAGTCAAGGATTCCATACAATTGTGGTACTTCCATCTGGAGACTAAATTACCAATTTACGAATTTCAGTTTGAATATCAATTTGTATGAATTTTATCACACAATTACAACCCTTTACTGCTTCTTCATAAATTTTTGACATTTTTGGCTTCCCGGTTGATCCTCATTAGCCAATTTGCTATGATACCAGCTGTAGAATCCCTGTCCCCACCGCGCAACGAATTCAGGGGTGCTAGCAGCGGAAGTAGCACTTCTTGTGCGGGAGGGTCCCACACTCGGGGCCTCGCCCACGAATATCCGGACAAGAGACTAATCCTTCGGTCCTTCCAAATCTGAATCCGAAAAAACTTCTCTTGCCTGAAAAGCACGTGTGATTCCTCCAGGAGGATAACTTTTCTCTAACGTAGTCAAAAGCTTGAACTAACTGAACTGATCTGACCAAACCCATAAGTCCCATAGTCAAATCAGGAAAAAGATTGTACTTGGATCATAGAGACCAACACTTTTTTCCGCATTGAGAGGCACAGCCGTTGATTCTTTTCCATAGGATAATTTTTATATGGGATTTACCTCATCTATCGTACTATAAAAAAATTGAGTCTCGTTTTATGGATCCATCAGTCCAGCCTAACCCCATCCAGTCCCATGGGTTAGCCAACCGCCCAACCACTGTAGTGATGAGATCCAATTAAGAATTTGGTTAGGTTTTGTCCCGGGTATACCAGGGAAAAGAGTTCCCAGGCCCCTAGCCAGATATTCATGCAAACATAAAACTAGTCACACCACTTATACACCCAATATGAACTTGCCTTTTTCACATACTCAACAATCTTTAAAACAATCATTTAATGAAACCATAGTGTTACTGATCATAATCCTCTAATTATTCAGTTGAATCCTAATTTCCAATTCATTCCTTCATCGGTGTACCTATGGCATCATTGGCAACCAGAACGCTCACCACCTGCTCACTCAGGGGCCTTTTCAATAGTTCCTAGGTCATAGAACCCGACAATATAATCACATAAAAATATCCAGATGGAATCTCCGTTGTTGAAGATCAGCAAGATCAACTAACAGATCCATATAAAAGAGCCATGGACTCATCCGTTGAGGACCAGCAAGGTCAATCAACCACATCCATGCCCGAATTCAGAAAACAACTCTTACTCCTTGTTCCAATATCTTCCCCGACATACTTGTGGGTATCTTCGACGACCCAGAGCCCGAGCTCTGTATGGTCAGCACCCTCCAGGATCCTTCACAGGTCACCTAGCGCTTCACTCATAGGCCACTTCCTTGGTCCCTCATCCATTGTACTTACCGGAAGCTCACCATTTAAATTAAACTGAGGCTGGTCAAGACCGACCTTGCTATGCGAGACATCCTCCGATGACTCTCCGTTAGCAGTTGCAACTTTAACAGATAGGTCTCCATGACCTTATTCACAAGACGGTCAAAATGCTTCCCCAGCATTCTTGACATAAAACAGTCATTTAAATGCAGATTTCACATACAAATACAGTTCCAACAATATTTCCATCTTTTCTCATTACTCCACATCCTTTCACATTAGTCCCCATCTTTTCTCATCTTACCACAATTTTATTTTCTTCATTGATCCCCATCACATCACATCATTCCCACATCAAATCACATCCAATCGCATCATCCACATATCATCCATACATCCATCCACATCATCCATACATCCATCCACATTAATCCACATCAATCCATATCATCCATACATCCATCCACATCAATCCATATAATCCATCCACATCTTCCATATATCCATCCACATTAATCCACACGTCAATCCACATTATCCATACATCCATCCACATCAATCCACATTACCCACACATCAATCCACATTATCCATACATCCATTCTCATCATCCACATAAATCCACATTCATTTCATAAGTATTCCCATTCTCATCTAATCACATCTTTTTCTATCTTATCACTTATTTTCTCATTTATCCTCATCAGATCTCATCCACTTGCATCTACCCATATATCTCATCACTTCACATACATTAACATCTATCCAGTTTACATCACATCTTATCACATTCATTTCACATCACATCTCATTCATTCACATCCCGATTCACAAGCTAGCACATTCATTTGCGTCCCTTATCGTTCATTCACATCACATCACATCACATCACATCCCTTATCATTCATTCACATCCCGATTCACATGCTATCACATTCATTCACATCCTATATAATTCATTCACATCCCGATTCACATGCTTATATCTTGATTCTCATGCTATCACATTCGTTCACATCCCTTATCATTCATTCATATGCCTTATCATTCATATCTATCCAATTTACATCACATCTCATTACCTCAATTCTTGCTCATATCCATCACATTTACATCCACATGTATTCTCCCACATACATCCACATCCATACTTATCACATACACATCCACATCTATCCTTTCACATACATCCACATCCATACTTATCACATACACATCCACATCTATCCTTTCACATACATCCACATCCATTCTATCACATACATCCATTTCTATTCTTCACATACATCCACATCCATACTTATCACATACACATCCACATCTATCCTTTCACATTACATCCACATCCATTCTATCACATACATCCACTTCTATTCTTCACATACATCCACTTCTATTCTTCACATACATCCACATCCATTCCATCACATACATCCACTTCTATTCTTCACATACATCCACATCCATTCTATCACATACATCCACTTCTAGTCTTCACATACATCCACATCCATACTTATCACATACACATCCACATCTATCCTTTCACATACATCCACATCCATTCTATCCACATACATCCACTTCTATTCTTCACATACATCCAAATCCATTCTATCACATACATCCAGTTCTATTCTTCACATACATCCAAATCCATTCTTCACGTACATCCAAATCCATTCTATCACATACATCCACTTCTATTCTTCGCATACATCCACATCCATTTTATCACATACATCCACTTCTATTCTTCACATACATCCACATCCATACTTATCACATACACATCCACGTCTATCCTTTCACATACATCCACATCCATTCTATCACATACATACACATCCATTCTATCACATACATCCACTTTTATTCTTCACATACATCCACATCTATCCTTTCAAATACATCCACATCCATTCTATCACATACATTCATTTCTATTCTTCACATACATCCACATCCACTTCTATTCTATCACATACATCCACATCCATTCTATCACATACATCCACTTCTATTCTTCACATACATCCACATCCATTCTCTATTAATTCTCATCTCTCTGATTCCTATTTACCTCTCATTCTCATCACTTCTATTCCCATCACATCCATTTATAGAATGTAAGAGAATTCTTATTTTTTATATAAAGATTCTTTACACATCTATTTATGCATAAGAACAACTTCAGTGGGAAATAGCACTTTTATAAAAATTTGTTTAGGCATCTAATTATGCATAAATTCAATTTTAAGGAGAATAACACTTTTGAAATAAAAATAAATCTTTTATGCATCTTTCTATGCATAAAATCAAAATTGATGAGAATAACTCTTTTGAAATAAAAATAAATTCTGTATGCATCTTTTTATGCATAAAATCAAAATTGATGAGAATAACTCTTTTGAAATAAAAATAAATTCTTTATGCATCTTTCTATGCATAAAAATCAATATTGATGAAAGTAACACTTTTATAATTAAAAAAAATCCTTTTATGCATCTACTTATGCATAAAAATCAATATTGATGAAAGTAACACGTTTATAATATAAAAAATTATCCAATATGCATCTTTCTATGCATAGAATTTAAATCTAATAGAAATAACACTTTTGTAATAAAAATATTTCTACTATGCATTTTTCTATGCTTAGAATTTAAATCTAATAGAAATAACACTTTTGTAATAAAAATATTTCTACTATGCATTTTTCTATGCATAGAATGAAAATAACACTTTTAGAATACACAAACGATGGGGATTACTCTTTTTGAATAATAAAAGGTAATACTTATTTCACCAAATTTAAGAAAATTTTACCATAACCTCCTTTGTATGGCTGACCATTTTTCATTTTTTCTATCTTAAAATTACTTAAAAATTAATCCCAATTGGTTTAAAGCATTCTAAACTAATCAATTTCCACTTTTAAAAGAGAAATAATATGAAAAGTTTAATTCAAACAATTTGATTACTTAACTAGGATAAAGAAGGGCTAAATTTGATTACTTAACTAGGATAAAGAAGGGCTGAATTTGATTACTTAACTAGGATAAAGAAGGGCTGAATTTGATTACTTAACTAGGATAAAGAAGAGTTGAATTTAAGAATGAGAGAGGGGGAAAGCCTTTCTAACAAGGCATAGCATCAGATTATCATTTTAAGATAAGAAAAAATTAGAAAACCATTAAAAGAATAAGAAAAAGTAGGATTTCTTACTTACATGAAATTCTGGGAGCTTTTCTTTGGCTTGATGGTTTGAGGGTTCTACACTTGTTTGCAACAAGAGTGGCCACCAATTCTTTTAAAAGAGAAATAATATGAAAAGTTTAATTCAAACAATTTGATTACTTAACTAGGATAAAGAAGGGTTGAATTTGATTACTTAACTAGGATAAAGAAGGGCTGAATTTTAGAATGAGAGAGGGGGAAAGCCTTTCCAACAAGGCATAGCATCAGATTATCATTTTAAGATAACAAAAAATTAGAAAACCATTAAAAGAATAAGAAAAAGTAGGATTTCTTACTTACATGAAATTCTGGGAGCTTTCCTTTGGCTTGATGGTTTGAGGGTTCTACTCTTGTTTGCAACAAGAGTGGCCACCAATTCTTCAATTTTTGACCATTTTTAGGTCAGTTTAGTTTACTTTTTGAATCTAGTTGAAGCAGGAGAGATGAAAATATCTCATTATTTGTGAGTTTAAAACTCAACCACACATGTGAAATAGGCGCCTCCTTCATGAGGGGAATTCCCCCACACTGAGGTGTCAAAAATGCATCATTTCTTTAAATATCTCTTCTTTTTTAACTAATATCTTTGTCCTTAGTCAACTCTTCACTCTTCATCTTATGTGAGTATTTACTCATTTTTTGGGGGATTTTCTTTATTTCTTCAATTTATCTCCTCCATACATTTAGATGAATCTAATTGGCCCCTCAGAACCTTAATCTAAATTTTTTTAAAAATCTGGACCCTTAGGATAAGGCCTTTTGAACATATTATAATTGATTTCTAATGCACCTTCTAAAAATCTTTTTGAACTTCTGTTTTGGGAGAATTTATTTTAATAAGAGAAGATATTTTTCCATCCAAAAATATCTAAAAATTGAATAACCTCTCTCTAGAACATTTTCTCTCTCTAGGCCAAAATAGGATCTTTCTTTTATTTCTGAGAGGAAAATAATTGTAAGATCAGAAGGGGAGGTTCTTACACCTGCACACCTCAAAAGCCGGAGGGAGGAATCTTACATCCTACCCCACTTAAAAAATGCGAGATGTCCTCATCTCCCAACATTAGAGGACAATTCATTTCCTTAAGATCCAATTGATTCTGGGCTTCCTTATAGTCTGGAGAACCCAACAGAATCCTGGGATAAAGATCCCTTATATAAAACTCATCATTAGATAACAATTCACTCAGATCATAACATTCAAACCCTTATCACAATAATGGTCCATTAGATCGAAATTTCTATCTGAACAGTCCTTCATGGAAATTTTTAATTTTACAGATTTTTAATTTGACACCCCTTAACTTGATCCACTGGGTCAAGTGTTAACAACAGCAATCTGCCAGCACAATCCACTAATCTCATAGTGATTTGCTAAAGTCATTAATGTCATTTCAGCTATATCACAAGGACTCATCCCATTCATCCTCATTGTGGTTTTCCTCAGTTTATTACATTTCAACCAAAATTCAAGAATCTTCATTTTTCAATCAGAATCCAAATCAACTCATCAGTTCTCAAACCAAAATTCAAAAAATCAACCACATTTGAATTCATCATCTGGATAGCATTTTAGCCTATAATTTCAAGATCTTAGATTTACTCGTATATACTTCCAGTAAAGAGCTGCAGTTATACCCTCGGTATATAGGGGTAGCCATGGTCCTTGGAATTATAAGGTAAATACCATCATGTCTAGGCCTCAAGCAAGTCAGGGATTCCATACAATTGAAGTACTTCTATCTAGAGACCCAATTACCAATTTACGAATTTCACTTTGAATATCAATTTGTATGAATTTTATCACACAATTACAACCCTTTACTGCTTCTTCATAAATTTTTGACATTTTTGGCTTCTCAGTTGATCCTAATTAGCCAATTTGCTCTGATACCAGCTGTAGAATCCATGTCCCCACCTCACAACGAATTCAAGGGTGCTAGCAGAGCGGAAGTAGCACTTCTTGCTGCGCGGGACAGGGTCCCACACTCGGGGCCTCACCCACGGATATCCGGACAAGAGACTAATCCATCGATTCTTCCAAATCCAAATCCGGAAAAACTTCTCTTTCCCGGAAAGCACACGCGATTTCTCTAGGATAACTTTTCTCTAACGTAGTCAAAAGCCTGAACTAACTGAACTGATCTGACCGAACCCGTAAGTCCCATAGTCAGATCAGGGAAAAGATTGTACTTGGATCATAGAGACCAACACTTTTTTCCTCATTTGAGAGGCACAGCCGTTGATTCTTTTCCATAGAATAATTTTTATGCGGGATTTACCTCATCTATCGTACTATACAAAAATTGAGTCTCGTTTTATGGATCCATCAATCCAGCCTAACCCCATCCCCAGTCCCATGGGTTAGCCAACCGCCCAACCACTATAGTGATGAGATCCTATTAAGAATTTGGTTAGGTTTATCCCAGGTATCAGGGAAAAGAGTTCCCAGGCTCCCTAGCCAGATATTCATGCAAACATAAAACTAGTCACACCACTTACACACCCAATATGAACTTGCCTTTTTCACATATTCAACAATCTTTAAAACAATCATTTAATGAAACCATAGTGTTACTAATCATAATCCTCTAATTATTCAGTTGAATCCTAATTTCCAATTCATTCCTTCATCGGTGTACCTATGGCATCATTGGCAACCAAAACGCTCACCACCTGCTCACTCAGGGGCCTTTTCAATAGGTCCTAGCTTATAGAACCCGACAATATAATCACATAAAAATATCCAGATGGAATCTCCGTTGAAGATCAGCAAGATCAACCAACAGATCCATATAAAAGAGCCATGGACTCATCCGCCATTGTGAGGACCAGCAAGGTCAATCAACCAGATCCATGCTCGAATTCAGAAAACAACTCTTACTCCTTGTTCCAATATCTTTCCCAACGTACTTGTGTGGGTATCTTCGGCGACCCAGAGCTCGATCACTATATGGTCAGCACCCTCTCTAGGATTCTTCGCAGGTCACCTAGCGCTTCACTCATAGGCCGCTTCCTTGGTCCCTCATCCACTGTACCAAAAGCTCACCATTCAAATCAAACCGAGGCTAGTCAAGACCTCGGTCGACGACCTTACTACACAAGACATCCTCCGATGACTCTGCGTCAGCAGGTGCAACTTTAACAGATAGGTCCCACGACCTTATTCACAAGACGGTCAAAATGCTTCCCAAGCATTCTTGACATAAAACAGTCATTTAAAAACAGATTTCACATACAAATACAGTTCCAACAATATTTCCATCTTTTCTCATTACTCCACATCCTTTCACATTAGTCCCCATCTTTTCTCATCTTACCACAATTTTATTTTCTTCATCGATCCCTATCACATCACATCATTCCCACGCATCATCCACACATCAATCCACATCATCCATATCATCCATACATCCATCCATCCACATCAATCCATATCATCCATACATCCATCCACATCAATCCATATCATCCACATCAATCCATATCATCCATCCACATCTTCCATACATCCATCCACCTGTTGAGTACATATGCAGCACACATGACAGCCTCAAGCCAAAATGCATGTGGCAAAGCTTGGCTCTTGACCATACATCGTGCCATCTCCATAAGTGACCTGTTTTTTCTCTCAGCAACACCATTTTGCTGAGGGGTATACGGCACTGTACATTGGTGTTTTATCCCATGACTAGCCAGAAATGCATCAAACTCTTTAGACATGTACTCCCCCCCTCGATCAGAACGGAGGGTGCCCACAGTACAATTGGATACATTTTCAACCATAAGAAAAAACTGTTTGAAGCACAAAAACACTTCGGACTTTGCCTTCAGTGGATATACCCATGCATGCCTTGAGTAATCATCAATGAAAGTCACGAAGTACAAGTGTTTACCAAATGACGGAGTTTGCATAGGCCCACATACATCACTATGTACAAGTTGCAATTTACGAGTGGCCCACACAGAACCATCCTTTGGAAACACAGAACGCTGCATTTTGCCCAAAATACAGCCTTCACAAACATGTTTCAATGGTGCCTCAAGATGGGGCAATGAAGCAACCATATCAAATTTCTGCAAACGCAGCAAACTAGCAAAGTTCAGATGACCAAAACGAGCATGCCATAGTTTTGCATCTGAAACTACCTTTTCATCAAAACTGCATTTGCTGAATCTTCCACACACTTGTCATAAGAATTGAGCCTATACAGTCCACGAAATAAGGTGCCAGATGCAATAATCGTATCACCAGAAGTCAAATCATGAACAGTACATCTGTCATCCACAATTTTGACTACAAATCCAAGTCTAGCAAGCGCAGAGACAGACAATAGATTCTTCTTTATCCCTGGCACATACAAAGCATCTGAAAGTGTGAAAGCGCTGCCATTTGCAGCAGTAAGCATAACTTTACCAATGCCCTTCACTGGGTAAGAAGCATTATTGGCACATGTGACAGTATTCCCATTAGAGACAGCCTCAAGACAAGTGAACATATCACGATGTGAGGTAATGTGCTTTGTAGCACCACTGTCAAAATACCAAAAATGAGAGTCAACAGAAACTGCCAAACATGCATCATGTACAGATGGGTCATACTGGCAATACACGCTAAACGCCCATTCTGTATCCTACACAAACAACATTTATAGAATCTGCATTTGTAGAAGCATCCGCTATTGTGGCTGCATTTGACTCTTTCTTCTTTGCCTCTTTAGCCTTTAGCTTAGGGCAATTCTTAATGACATGATCATTTGCCTTACAATAGTTGCACCTGGTCTTTTTCTTGCCTTTATCAAGAGCCTTCTCAGACTTATTGTTGTTACTTGTGGAAGGAGAAGAAGTTACAGACCTACTAATAGGAGAAGAAACAGTGGAAGGGGCTGCCTTACCACTTCTTCTCTGCTGGGCAGCAATAAATGCTTGATCAACTGCACGCTGCCTGGCCCTGTTTTGCTTGGACTACGCTTCTTGCAAGAGCTTGTTGACTAAAGTATCATACTTGACAGTATCAGGTCTATTCTAAGAAGTCTCCACGTGGAAGCAAAAGTCTGATATGTCTCAGGTAAAGCACCAAGAACAGTCTGCACAAGAGAATGATCAGGAATAATCTCACCTGCAGAAATCAACTGTTCTTTGAGATCTTTAATCTCAGCAAGAAAAACATTCATGTCATCATCTTCCTGCATAATCTTCAATTCTAGCTCTTTACGCAGGTAAGAGATTTTTGCCTCGTTACGACCTGCATACAAACCAGCTAGAATATCCCAAGCCTGTTTTGCTGTTTTAGCTGAACGAATATATGGGGTGATATTACGTTTGACAGAAAGTGCAATCAAGGTATGAGCCTGCACATCTTTACCATCCCAGCAGTGGGTAAAACAGCAGCAACAGTAGAGCTGCCAGATCCTACAACATCCTCAACAGATCCTACATCCACAGAACCTGGACATACATCCATACCCTGCACAATGTTTCACACTCCTTTTGCAACCAAAACATGCTGCATCATGTATGCCCAAAGTGGGTAGTTGCTGTCTCCATCCAGTTTGTCTTCAGCAGACAACATGTGAAATATATCATTGCTGTTATCAGCCATGGCCACCGACTGAAACTGATGCAAAAGCTACCTGTAATGAAGCAAAGACTGAACAGAAGACAACTTGTGCTATGTAGCACGGTCCACAATACAACAGGTATGCCTGTTTTTTGCAGAAAATTGCACTGTCAAAATTTCTACAGAAAATGACGAAAACACCTGTGCAGAAGTTGAAATGCAAAAACGGAGCCCGAAACGACCTCAGATGCAAATTCTGAGAACGCCAAGCCCAATGGGCTTATTTGCAGAGTATAGGGACCTGCAAGCACTCGTGAAAACTCACCTCAATCAGAGAACATGAGTCGGAGGGTGCTGGCGGCGTAGCCCTGGGAGCCGATGCCTGCTCTGATACCAATTGTTGGAATTAGGGTTGCAGGAAAGCACACAAAGCTTGGAGAAGAAGAAGCAAGAATGCACACAACACAAAGTGTATTAGATTGTGTCAATGTACAAAAGATAAGTTAGCCCTAGAAGGATGGGCGTATATACACGCCGAGGGAAAAAACCTCCTAAAGAGGGAAAAAGTGCCCCGGCGGTCCTAAGTGTGTTCACACACATCACTGCCTATATATATATGGCAACAGACATGAACAACAAAAACCCAAAAGTTGTCACCTCATCACTTGCACTAATAGACACGATTTTTATGTAGATTCTTACGAAAAAATATATATCCCTACATGAGACTTCTCCAATGTTGTCTAAGCATTTGAAGTGGTAATAATAGGGGCACAAGACTGCAAGAGTCCTCGAGAGTTCAAGAGCTCACACAAAACCAATTATGATTCAATCTCCAAATGTGATAGACATACTCCTCTAAGGAAAATCAAGGTGACATAGGCCTATATGAGGATGTCCAAGGTAACCTCTCAACATCACCAACACACAAAGGGATGAGGATGGAAACCCTAAATTTCTAAATATATCCTTATTGATTCAGTAGGTGTTATCATCCTGCCCCACAAAGACCAAACTACTTATGCAGGTAAAGATGGTAGCACATACATCTTGAGAGCGGCTGATGAAGTGAGAGGGACAGAAACGTCTAGGCAAGGAGGAGCTTTCCCATCCAATGCAAACCTAGAACATAGGACTTTGAGGCCAAGTGAATTGAGGACCTCTTCAGGAAACCACTTCAAGACTAGAAAGCCCTATGGTAAGAGAAGATAATTCATTATATTCACCAAGGGAAACAAAACATCGTAGTCCCAAAGTTGAGGTGAGGCATCCCTCCCTCCTGCTATACCCAATAAGGGAGGAACATGTAACCTCCATAGGAGAGAGAACTGTTAATCAAGCCTAGAGAAAGAATGGGAATTGTAACTCCATATGCGCTAGTCATACGACTCAAAGGTTTGAGTGTAGGTGTCAAGTCCAATAATACCCTCACACTGGTAGATAATAATGATGGGAGAAGAAGAGGTGAAGCCTGCAAGGCTTTGCCCAAATTGGAATTCCCCTCCACCACCTCAAAATATATAGCCAAACTCACTCTACTAGACATTGGAGCAGGTAGAAACCTCATTTCCTATGAGACATGGATCTCCATAGGTAAACTAGTGCTTGATCCCACTAAGGCCTTAGTGCAAACTATTTCAAGACTGTATAAATAATGAGTGTGAAGGTGTTGTGAAAATTAAGTTTCACATGTTCAAACTCTTATCTTGTGGAAGTTAGTTTCTTTGCATAACTAAAGGAAATCTTACCTTGTGGAAAAAATCATCCTTGGAAGAGGATGGATCACTAAGCACGACTGCAGCATTAACTGGAGGACAAGGGTCATAACACTTAAGTTTGAGCAAAGAACCACGAGTGTCCTTCTTGCTGAAGGAGAACCCAAACAAATATCCTTTGAGATCCAAAAATTTCTCAATCTATTAAAAGCAAGTCCAATGGAGCCAGTAAGATTGATCATACAAAAACTCCAAGCCTTACCAAAATAATCCCAACCCTTCCCAACTCTATCACTAATAGTAGGGACCAACAAGTCAAAAGCCAAACCTAAGGCAAAGAAGCCCAAGCCTAAACTTAGGAGGATCCCTAGAATCACTAATCCCTATTGCCTCCACTGCCACCAACACCCAGGGATAGACTTTGGCAAGTGGGGGTACCAAAAGTTCAAATAATTCCAACAAAAATGGTTGTGGATCCTAAAAGCTTATATATCTAACTTGCAAAGGACATCATACAACAAGATGGTATGGACCCCAAAGCAAGGCTGGGTGAAGAATTGATCCATCCACCCAAGGATGGATTACCATAGAACACTCCCTCAAGGCCGAAGGCTATTATCAAGGACCTGGTTGTCAAAGATTAAGTCCACAAAAGGGGACTATCACCAACAATAGAGCACAAGAGTCAAAAAAAATAAAAAATCATCATCGTACTCATAGCCAATCCACAATCTAGCCAAGCCAAAATAGGTATGGGCACCCAAAAGAACCAACAAGGGCAAGGCTAAAGTAGAGGAACAATTGACCACCATGGAAGAGCAGGAACAACTCCACAACAAATTCAGGACCTCCCCTCAACTTCCAGCATGAGGAAGGTTCCTCTAAATCTAAAAAAGGTGTCGCGGGGCAGTGGCGACAACAAGCAAACCTTGCCCTAAAAGTCCAAAAGACCATAAAGTCTTCAATCATGACATGGGTTGGAACCTTGTTTATAAAGAGGATGCTATCACCCTCATATCGAATAACTAGTCAAGCTAAGTTTATGCTTACCCAATAGTGATATCAAGACGATCAAGGTAAAAGAAAAGATTGGAGGATAATCAGGTAACCTGTAAAAGCAAAATAGAGGGCAAAATGGGCCAAGGACATAAGAGTCAAGAGTTAGGTTACTAAAGACCAAAATGGGCCCAAGTGTACATCTTAAGTATAGCACAAAGTTATTCACAAGGTCTTTTCCACTGAGTTGCTTGTGCTAGAGAGACAAGCATAAAGGTCAAGTCAGCTCTGGTAGGATGCGGCGGTAGGCATAAATGTTATCTAAGTCAAGTAGAAGGAGTGGCAGAGTGGTCCTCAAAGCCCCCTACTATTCATAAAAGAAGAAGCCTTGACTCTGAAAGCCACTCAAAGTTCATCTCCAGATTGGGGGGACACTAGTGAGCTATAGAAGGGAAACCTTTTATGCCCGACCTAGTGTACGATCCATCACCTACTAAGAACTCCCTACTCAATTCCTTTTTGCATTGCATATCTATTTTAATTGAGCTTGCGATGTCATATGACAAGGTACGCGCAATAGGCACATTTTAATGATTTTATTAGAGCACTTGTATTTGACAAATTGATGTAATTAGGAATGATTGATATTGAGAAAATAAACTTTGTCATTTTTCTAAGGTTAAATTTACGTTCATGTAAAATATTTTTGTAGAAGTAGAGACTTACCAAGGATTATCTACAAAAACATCTTGAAATGCAACTTGATGGTAGATTCTAATCAGCCCACCATGAATCAAGGGAGCTAGAATTAAGGGGAGAGAATAGTGGACTAGTGGAGGAATCAAAGGAGAAAATTTAGGGGCTGATTTAGCTCCTTGTATCTTTGTGCTTGCCTATTTAAGAGGCTCTCTAATGAAGAGCAAGTGGATTATGCATCATTTGAGTTCTCTATCTATGCTCCACTAATCTTGTTTAAATTCTCTTGATCATGTTTAAGTTATCATCATGAAGATTGTGAGCTTTGATCCATCCTTACTCATGGGGGATTATGCATCGTTTGAGCTCTTTCTATGCTCCACTAATCCTATTTAAACTTCTCTTAATCATGTTTAATTTATCATCATGAAGATTGTGAGCTTTAATCCATCACAATGCATTAATTTTCCTCATCATGTTTATGCCCAAATTCTAACAAGTGGTATCAAAGCCTATGGTTCATTAAGCCCATTATTAGGCCAAAAATATGGTTAGTTCCTTCTTTCTTTCCCTATTTTCAAGGATAGCTTCCAGTTGTAGTGGGGACCTCATTCGCCCTACACAAATCACCATTTCTTACAAGAATTTATTGGCATCTCCATCTATTATAGGTGTAACGGCAACTCGATGCTCATCGTCAAATTCACACAAAATCTTTGAAATTTGTCCCATCATCTCAAGCAAACTATTGAAAAGGGGGGAAATCGATCATTGTCCCGCTCCCACTGTGCAATGAATCCCTCTAATTCCTCTGAGAGGGGAGTAGAGATGTAGTCAAGCAAGGTAAATATGAATTTTCATGCCCAATCTTAAAGAATCAAAACTATACTAATTAGTTTATAAGTCAACTATGTTTTCTATGCTAACTCTAATTAATATTACAATTAAGGATAATAATGATAATTTTATGGACCATCAATGATTCTAACAAAAAATTAAGGTATGGCTAGTCACTTTACATCATCATTTCCAGAATGCCCTTTGATTTGAAGGCCAAATCCAACCCTCAAAAGCTGGTCATTCTCTACACACAAAATAGAGAGTTAATTTTGTTAATTAAGTCTTATTAGCATTATTTTTTGAGCTTACCATTGATCTTTGAAGTACAAATCTCAGCCCAATGAGCTGCTAATCACTCTCATGGCTTCACATTACATCATATTGGGTGACACTTTGCTCATTTGATGCCTCTAATTTATACAACCCTTTGTATTAAGAATAGTATTACCTTGTGTTTGAAGAGGGAAGCTCATAATACCTAGTGATGGGGAATCATTAAATGTAAAATATATCAAGTATGTGAACACCATCCATAGGTTGAAGAAAAAAAATCTTAAGAAGTATATCAACAAAAATCTTAAACCATAGTACTACTCATATGCAAAAACCATAGGGGTTCTAGAGTTCCTATGTGGTGCAGCCACATGTATCTGTATGGAGAAGGAGAGCTGGTGTTTTGTTTTTACTTTATTTCTACAATTTTTGTAAAAAGGTAGACACTACCCTTAGCTATAAGAGGTAAGACTCCCTTATTTCATCAGTTGGTTTATCTTGGATTCAACTAAAATTGATACAAGTTTCCACACCTGGCAAAAAAGCGTAAAATTTATTTTAATGAAAAAGAGATTGTGGAACATAGCCAATGAGAAAGAAAAAGAAGCTAAATAGCCAATGAGAAAGAAAAAAGAAGTTAAATATAAGAGAGGAAGAAGCTATCTGGATAGCAAAAGATATAAAAACTCTATCATAGCATTGAGCATGAGCGATGAGTATATTCACCGCATTGAAGGAAAGGATACATCCTTTGAAAGATTGGGAAGAGCTTGAAAAACACTTTGAAAATCAAGCTAAGAGCTCTAAAATCAATTTACTTATTCAACTATTTCAGCTCAACCTAAAGGTAGGTGATTCTCTACCAACATATTTGAATCATATGAAAAGTCTAATCACCCAATTAGCTAGTATTAAAATTAACATTGAAGAAGATGTATGTATTGCTCTTTTGCTCAAAAGTATGCCACCACAAGAAGACATGGTAACATAGTAACTATTGTTAGCAATCTCCCATCTCCTAAATTGATTAATATCATTTCCTCCTTGTTGAAAGAAGAAAAGAAAATAAAAAACAAGGTATCTTCAAGCATTAATGAGGCCTACTTCACCAAGAAGACATTCAAAGGGTCTACATCAAAAGATGTCTCCAAGGCCAACATGAAGTGTCACTTTTGTGGAAAACATAGCCATTTTGAAAAAGATTGCTACATGAAAACAAAAATCTCAACAAACCTAGTGGAAGGAGATGAATAAGAAGACGTCGAAAATGTTTTGACAATGTTGAGGTCTCCAATAGGATCAATCTTGTCTATGTAGATATTTGTGTAGATAATAATTAGGCTTTCTAGGTTTTTTCTCATGTAAATCCTAACTTGTAGTAAATCATAAAGTCCAAAACTTAGTTCTCACTACTTTGCAAACCAAATAGTCCAAATTGGAGTGGGTGTGCAAGGATGGGGACATAGGTCACTAGGAGGTGGTCAAAGCTATGTAGCTTCCCTTTGACCACCATTGCTAGGGATGAGGATCAACAATTTGAGGGAAATTGATGTAATTAGGAATGAGGAATATTAAGCAAATAAACTTTTGGTCATTTTTCTAAGATTAAACCCTTATGTAAAATCTTTCAGTAGAAGCAGAGAGGGTTATCAAGGAATCTCTACAAATGCAACTTGGTGGTAGATTCTAATCAGCCCACCATGAATGAAGGGAGATAGAATCAAGGGGAGAGAATAGTGGACTAGTGGAGGAATCATAGAAGATAATTTAGGGACTAATTTGTCTTCTTGTATCTTTGTGCTTGCCTATTTAAGAGGATCTGTAATATATACCAACTCGTATAGGATTATGCATCATTTGATCTCTCTCTTTATGCTCCACTAATCTCGTTCAACTTCTTTTGATCATGTTTAAGTTATCATCATGAAGGTTGTGAGCTTTGATCTTCCATAGTGCATTGATTTTCCTTATCATGTTCGTGCCCAAACTCTAACAACTTGCATGATTGCACATTATTCACGCACTAAGCACCCAAGATAGAGACCTCATCCTCGCGGACGGCCTATGGACCCCCATTGAGCTCTCTTGCACGGTTATGTAAGTGCAGTGAGCATATCTAGGACAGTACATTACAAGGTCCATGTAAGTGCATTGATCATATCTAGTGCACTACATTACAAGGTGCAACATTAGGCACAAGAAGTTGTTGAGGGCCAAGCATTGAAAAAGCACTAAAATCCATAATTTTTTGGATCACGGTAATCCGACTCTTGGATGATCCCACTTTCCCGTGACGATTCAAGATCTTCAATCATTAATCTCACTTCTACTCTCACTTCTATAATCGCCACGATCCGGCCTCACAGATTTCACATCTTTCATCATCAATTCTACTTCTCAAATCATGATTTAGGTCCATCGATTCCACCCTCCAATTTGGCTTCAAATCACCGATTCAACTTAGGTGTTGTGTCACCATAAATTGCAATATCCAAATTGAAGCTCAATCATGATCCTAGTTTTCACATCCCGTTCTATCACATGATTCAGCAACTTAATGCAATCCGCTAGAGCAGTTAAACCTCGACGATTCATTCCTCGAAATCACTTTATAATGCTTCACCTCCTCCTAATGATTTGTTTCTTTCTAACATATAATTTTTCATACTCATCAAGCTTTTATGTGGTTGCACAAAGCTTTGCACTGGATTGAGCTTTATTTTTAAGAAGTTAAATCTTTTCAGCATCATTATTTTGCTTTTAAATCATTTCTTCTTGGCTCTTCTCTAGCTTCTAATTGACATTTTAAGAGCTAGGTTTTTCATTAGTAAACTCTTTTACTCTATTTGAGTAAACAATGATGTGCTCTCTAAGAATTTTCAGCTCCTTTAAATGATTAGCTTGGTTACCTTTCTCTAAAGTGGTGGCATGGTTGAACCTGTGTGTTGGAGCTAGTTGGATTCAAAGTAGCATGAGTAACATCTGAATTTCTTGATGGGGATCTTTGAATTCACCTACACAACCGTCATCGAATCCATCCTTTGGTTCTTCATTTTTAAGGCATCTGGTTTATAGGTTGAATCCATAATCAATTTATATTAGTCAATAATATACCCTACATAAAGAGATTCCATGAGGAAGTTTCCTGCACTTAAGTTCATAGCTATCAATCTATACAACTCAAAGCTCATATACTTATGTATCATCGGCACGATCCAAAGCTTCTAGACAAGCTTTGGGCACATGTAGCTAAGCCCTCTCGTCCCCCGTGGGTGGCTAATGCCTCTAGCTTGTTCATGATAAAAGATGTTGCTATTTATATTTAGTCCAAAGCTTTGCATCTATGGTATTTCGTTGGGAATCTAAAAGCTCCCTTTGCAATTTGTCTCGATCCTCTTGGGCTTGTTTTTAATCCTATTGAAGGGCTTTGGTGGTTTGCTGAAGTGCCAACTTTTTCGACCACAGAATGCCCAACCGGTTTTTTATTACCGAAACCTTGGTAAGGCCTAATTGAGCTTCTTGAAGTTTGGCCTTCATAGCATTATTCTAGTTCTACAGCTCAGCCATAGTACCCCCCCACTCGGTTTGCACATTGCCCAATGTATTTGTAGGCCTTTTGAATTAGCTCAACATTCACTATTTTTGGAAATATGTAAGAAGTAGAAACAAGTTGGCTAGTAGGCTGCTTTGCATAATTTTCCTTAGTGCCCAAAGTGGATGTCACTTTCACCTAGGATGACTTTGTGGCTTCTATTGCCTTGTGCATTCTCTACTTTGAGCAGCACCGCCACTTTACTTTCTTTCTAAATTGGGACATTTCATATTGTCCGATCGCAGCAAACAAGGGACGCACGGAGCTTGGAGCGGTAGGCACCCCTTAATACTAGAAATGTAAGTTTAGGGCATAGAGCTTAGAGCTGATATCTCTACTTTGAGCAGTAACTTTCTTTATAAATTGGAACATTTCATATTGTCCGATCACAACAGACAAGGGATGCATGGAGCTTGGAGCGGTAGGCACCCCTTAATACTAGAAATGTAAGTATGGGGCATAGAGCTCAGAGTGGGAGGCACCTCTTAATACAATCCTAAAGATACATGATTATATACTCTTATTTAGGCTAACTTCTCTAGATATATGTTGTAAAATGGCCATAGAATTTAAAGATAACATGTTGGAGCATGTTGGATTTACCCTAGCCAGATATGCTATAAAGTCTCAAAAATCAATTGGCTAGACCTTCTTGGATCTAAGTCATCATCATGACTTTGGAATATGGGAAAAACAAGCAACACACATCTCAAGTCATCATAACCATTGACAAACTAAGCATGTCCATACTAGAAAAGCTAAAGCTAAAAGAGAGAAGAGAGATGCCAGGTAGTAACACACATCTCTACCCAAGAGAGGAGAGCTGATCTAGTGTGTTTGATATTTTGTAGAAAACTGGATAGAATCAGACAAATTGGGACCAAAAACTACATTCTGCCCTCTAGGCATTCAAGGCATCGTACAAGTCATCTGAAACTTTTGAGCTTACAACAATTGAGGTGTGATTCTTCCCAAGGTAGCAACAATTCTTGGCTCAAGCCTTATTTCAAAAGTTTATCCAAACCCACAATTTATTCTATCTCAGTTTAAAATATTAATAATGAGCCATATGTGTGATGCATGCTTCATTTCATGGGAGTGGTTATTCACATGCATCTAATCAATCTTTGGGTTGGTGTGGTCAACTATTTTCGTCGCCTTGCCACCTTAATTTATGATGTCCTGGATTAATCATAAACGCAGATTGTCTCAATTTACAAAATTTCATGTTGTGAGTAACTTAGAAGAATGGAGCAATGAAGAAACCTTAAGGGGTGTACCGAATACCTATCTAAGGTTTTTCATCTTTCTTTAGAAGGCCAAACAAAGATACTTGTAGCTTCTAAGGGTGATATGGAGCAGTTCTTTGTGCCTAAGGGGAAAGCCAAAGGATCACGTGTCATCCCAACCTAATGAATTAGCTTCACTTTTGATTTCGTATAGAGATGGTGATGTTCACCGTGTTCACCCCTACAAGACAATGTAGATGTCCAAGAGGTGGTGATGTTCACCCACAAGACAACGTACATGTCCAAGAGATGGTGATGTTCACCCACAAGATGACGTACATGTCCAAGAGGGAATTGGGCACATCATTTACCTTCTAGTATGGAGGGACAATAGTTTCTTGTGGGCAACAAGAATTATGTATGCATGGTCCAGTGCCAAATTGAAGAACCTTAACCCCAGCTTTGGCAAGACAAAAATAGTACTCCTTTATAGTCCTCTCATCGGTAAAAACTCTCTTACATAACCAGCTTTAATTAGGGCATATGCATGGGCTCACAACTATAAAAGGGTCTCATGGATCTCATTTGTATCTTTTAATCATATGACTTTAGGAATGTATATTAGAGCTTAGAGCTACCATACCTTGGCTTATGCGAAAGGCTATTTCCATCCTTTGGTGAAAGGCTAAATTACTTAGGCATTGTGTATGATTTCTTGCTAATTACATGTTAATCAATATAATGATTTCTTGCTAATTACATGTTAATCAATATAATGATTTGTCCTAAGTCTTAGCTTATGGTTACTTAATTTCAATTGGTATCATAGCCTTGCTTTTATTTTTTGGAGCTTTCTTATGCAATTTGGGCAAGAAAGTTACAAGAAAACGAGTATCTACATGTGATTTTGGTAATTTTCTTGATTTCTTCAAGCTTTATTTCTTGCATTTTCTTGGATTTTCTTGAAGTTGATGGGGAAGATAGTGTAGTTACAAATTTCTACTCGATTTCATTGAATTTCTAAGGTTTTGGAGCATTTGGGTAAATTTTACATCAATTTTGGACCAAATTTGGGGTAGGGCCAATTTTTGGGAAGCTATGGACCAAAATTAGGGAAAATTTATGCATCTCCACGTTTTCCCTCTTCTCCCTCCTTATGCTTGAGCTTTCCATAGCCATAGATCTCTTTTCTTGCCTATTTTGCTTACCAAACCTTAGGGTTTTGATCTCATGCTCTTTGGCTTTATGGAGAATAGCTAGTTACTTAAAGAAATTCGCGAATCGGTGGCTGCAGCCTACCCCTTCACAGCGACTTTCTATGGCTTTGGAGAGAGAGAGAGAGAGAGAGAGAGAGAGAGAGAGAGAGAGAGAGAGAGAGAGAGAGAGAGAGAGAGAGAGAGAGAGAGAGAGGAGGGGGGGAGGTTGCATACCAGGGCTAATGCAAGCTTGGAGCAAGTGATTTTCTTCAACAAGGATGCCATTCAAGCTTGTAATGGTGAGATTTGAGCCTCTTTCTTGAGATTTCATCCATGGCAAAATGCTTGAATTTTTTTTACAATTTCTTGAAGAATCATGCTCTTCTCACTTCCCTCTAGAGACCCATTTATACCTTCAATGATTGATTCCAACCAAGATTTAGGGTTTCCTTGCCCACTCGAATGATTTGGGGGTTCTATTGAAAATTAGGGTTTTGACTTAAAATTTTTTTGGATCTAGGACATTCATTCTCTTCATCAAGCCTTCCTCTATCCATCCATACCACCCTTACATCATAATGAACAGGGGATTAGGGTTTCTTGCTCAAATTAGGGATTTCTATGGACATTTTACAAAAATTTGAAGCTTAGTTGAAACCCATAGACTCCTTCTTGATATGCATAATGATACTTTCAACTTTCAGTACCATTTGGAAGGATTTCAATCAATAATTTTAGCAACACATGCATTCTTAGGGAAGTTAACCTTGCTTGAGATTCCATCATGCATACTCTTGATAAGTCTTGATCCTTGCATTGGTTTGTCAAGATTAAGAATCAATTTCATGGATCCTTTATCCTCTATAAACCTCTACACATGCTTCGAGATGAAGTTGTGCAAATTGGAAGAGGATTGAAGTCACTCTTGAAGCAATTGATTGGAGAGCTAAAGCTTAAAACTATTTGAAGCCATGGAATCAACATCCCTTTACCTCTTTATCAACATGAAATTCTTGAGTTGAGATACCTCTTCATCATCAAAATTAAACTCTTGTGTTGAGCTTGGATAAGCATTATAATTTGGTGGTTCAGTCATGCCTACTAGT